>NW_003852408.1:3151882-3154846 GCF_000181295.1 Otolemur garnettii | reverse complement strand
TCAATAAAAGAATTTGATAATACAAAGGTTGAATAAATGGAAGGATATAATATGATTCTTTAGATATTCTATGTGATTGTAACTGTCACTCCAAATTGTTCAATAAAAGAATTTGATAAGATAATTTTAATTTCCATTTAGAAAAAAGTGAGCAGGGATGGCAATGAGAAAAGTTGGAAAAGCAGAATGATATGATATTTGCAGAGGAGCATGCAGAGGATAGTGGGACCACTAGCACATTATGTCCCTAGCTGCTGGAGGATCCCAAAGAAGGAAGTAAAAATGGGCTCAAATCAAGAGTAGCTCTTGCTTGTTTCCTGAATTGCAAAAATGTTTTTGAAATTCTTCTCAAAGTTGTTCTCCACTTCAAGTCCAAGTCTGATTAATTTATTTTCCTGAAAAAGTAAAGGCACAAAAAATTATAGCCATTGTTTAGTGAGCTTAGACTCCCAGTGTCTCAGATAATCTGGGGCTTCATTTTAGGCTACCTCAAATGTAAAGTGAGAATTAATCTAGATAAGGATTAAACCAAGCTTACAAACTGATGAAAGGGTCCAAGGCAAGAACTAGGGTAAGGGTCCCAAAATGCTGAGATGGAGGGAGCAGGTTCAGTTAAAAGAATGATAATAATCAGTCACTGTCCCCTCCTTTGCTTGGGCCTCTGGTTTGCTTCTCTATAATTGTGACTCTAGAGGGCACAGCTGGTAGCCATAAAGATTCTTAACTTTCTCCATATAGAACATCACCTGTTTGGAATCTATGAGTAGTTTTTGAGATGTCTTCCAGGTCCTGCATTCCAGTAACTGACCCACCCAGACCAAGAAACTGACTCAACTGGTTTTGGACATTCCCTTCCCCTCACCCAAGGAACTGCATTTCAGTGGATGGGCTGATGCTCTTAGACAGTGGCTCATACCAAAGGACTGTGGATTCTGCCCTGAAGCCAGACAATTATGCCCACCCACCAAACAGACTTTAAAAACCCTATCTCCCCAATTCTTGGAAAGGAAGATTTGAGACATTCCTCCCATCTCCCCACTTAGTGCTATGCAGAATAAGTTCTCTGCTGGAAACCCTGCTGCATCTGGATATTGGCTTTCTCTTGGGCAGTGGGCAGATGAAACTGCCTGGGTGCCAACAAAATGAGCCCATAGTCCTAATAATTTGATTATTTCTCTTTACCGGGAAGATGGAGAAGCAAAAACAGAATGATATTGCAATCTAATTCGTAATCAGAAACTTATTGATTGATTTAATTTTTTTAAGTTTAGTTATGTGATTTTTAAATGCAGCACTTTTTTGTGAAAATATGACAGTGTGGAAATGTCTAGGGCAAATTAATGGCATCTTCCTTCTTCCTTCAGTCTCATCCCTTGAGGTAATACTATCAACTACTGCCTCACTAGTAGCTCTGATCCAAATATCCCCACAGGAATTCTAGGTACAAATGACAGTGGGGCCTTGATAAGTGGACTTTCCAATTGACACAAAAGCTGTCTTTTCTGTTCTAAACTCTAAAGAGTGGCAGTGGTAGGGGCAACTAATCAGATCCAAGGACAACCTGTGCTCCAAACTCTTCAGTGCCAACTGGGAAGACAAAAGCCAAGACACAGTTTCTTATATATGTCAGACTATCCAACACCTCTCCTAGGTGGCTATGTGTCATGCAAGTTGAATTCTCAAATTGCATTTTCTCTAGAGAAGCAACAACTCCATTTGCAGTTCCTGCACTGGGTTCTGTGCTTTTTGCCATATATGTATTCCAAACTTTGGACTAATAGCAAAGGCTTTATATAAATGAGCACCTTAAAGGAACAGATGTGGAGCCCCTGATCTAGACCACAGACTGTCAAATGCCCTTGCAAAACAAAGCAGAGGAGGGAGGAGCAAGATGGTCGCCTAGTAACATCTTCCTTGCAATGGGCACTGGGAAGAGAAGACTCCATGCATCTCTGGCCAGTAGGATCTGCCCAGAAACATCCCTTTGGGGACACAGGGAGTCAGTGAGAGACTTCTGGACCCCAGGAGGAGGACAAAAGCAGTTGAGAATGGCAAGTGGTTGCATGTGTTCATTCCATCTAATCCTGCTGGCAGCTGTAAGTATAGCATCAGTGAGATTGCAAACAGGAAAGGCCTACCTGTGAGCTGTTTAGTTGTTTTTTTGTTTGTTTGGTTTTTTGTTTTGTTTTGTTTGTTTTGTTTTTGGACTTGGCACTCAGTTGAAGTACCTCAGAGACCCTGGGCAAGAATGCAGAGAACTTTAAGCATTGTGTAGTTGTCTAGGGCCCCAGACTGAGCCGCTGAGCCAGATGGAGCTAATAGTATTCAGCTGTGGGCCCCTCAAGGCTCAGGCTGGAGCAAGGATCAGGCTGGAGACCTTGGGCAAGTAATCTAGGGATGCAGCAGCCTGAAGGTGGTGACTGAAATGCCTTACAGCCTTGCCCTCAGGGGCATAGAGTGAGACCAGTCTGGGGACACTGGGTAAGTGGACAGCCACTTCAGGAGTAATCCCACCGACAAGTGCTTTCCTGGGAGAGCTTCTGCTTAGCCAAGGTTAGCAGTTCAAAGTGCCTTTTAAATGGGCTGAGGAGAGATTTAGGCTCTCTACCCTCTAGGGTTTGAAAAATCAGCAGAGGCCTCCAGTCTCCATCTCATATAGCCCTATGAGCATTGTGATTAACATCTCATACTCAGATCACCTGTTGCCCAGACAATATTCAACAAGATATATATACTGCTTTTTTTAAAATTTCAACATTTTTCCCTTTTGATTTTTCTTTTCTTTCTTCATTTTTCTAGTTTAAATATAATTTTCCTTTGTTGCCTTCTTTAACAATTAGAACTTCATCTTTGTTAGTGTTTCTACCCCTGTTACTTGGTTTTCCCCCCAATTTTATCCTTTAAAGTTTTCTGTTTGTTTGTTTTGGTTTGATTTATAAAATTTTGTCTTTCCTCTTTACTTGG
>NW_003852408.1:3149588-3151756 GCF_000181295.1 Otolemur garnettii | reverse complement strand
TACTGTACACCTATATTGCTCTTGTCTCTCTCTTTCTTTGCCTCTCTTCTTTTTGTCAATATTGCCTTTTATTCACTCCCTCTCCTTTCTCTCCTTTTTTTTCTTTTCTCTTTTTTCCCTTCTTGCTCTTTAATCTTCTCATCCTTCTGGTCCTGTACCAAAAGGATGCATAGAAACCCTAGTCCAAAGGCATAGTAACTTAAAAAGCAAGAGGAAGTGAAAGGAAACTTAGGGCAAAGAAACAGATAAAAGAAAACACTCATGAGGAAGAATCAGCAGAAAAATCTTGAGAACCTGAAAAACCAGTCCAGACCAACCACTCCAAGGGACCATGAGGTAGCTACTGCAGAGGATTCCACCTATAAAGAAATGTTAGAAATGACAGAAAGGGAATTTAGAATACAGATAATGAAACAATGAAGGAAATGATGGTAACAATGAAAGAAACTGCTGATAAAGTGGAAAATAACCAAAAGGAAATCCAAAAACAAAATCAAATAAGAGATGAACCATATAAAGAATATAGAAAGGATATAGCAGAGCTGAAGGAAGTGAAGCAGTCAATTGGGGAACTTAAAATGCAGTGGAAAGTATCAACAACAGATTAGACCATGCAGAAGAAAGAGTCTCAGAGGTAGAAGACCTTAAGATAAATCAGATAGTTAAAGAGGAAGAAGAAAAGAGAGAGAAAGCATATCACCCACTGACAGAATTTTGGGACTTGATGAAGTGTTCAAACATACAAATTATAGGTATCCCAGAAGGGTAAGAAGAATTCCCCAGGGGAATGGAAGCCATACTAGAGAATATTGTAAATGAAAATTTCCCAAATATCATCGAAGACTCTGACACACTCCTTTCAGAGGGATATCAGACCCCAGGTCACCTCAACTCAAATAGAGCTTCTCCAAGACCCATTCTGATGAACCTGTCCAAAGTCAACATAAAAGAAAAGGTTCTTCAAGCTGCCAGGAGTAAGTGCCAGTTGAACTACAGTGGCAAATCCATCTGGGTGACTGCAGACTTCTCTAATGAAAATTTTCAAGCAAGAAGACAATGGTCATTTACCTTTAATCTATTTAAACAGAACAATTCCCAGCCCAGAATTCTATATCTGGCTAAGCTAAGCTTTAAAATTGACAGAGAAATAAAATCATTTACTAATATACAAACATTGAGGAAATTCACCACAAGACCATCTCTACAAGAAATATTTCAACCTGCTCTACACACTGAACATCACAATGAATCAACAGCAAAGTAAGAACTCAGAAATTAAAGGTCAGAACCTAACTTTCACAATGATGCAAAAGATAAAACTAAGCAATGGACTCTCACAAAATAAGATGAATAGAACACTACCACACTTATCAATTATCTCAATAAATGTTAATGGGGTGGTGCCTGTGGCTCAAAAGGGTAGGAGATTGGCCCCATATGCTGGTGGTGACAGGTTCCAACCCAGCTCTTGCCCCCAAAAAAAGTCAATAAATGTTAATGGCTTGAATTCCTCACTGAAGAGACATAGATTGCCTGATTAAAAAACACAGGCCATCCATTTCCTGTCTGCAGGAAACACACCTAGCTTCAAAAGACAAGTTAAAACTCTGAGTTAATGGTTGGAAGAGAATTTTTTAAGTAAACAGAATTGAGAAGAAAAGAGGAGTTGAAATCTTATTTTCAGTTACATGTGGATTTAAAGCAACTAAAGTCAAAAAAGACAAAAACAGTCACTTTATATTAGTCAAGGGAAAAATTCAACAAAAAGACATTTCAATTCTAAATATTTATGCACCCAACTTAAATGCTCCCAGATTCTTGGAACAGACCTTACTCAGTCTGAGCAATATGATATCCTATAACACCATAATAACAAGGGACTTCAACACTCCTCTTACAGAGCTGGACAGATCCTCTAAACAGAAATTAAACAAAGATAAGGGACTTAAATGAGACCCTAGAACAACTGTGCTTCATAGACACATACAGAACACTCCATCCTAAAGATAAAGAATATACATTCTTCTTATCACCCCATGGAACATTCTCCAAAATTGATCATATCCTAGGACACAAAACATACCTCAACAGAATCAAAAGAATTGAAATTTTACCTGTATCTTCTCAAACCACAAGGCACTAAAAGTAGAACTCAACTCCAACAAAAA
>NW_003852408.1:3136759-3147353 GCF_000181295.1 Otolemur garnettii | reverse complement strand
ACTGCCCCCACTTTGGGGTTGCCTAATTTGCAGAAAGAACTTAAGTTATACATTCGCGAAAAGCAAGGAATGAGCCTTGAAGTCTTAGTACAGACGCTGGGAAGCATCCCACATTGGCCAGTGTCATAACTTGTCAGAGCAACTGGACGATACCATGAGAGGATGGCCTCCTTGCCTCCGGGCAGCAGCAGCTGCTCTTGACTTGTTACAAGAGGCTGAAAAGTTTACCTTAGGACAAGCTGTTGTAGTATGTGCTCCTATACCCCATCCATCTTTTACATGTGGATATTTGTGACTTTATTAGAACAAAGGGACTTATTGGCTGACCACAGGAAGCCTAGTAAAATATCAAGACATCCTTTGGATAATCCAAATATTAAAGACAGGGCCCACTCTCAATCTTGCCTGTTACCACCTGAAGAGAATGAGCCTCTGCCGCATGACTCTAGAGACTGTGGAAGCCATCTATTCTAGCAGATCAGCCAATGCCAGAGCCACATTGGGATCTTTTCACCCACAGGAGCAGCGTTATGGACAACAGATAACGAAGGGCTGGGTGTGGAGTGGTCATGGAATGACAGATTCTAGAAGCACTGGTCCTGCCACCAGCCTAGAAAGCTGAGCTGATTGCATTAAGCAGAGCTCTTCAGTTATCCAGAGGGAAAAGTTGTACATTTATATAGACAATAGATATGCTTTTATGATTGTGCATGCACGTGGTGCTACCTGGGAGGAAAGGGGCCCTTGATGGCAGGAAACAGGATATAAAATATGTGACAGAAACAATGGCCCTGATACAGGATGTGGCTGATTCCCAGCAGGTAGCTCTCATACACTTTCCTGGTCACACTTATAATGCAAAAAGAAATCAGGCCTCTAAAGGTGAGCAGTTCCTCTGGAACTTAATGTCCCAGCTAGATTTACATCAATATAAACCCACCACACTGAGGAAGATGGAAAGACAGATAGAGGCTGGGGCTCTGACACCGGGGTTGGCACTGCTAAGTGGACATAGAATTCTCATGGACTCAGTCTTCTACCTGAAGCCTTGGTTCAGCGCCTTGAGGGCACCTCCATGAGTGCACACATTGTGAGAGTGACACCTTAATGGATTCAGTGGGACCCTATTTAAGAGGACCCCATTTGCAACAAACTGTCCAACAAATAACTCAGAGTTTTTTTTTTTTTTTTCTTTCAGTTTTTTGGCTAAGGTTGGGTTTGAACCCGCCACCCTCAGCATATGGGGCAAGTGCCCTACTCCTTGAGCCACAGACACTGCCCTCAGAGCTTCCTTTTGTGTGCTTCAAACAATCCAAAAATGGAAAAGCAACCTGTTGCACAGAGACCCCAACACTGGAGACCCATCCTTTCATTGACTGGCAAATTGATTTCACTCAGATGCCTACAATGACTGGAAACCTCAAATACTTGTTTGAAGTAGAAGATGCCTTTTCATGCTGGGTAGCTTATCCTACCTGAACAGAGAGTGTCTCAAGTTACCCAAATCCTTCTGAAGGAACTCATTTTAAGGTATGGACTCCCTGCACACAGAGTGGTGAGGGATTCTCCTTTATATTAGAGGTAACTCACAAGCAAGCGAAACTCTGCATATAGAATGGAAAAGGCACACATCCTTGGGACCTCAGTCTATAGGAAAAAGAGAAAAGGAATCAGACTTTAAAGAAAACTACAGCAAAATTGGGCAAGGCAACTCATCTGAAGTGGGTTAAGGTATTGCTGCTTACCCTGCTCTGCATAAGGGTAGCCCCTAGAAGCAGGCTTAACTTAGATGCCTATGAAATAGTTCATGGGAACCATTTCCTGACACCCTAGGTAAGAGTGGTCATACACATAAACCATAAGTGAAGAAAACAGGGTAAAGCAATGCGTCAAACAATAAATCAAACACTAACCACTAAACCTGAGCTTGCCTCTTTCAGGTCCCCACCCCAGTGGGGAGCACCCCTGCCCCCTTTTAATCCAGGAGACTGGGTGTTGCTTAAATCCTGGAAAGAACAAGAACCTGATCAATTGGCAGAGAAGTGGAAGGGACTGTATGAAGTACTTCTAACAACGCTGTTGTTAAAATTGTCAGGAGCAAAACTTTGGGTCCATCATTCCAGAGTAAAGAGGTGCCCAGTGGAAGAAGAGAGGACCCAAGCCCCAGTGGCTGGGGCAGGCTTTAGGTGACCTAAAGTATCTATTTCAGAAGAACAAAAATGAAAACATGGATATTTTTGCTAATGTTTCTTTGGTTATTCATTCAGTCTATGGAATGGAGAGAAAACTCCCAAACCATCTACTCCTCTGCTGATCTGTCTCACTGCTGACTTTGGATTCTAATCTTTGGTTGGAGCAACACCACTCTGATCACATAGTTGTTCCTGTATATAATTTCACTGATATACTTTTTGACATTCTCAATTTGCAAAAGCTAGATCACCTGCAGGTTGCAACCAATAGCTCCGTACTCAGGGGACCCGTGTTTCTTTCTTACCAAGTCCTAGATCAGACTCTGTGCATGAGCAACAGTACGGGCCCACACCTGCAGGTGCACTTTCTACCGGCCTACCATTCTTCCCAATCTGACCACTTATGGTAAGAATGTGCCTGTTAAATTCTTTTCAACCCCATCTTGTTAGTAAGTGCTTAACTTCTTAGATAAGGACCAAACGACTCCCATTTGTACTATACTATGCCATGAAAAAAACTATATTTGAGGCTTGGGAAAATTAGCAGGCTGTCATCGGGAAAGGACAAAATCGACTTCCTTACATAGACCCTTGGTTTAAGAATTTAACCTTAATGCTACCCAAGAATAGGTAGACGCTTGGTTTAAGAATTTAACCTTAATGCTAACCAATGCTACTCAATGGTTCTGTAACCTCCAAATAGGACCAGGTAGTATCTGTGCACTGCATGGATACATTGTTACCTGCACAGGTGAAGTAGGAACTCCTTGGGCTTAGGAATTGCTTACTTACATAGCTGGATAGTGGGGATACTCGTTTATTGGGGCCCCTCATCACTCTGTTCCTGACCTATAAGAGATCTGTGACTGCTCACTGGACCAGGTCCCGAAAATTATTTTTATGAATTACCATGGAAATTTTAGACAGGGATTCCATCTGGAGAATCCCAAAACAGTATCTCCTGGGGGCATCCCAGATGGAGATGAGCACTTCTTTGGGTACAGTCCCCTCTCCTGATGGGGGTGGCAGCTCATTCATCACCATGTGCTTTGCAACCCTTTGTGACCTTGAGGATTATTGCCAGTTTCAACGGCAATAGCTGCTCAAAAAGCATTTTTAGACTATTCAGCTCAAGTAGTTCCTGATAATCACGTTGCTTTGGATGATATTTTTGTAGACCAGAGAGGTGTTTGTCTTTAGCTAATTTTTCATGCTTTGCTCATATACATTACTCTGCAGATGTGGAAGTGCATTTTGAGAAAATCAGGCAGCAAGCTAGGGTGACAGCAAACTGCAGGAAGTGGAGACTGGGGGGCAGGGATAGATGATTGGTTTTCAAATTATTTCCCTTCATTCCCAAATAGGATAAAATCCTTCTTGTTAGGGTTCCTGTTTCCTGTCATCCTTCCTCACAGTTGTAGCTGCTGTTGATGCCCCCTTTTCCCTGGCGACCTGTTTCATAGTTTATTTCTATAAATCTAGTGTTGGAGCTTTGGCAAACCAAAAAGAGCAATGGCACAAACAAGTGCAAATGTTCCGTCTACAATGTCACCCCAATTCAACGGAAGTAGCTTGATGACTGTGTCGTCCCTCCTCACATAGCTGTGGAGGTTAAAGTTGACAGTGGGGAATATACAACAGAGGGAAAGGTGGGGAGAGGCAACGGAATGTTTCATGAGTTGCTGTCTGTAACACCCACCCTTTGGGGGAATTAAAACTTGTATTTAATCCCAAGGCCAGTAATCAAAGGAGCAATGTTTGTTCTTTATTACTGAATATAGGATTTTCCAGACAAGGACAGGAAGAAAAAGATCATAGTGACTGCGGATAAGGTCACCATGGCCCAAGACACAAAACTGAAAACACTAATGATAATTAAGTGACAGTAGCCTGAACCCAGGATATCTGACAATCTGCAAGATCCACTGGTGAAAACCTCTTAGTAATAAGTTCTGTGTTTCTGCTTAAAAGGAGGGCGGTAGTCTCTGAGATGCTAATTCACTACCCTCATCCTTTGCCAGCAAGTTAATAAACTTCTCTTTCCTTTTTCTTTGAACCACTTGTTCTCATTCTTCATTCTCATTGATTTGACCTAAGGGAAAAGTAAGAATCTTTTAGTTGCATTTGGAAAGCTACAATTTTTTTTTAAATTTCAAATGAATATATAACTATGGTCTTGAGAAGAAAAGCATTTTCGGTTTCTATTTCCCCAAACAGCCCAACCCTACGCAGACTGTAATAATGCTCAAGGTCACTAGAGGGGAGTGTGGACCTGGCCAGACCAAGTTTGGGAGGAAAGTGGATGGTGGACCTGGGTGATGGAGACCCTGGGCAGCTAAAATGAGAGATGATATCACAGGCCCCTTCCTTGCCCTCTGTGCATGCAGTGTGCCTGTGGATGGCCTCACTGGCTGGTCTGGTCATGGCCAAGATGAATGAGCTGGTTACCAGTGAGCCAAGGGAGTCTGTGTCAGGTGCAGGGCGTATCTGCCCTTGTCCAGATGTGCATTCAATAGGGGCTTAAGCTGAAGGACTAGGAGTGAAGATGCAGACAGGAGCTGGGGACCAGGATGTAGCCCAGGCTGCCTCCTTCCTCTTAATGCTCCACAAGGATCATGGGCTTCCTCAGGGGTGTTTCTCATGGATGGCCCCTTGACCCTCAGGAGGTGCCCAGATGGACATCTGTTGCCGCTCGTGGGGCTAACTGGTGACGCACAGGAAAGCATTGCAGATGAAATGAATAGCGTGAAAGGGAGACTGAGGCTCAATCAGGCACTCAGCAACTACCTATCTTTATTGATCCTCTTATATACTCTAAAACATCCGATAAAAGTTTAAAATAACAAATAGTTAAGAAAGCGAAGTGAAGTCGTGGAAACTGCCATAAAAATTCCAATTCAGCACAATTACTGCTGAGCACATACACAATTGATACGAATTGAGAACATTTGGCTTGGGGCTAAAGCACTAGGGCACCAGGCTGTCTGTTCTGTTAGCCCATTTCCGTAAACGAAAATTAGCAACTATGATGTTAAGGAGGAGAGAGGAACAACGGACAATGGCCCAGTGCCTCAACAGGTGTTCAGCCCCCAGCTATGACCCAGTGTGGCAGTCCGGCACATTTCTTTCTGTGAATGTGTAGCTTTTTGCTTTTCAGCAGGCCTGGCCTGTCCTTAGAGTAAGGAGATTCCATCTTAGGGCCACGTGCCTCGCGGAGCACATGAGGCTAAACTACCATGTCTGAGCATGGGGGGCTGCACTCCTTCAGACATCCTGTGCTCCTCTTCCCTTCCTCACTCCCCAAACCCTCACACTTTAACCTCATCCTCCATTGCTATGATAGCTCTTCCTATTCATCCCCTTTTTGAAGGATTCACTCCCTTCCAACAGAAATAATCACATTTCCACTTCCAATAATCCCTCTGACATTCTCCAAACTTGCAGCCTCAAGTGTCCAAGGCCTCCGCCACTTTAGCTCTGCAGGCAGGGAGTTCAAACTTGGGTTCAGTCTCACCTAAGGCCTTAAAAGCTGAACAACTGCCACCAAGGCCCACGGAACCCAGGGGACAACTGCATCACAATTATGCAATTGCAAGGGGCTCTATGACCCCAGCCTCTATCTACCTATGATGCACATGTGAGAAAACCTGAAGTATATGTATAGCCAGCTGCTTAAACCCTGTAGGGTTCGAGAGGCCCCTCAAATGGCATCTCTTTTTCCTACTGAGTTGCAAAGCATCTGAGAGGTAGGCAAAAAAGAGAGACAGAGGAGATCAAAATATTAGCTTTATTCTGATAAAAGGTAAAGTTGGAGTGTGGCTTAGATGTGTGAATAAAGGGATCTCTAAAACTGAACTCTAGAATTGGGCTTACCCACATGGCCTTGAATTGTTCTAACCACCAGCCCCTCCCCCAAACCCATGCAGACCCCACTCCCTGTGTACCTCAGCTTGGAGGAGACAGCAGAGTCCTGGTCTCTGCAAATGGGACGACTCCAGGGAGACCCAACAAGGAGCAGAAACTTATATCCCCCAATCTCTTCCATGAGAGAAGTCTTCCTGGCCTGTGGCCCTGATTGGTGTGCTGCTCCTAGGAGGAGATGTTACAGCAGGACTGAGGGCTCCCCTGAAAGCCTCAGACTCCTGCTTTCCACTCCCCACTTCTACTACCCCTCCAGGAGGGCAGCCAGGCTGTCCATCCTCACACCTCAGTGGACACCATTCTAGTACCTGAAGCTGCCTCCTGCCCTTGACCTCTCTAGTGCCAGATGCCAACAACCTTAGTCATGTCAGGGCCTCATCTCTGGTCCCCACAGGTCCCTCCCAGCTTGGAGAATCCCCCCCACTTCTCAGGTCTGACTGAAGCTGCTCCTGGTGAAGCTTATGAAGCCCGTCACCTTGCTGTGTCCCCTTTCTGCTGGTCCTTCCTTCCTTAGTGACTGCCTCTCCTGTTTCTGAGTTCTCTAGGCTCCAGGAACTTGAGATATTTCCTTGACAGCAGAAATGTTCCCTGTTGCTACTGCTCCTTATGGCTGTGGAAAATACTCCAGGCCTCGCATTATGTCCTTTCAATTAGTCTAATGGTATTTTTAGAAGTTCACCGTGCTGCTTAACTTGATCCTGTCCTTTTTCTAATCCCATGGGCCTGACTCTGTTGTCCAGATCAAAGAAACTTTTCTTTCTCCACAAAGACCTATAGATTCTTCATAAACTGCCATCGCTTTTGCAAAGCATGGTGCATGCTCAGCTTTCTCAAACTCCATTTGACATGAGTGTCCCCTTCCCTGCTGCCAGGAGCAGCACCTGCATGGGAGTGTCCACCCGGGAAGGCCAACCCGTGTGGATTTCCCCATGTAGGCTGCAGCCCATTGGCCCGGAATTCCAGGTGCTGAACTCAGCAGACCCTAAGCCCCCCCAGGGAATAGTGGGCACATTTATGTCAGTACTGGTTCAGCTGTGGTCTGGGTCTGCCTACTGCCTAGGGGCAAAGAGAAGAGAGAGGGAGGATGCCACAGCAGGCTGGTCTAGTTCATGCAAGGCCTTGTTGGGGCCACCATGCCATGGGGCAGCTGGGAGCAAAGAACAGCTATTCCCAGAAGAAGCTCAGTCCACCAGCTCCTCTGATCCACAAAGGTAGGGAATTGGGGGAGAGAGAGAGACAGCTAAGCATATGTAGCACCTGGTAGGCACAGTGCCCCTTCTCACTGGAAAAGATGTCAAAGATGTCCTCATCAGTGTCCTGGAGTCTGTCCCAACCAGACATGGTCAGTTGCTCATCTGGGGAAAAAAAGAGCAGAAGGGAAGCCAGGGTAGAAACTCTCTTCTCCCATTTTTTCGAATGTAACTTAGCAATCCCCCTATTTGCAGCCGGAAGAAGTCAGACTCAGTGGAATCCAATGTGGAAACATGGCTCTGAAGCACTGTCTCCCTCTGGGCCCCTGAATCCTCACCTGCTTCCACCCTCTGCTCATCTGAGGCCCAGAGGCCTCCAGCTGCCTCTCTGTCCTTACCTTTGATTTTATACTGATATGGAGAGTCTTCTAGGTGACTTCTCATTCTCTGTGGAATTCTGAATCAGAATCTGTGTGAAAGATCTGGTCACGGCCTGCATCTCTGCTTCACCCCAAACATCCCACTTGCTCAGACAGAATCTGAGTGAAAACTTTTTTCACATTCCAGCCTTTTCTGAGACCAAATTATTTCCCATCTGGGCTATACTTTAAAGACTCCACTTTGATTCTTAATAATTGTGAGAATACGATTAGTTGATTAAATTATCCTTTTCCCTCTACTACCCTTTCATTAACCTGGTGGCCGTGTAAGCAGGTGCTTCTGTGTGTTCTCTCTTCTCTGCCATTGGCCACTGTTTGCCTCTGCCCTTCTAGAACACCACTATCATGACAGGGACAGCCTACAGTGATGCATTGCTTGTCTTGTTTTTCTCCAAGCAAGTGGTGTAAGGCTTTGTAGTTATCTTGTGATTGCAAGGAGACTCTGCCATTTCTAGGAATTTATCAATACAACAGAAAGTTCTGCACAGCAATTCTTACTGGTCTAGAGACTAGAAACATAAGAGAATCACAAACATAATCATAAGGATTCTATTACACACATACCACCTGCTGGGGGAACATCATAAATTTGATAAAATTGGTGATAAAATGAGCCTTTAGAAGGCCAACCCTGAATCTATCAATCCAGCTGAGTCTGAGTCACAGGAAACATGAAAAGAATGTGAGGGTGTTAGTGACTGCTGCACTTCCTGTGCTGTAAAATGTGTGTTTGGTAGAGGTGACGTGTGCGGGATACCATGAAGATCAAAAAGGCCTGTGGGTGATGTTGTGGGCAGAATTACTGTGGCCAGGAGGATGATCTCTAATAGGAATGTGTCTGTGCCTCTGACAGCACAGCATTGTCTTTCCATAACGTCAGAGGCTAATGTGATCCACCTGCTTCCAGTGACACTCATAGTCTGGGTCTGCTTCAGGGTCCATCATAGGCTTCAGCCACCAGTTTCACCATAGAGAGGTGGATCCAAGAATTATTCCTACCCCCTTTACAACAGATGGTGTGGTGAGGAGAGTTTCTTCTGTGTTTGTCTGTAGAAGAACTTGGAGTACAGAATCCAGTAAGGCATGCTGGACCTTACCCAGATTAATGACATCCTGCAACATTAGCAGGGCCTCAGTTAAGTCCCTTAATACTTCCATCTGAAAGGGCCTGCCATGCGTGATTTTAAAAGCACTGCGTTTAGTCTTAGATTGAGACATAATTCTAATTCTCATCAAAGCAATGAGAAGCAAGTCTATCCAGTTGGATTCAGTTTCCTGGCATAATTTTGCCAGGTGCTTCTTTAAGGTTTGATTTTTTTCTCTCTACCTTCCTGGAAGACTGGGGATGGTAAGAAGTAGGTATAAATAATAAGAAACTCACAGTGCAGTTGACAGGGCCTGAGTGATCTTTTTTTTAATTATTATTAAATCGTACCTGTGTACATCAATGCTATCATGGGGTACAGAGTGCTGTTGATATATACAATTTGAAATACTTTCATCCAACTGGTTAACATAGCCTTTATGTCATTTTCTTAGTTGTTGTGTATACCATGGAATACTATGCAGCCATAAAGAAAGATGGAGACTTTATCTCCTTCATGTTTACATGGATGGAGCTGGAAAATATTCTTCTTAGCAAAACATCTCAAGAATGGAAGAAAAAGTATACAATGTACTCAGCTGTACTATGAAACTAATTTATAGCTTTCATAGGAAAACTATAATCCAATTTTGGCTTGAGTGACCTTTGAAGTGAATGCTGAGCTGAATGCTATCACTCTGAAGACTCTCTGGAGGTCCAAAGCATGGTATGAATTCCTTCAACAACACTTAACTACTTCAACAGCCTTTTCTGTACAAGTTGGAAAAGCTTCTACCCACCTGGAGAAGGTGTCTACCACAACTAATAGGAATTTGTAACCTTTACATTAGGCCATATTGGTAAAATCCAATTGCCAGTCTTCTCCAGAAAACTGACCCTGTCTCTGAACAGGACTCAGAAGGGAGGGCATGGGTTAGTATATCTCTTCCAGTTATTAGCTTGACACAAGGCACAACATGCCTTAGACACCTGTTTCACAAGAAGTTTTGGGCATCTTATAATGGCTACCCACTGTACCAGATCTGCTATAGCATTTTCACCCAGGGGAAAAGCTTGGTGGAGGCTCATAAGAATTTCTATACCATCTTGAAGGGAATATACATCTTTCCTTCCTCTACCCACCACCCAGTAGGTTCTAAAGTCATGCCCTGTTCTATAGCCCATTCATTTTCTTCCCTACTACAGGGAGGCTTCTCTTTTGTTCCTATTTCCAAAGGCTGCAACACCAATGCCAAAAAGGACTATTCATGAGGCTTTAATGCTACCCTCTTTGCTATTATGTCTGCCTTGTTATTTCTTTCTGCCTCTTTCCCTGGTTTTTGGTGTCCTTTACAGTGTAAAACCACTATCTCTTTAGGCAACCACACTGCTTCTAAAAATCTATTGATTTCTGGTCCATATTTTACAGGTATTTTCTGGGAAGATACCAGTCTTGTCTCCTGACAGATCTGTTCATGGACCTGGAGAATCGAAAATGCATGCTATTCATTACAACAAAGATATTTGTATCAGAATGTTTATTGCAGCCCAATTCATAACTGCCAGGTCATGAAAGAAGCCCAAGGGCCCATTGATCCACAAATGAATCAACAAACTGTGGTATATGTACACCATGGAATACTATGCAGCCATAAAGAAAGATGGAGACTTTATGTCCTTCATGTTCACATGGATGGAGCTGGAAAATGTTCTTCCTAGCAAAGTATCACAAGAATGGAAGAAAAGGTATCCAATGTACACACCCCT
>NW_003852408.1:3127907-3136588 GCF_000181295.1 Otolemur garnettii | reverse complement strand
CAGTTTGATGGAAGTGTTTCGGATTGTGTGTGAAAATCCCACACTGTACCCCAGAAGTGCATTAATGTACATAGTTACCATTCAATTAAAAAAAAATGCATGCTATTGATGTGGATTTGACTTCTCTTACCCACTGCTAATTCTAATACTCTGGTCAAAGTGGTAAGCGCTACCTTTTGTGCAGAAGTTCCAACTGCCAGGGGTTTACTCTCAATGACCTAAGTTAATGACATCAGTGCATATCCAGCCTTCCTTTCCCCATTTATCACTGAACTACTACCATCTGTAAACCAAATATTATCTGAGTTGTCTATAGGATGATCCTTTAAATCAGAATGTCCAGAGAAGGTAAGCTTTAACACCTCTCAACAATCATGCCCCCAATTTTCCCCATCAGCTAAGCACATACTCACTGGCAATAAAGTGACAGGATTTGGAGCCTTACAGACCTCAAGTTTGACATTAGGATTTTCTGAGCTTCCTCTACTAAGAATACATATAGCAGCAACTGCTACCTTCCTAAGACCATATGGCCAGCTAGCCACTCCTGGGTCTAAGTTATTTGGTAGATATCCTGCTGGTAGTGGCTCTTTTCCCAGATACTGAGCCAACATTCCCACTACCACTTTACATATATTATTCATATACAGAAAGAAAGATTTCTCTAAATCAGGTATTCCTAGGGCAGGTGCATTCAAAAGGGCCTGTTTCATTAATGTACACAGCTATGATGTAATTTTTAAAAAGGCTCTGTTTCAAGGTTTGGAAAGCCTTTTCTCATTCCTTACCCCATATTAGTCTTTCTTCATGTTCTCCTTTAAAGCATCAAATAAGGGCTTAGCAAACTCTCCATACTGAGGAATTCATAGCTGACAGTACCCTGTCATTCCCAGGAACACTTTGAGTTGTTTTTTAGTAGAGTAGCTAGTGAGGGAACAAACAGCACTGACTCTCCTGTATGAGAGCCTCCTCTCACCAGGGGAAAGAACAAAGTTCAAGCAAATAACTTCAGGTTTGCACACTGACCTTCTTCCTTTGACATCTTAGATCATTCCTCCTAAAGGAAATTTAACACCTGTTTAGTGTCCTCAACAAAATATTCATGTGAGGAGCTACAAATTAGTAAATCATTCACATATTGGATAAGAGCACTTTGAGGGGCTAAGTTTAGTCCCCCAAGGAGCTTACTCAGAGTATTTCCAAAAATCCCAGGGCTATCTCAAAACCCTTGTGGAAGCATAGTCCACATGAACTAGGTGGAATGTCCAGTATCGAGATCTATCCACTCAAAGGAAAAAAGTGGTTGGGGTTTTAGATGTAAAAGGACAGCAAAGAAGGCATCCTTTAAGTTTATTAAGAATAGAGTATAAATGTTTTACTACAGCAAACAAGTAAGCGAGGTGATGATTATGTTAATCAGTTAGATGTAAGCATTGTACATTGTATATCAAATCGGTACATTATATCCCATAAATGCATTATTATACGCAGTTACAATTTAATAAAACAAATGTACAGTACAAAAAAATAAATCTAGGACTGAGTAATATTAGGTGTCAGCAGGAATCTGAAATATTAGAGTATAAGGGTTGGGGAGCACTGAACACAAAGGCACCACTATTTCATTTATTGCCCTTAGATCTTCGACCAATTTCCATTTCCCATTTCACTCTTGTACAGCCAGAATAGGGGTGTTATAAGGAGAAAAAAATTCCAGTAGCATGCCAACCTTTTAAAATTGTTGTATAACCAGAACTAGTTCCCTAGTACCCAGTAAGGTGCCCCATCCCAGGCCTAACTTGGATTTTTACAGGTTTCCATTTCTTGCTCTGGTAGGTGTCCACACTTCAGGATCTCTATGGACTAGCTCAGGTGGCATGTCATTTACACTTTGGTTCTCTGCCTTCGTTATCATAATAAAATCCTTTGGAAAGAACATTAAAACAGTCCCAATCTTACATAAGAAATCTCTTCCCAGCAAGGGTGCTGGTGATTCAGGGATTATCAAAAATTGATGAGTAATCAGGTGATTGGAGTTGTGGCCCACTGCCTCAAGCAGACAGCCAGCCAAACTCGCCTCAACACAGAGTGGGATTGGGGTGCCCAAGAGCTACGCACAGAGACCTATAGAAGGGCGGTGGGATCACGGCAGGGAAAGGAGCTGATGCAGCTCAGAGATGGGGTTGAGGTCTTGATATGTTTCCCAGGCTAGTCTCACTCCTGGCCTCAAGTGATCTTCTTGCCTTACTGGGAAGTGCTAGGATTATAGGCATGAACCAGTGGCCCAGCTTGGATTTTTTTTAATATATGGTGTTTCTGATATTGGCATAGCCAACTGGGAAAACATAGCTTTGAATCAATACTCATACTGCATAACAGCATGTCAATATAAAATCAACATTATACCAACAACTAAAAGAAAACATGGGTAAATTATGACATAAATATAGGAAAATGAATCAATCCAGAAACAAAAAACATAGATAAGTATGACTACATATGTACATGTATACAAGTATATAAGTTTATTTACATACCCTCACAATCTATATGTATATACATGTATGTACACAGTAGGTGTTTCCGTCACCTGAAGACTTCTTTTGGAATCTGGTAATGTGATACCTCCAGATTTGCTCTTTTAGCTTGGGACTGCTTTGGCTATTTAGGCTCTCTTATGGTTCCAAACAAAACAACCACACAAAAAGTGGGCAAAGGATAGCACATGAATACAAATTTTTCAAAAGAAGGTATACAAATGGCCAAAAACCTGAAAAACTGCTCAACATCAGTGATCATCTGAGAAATTCAACTTCAACCACAATGAGAATCCTCACTCCTATTAGTATGGCTTTTATTTAAAAGTCTAAAAACAATAGATGCTGGTGCAGCTACAGAAATAAAGGAACACTTGTTACACTGTTGCTGGTACCACAAAGTAGTACAGCCCTATAGAAAACAGTATGCAGATTTCTCAAAGAACTAAAAGTAGATGAATCATTGGATCCAGAGATCCCACTACTGGGTCTCTACCCAAGGAAAAGAAATCATTTTATAAAAAAGACATGCTGTGGCTCAAAGGAGTAGGGGGCCAGCCCCATATGCTAGAGGTGGTGGGTTCAAACCCAGCCCTGGTCAAAAACTGCAAAAAAAAAAAAAAAAAGACGTGCTCTTGAGTGTTTATTGCAACAAAATTCACAACCGCAAGGATGTGGAATCAACCCAAGTGCCCATGATTCATGAGTGGATTAATAAAATGTGGTATATGTGTACCATGGAGTACTACTCAGCCATAAAAAAGAATGAATCAATGCCCTTTGTAGCAATTTGGAAGGCAATGGAGACCATTGCCCGAAATGAAGTATCTCAAGAATGGAAAACCAACATCCATGTGCTCTCTAATAAATTGGAACTAACTGATGGGCACACAAATGCACAGAGGGAAGTGAAAGTCATTGGAAATCAAGCAGGAAGGAGGAGGGGAGGGGCAAAAACCTGTCTAACTGGTATAGTGAACACTATTGAGGGGATGAATCAGCTGATAGCCCTGATTCAAGCCTTGTAACAAAATCATTTGTATCCCCTTAATATTTTGTTATTTTTTATAAAATGAAAAGTAAATTTAAAAAATGAAAAGTGAAGAAAGATGACATCCTAGTCTCATATATAATGTCTAAAAGTAGCAACTGCAAAAGCATCATATTATACAAACTTCATCATGATTGGTCAATTTAAAGACTGTAAAGCTACAAAGATGGAAAGTCAACAGTATGACAGATGAGACATCAGCAGAAAGTCATGTAATAATCACCTTCTTTCATTTTCTTTCTTTTTTTTTTTTATTGAATGGTAACTATGTACATCAATGCACTTCTGGGGTACAGTGTGGGGTTTTCACATGCCTTTTTTCATTTTCTTTTTCTTTCTTTCTTTTTTCTTTTCTTTCTTTCTTTCTTTCTTTCTTTTTTTTTTTTTTTGTGGGGACTGAATCTTATTCTGTCATGCTGGGTAGAGTTTTGTGGCATCACAGCTCACAGCAACCTCAAACTCCTGAGCTCAAGCAATCCTCTTGCCTCAGCCTGCCAAGTAGCTGGGACTACAGGTGCCTATGATGAGCCCAGGTAGGTGTTGTTGTTGTTGGTGGTGGTGGTGGTGGTGGTGATGGTTTTCAGTAGAGACAAGATCTTACTCTTGCTCAGGCTGATCTCTAACTCCTGAGCTCAAGGGATTCTCCCTCCTCAGACTCCCAGAGTGCTAGGATTACAAGGATGAGCCACCAGGGATGAGGTGGGATTACAGGGCTCTGCCACCATTTTTCTTTTTCTTGGTGGTACCTGTAGATATCCATTCTGAAAGAGAAAAGAGATTAATGATATGATGAGTCTTGTTTTTATTTTGTGGGCTTGATATTTCTGACTGTCTTCCAGATATTTCTACCTGGAAGTTCCACTGTCAACTTAAATTCAAGGAATCTTCAAGGAATTTTCCATGATTCCCCAGTGAATAAAAGAAGTGTGTAGGCTCCTTCTTCTGGCTTCACGATGTCTACAGTAAGTCCAGTGACTGCATCGGCCTCATAATCTACAACTTACTGATGCTTTGTGGAGGATATTTTCATGTCATCCTCTTTTACGTATGCAGAATGGAGGGCATGTTATTTTGGTTATCAGAACTTTTCCACTTTTAAAACCCAGCTTATTGCAAATGTTACAAAGAACTGTCCTCAACCTCAAAGCCACAAACAACCTTCCTTCCTACTGTATCTCTTGCTGTGGTATCCTGTTTAGATCATCGGCACAGTGCAGGCCTATGTTTGTTAAAGCACAGACCTCTTCCTGGGTAAAGGCTCACACCTTGTGCTCCCTCATGGCTTTAGATGTAGCTCAATAAATATCTGCTGCACAAAGACCTTTTCTTTACTTCTAGAGTGGCACAGGGAAGGACTGTTTGAGGTGTGCATCAGAAAGATCCCTGCATCCAGAGTCAAAAGACACAGGTTCATCTGCTGCAAAGACCCTTTCCCTGCTTTGTCCACATCAGGTGATCTATAAGAGGAACAGAGGACTCAGTTTAAAATATAATTTATTTATATTTTCTTTCAAGAATAAATTTGAGGTGGCATAGGAAAACAAATACTGTTAGAGTGTTCTGTAATCAAGGAACTACCCATCCTATGTATTATTTTCAGATATATAATTCTATGTTACTTCTAACAGTGGTCCCCAAAGTTTAAGACCTCTCCTCCTCCAATTTAAGTTACTTTCATTCAACCAACTTGCATAGTTTATTAGTGGAAGAGTCAAGGCCACAATTCACTGGCCTTCCTTCAAAAAGGTAAGCATTGATGAGCTTAGAAGATTAAGCTGTAATGTAAGTCAACGGTTGTCATTCTTGTGGGGATGTTGGCAACATCATATGCATGGAACCTGGGCAAGGGGAGTCATATGGTTTTCTGAACACTGAGAAATTCTGCTAAATTCTGTGTAGGTGAGTCATGACAGCCACGTCTTTGATTTAAGTTATTTGTCACTAGCATACCTGTATCAGGTATTTCAGGGGATGTCCACCACAGCGTATACTCTGCTTCCAGTTCCCAGATCTCATGTAGCCTCCTTTAATTGCAAATCTTTGAGGGCTGAACCACCTTCCATTATCTCTTTGTATACACTTCACGGAGCTTCCTGGAAGACCAAGATAAGCTGAGTTCCCTGACTATGAAAACACCTAAACTTGGCCTCCTACCACACTGGATCTGGAGCCGCCCATGTTGGGTTCAGGATCAGTAACAGAAAGGTCTGAACTCTCCTCTCAGACCTTAGGGTGCCCACACTCAGCCTCAAAGACCAGGGAAGAAGCAGACTCCTTGCCATGTGTGTATATTTCTCTGGCCTTCATGCAGGAAGTCCTGTGTGACTCCACCAGAGAAGACTCTGGCGGCTTGCCCCTGGTTCCCTCTGAACTTTGTCCCCTTCTTCTACCTTTCCCCTTTGCTAACTTTGCTTTGCATTCTTTCACTCTCATAAACCTGATCTATGACTGTGACCAAGATCTAAGAGAACTCCTAGCAAATCAGACATAGGTGGGGGGGGGGCTGGTCTTGAAGGGTCCCAGTGCAGATATCTACTTCTCAACAATATGCTATTTGCATGAATATTTCCCGGTTGAAAATCCTAGAAGACCAAGAAATTCACCTTGTTTCAATTTCTCCTTATGTAGAGTCCCCTTCAGCTCACCACAGGTCACAGGAAGTTCAGAAAGTTGAAAATTCATATTTTTATCTCTGGGAAATCTTCCAACTGCAAGGAATCATTTTTTTTTTCATTGCATCTTCCTCTACAACTGTGCACCATCTCTCCACCCAACGTCAGATCTTTTTTTTTTTATAATTTAAAATGATTGAAGAGATTTTACCCCCATGAATTAGTTACACTTCAAGATCTTTCTATTGTGGACAATGTCACCCTCTAATCCACCCTCTAAAATTCCACCCAGCAGCGTGGACAGCAGGATCTGAACTCTCAAGCTTGTTGGCCTCCTATACTGATGCACAGTGACTTTCCTGCTGATGATTTGATGGGACATTTCTAGTCATATTATTGCTTTGATGTTATGAGCATGGATTATCACACACACACACAAATTTTAGTCTTTCCTTTCTCTTTGAGGTTTGAAAGGGTGAAAAGGAAACAGGCAGAGAGCAGGATCCAAACAGGGAAAGTGATAGGGCAGGGTCTGTCTCTCTTTACCATCTGCTTTGCTTCACTTTTCCATTACCTGTGCTTTCTTTGTGGCAGAAAGGGAAGGACAGGGTGGGAGATTCTAGATGAAACTCCACATTGAGGCAGGGGGAAAGAAGAGAGGTTGATGAATGGATACAAATACACAGATAGAAGAAATAAGACCTGGTATTCAATAGATCAGTAGAGATCAATTGTACATCCTCAAATAGCTAGAGGAGAATAATTTGAATATCCTACTGTAAAGAAAAGTAAAGTATTTAAAGTGATGGATATCCCAATTACCCTGATGTGACTATATGAAAGTATCAAATTATCATATATACTATAAAATAGGTACTTCTATTATATATTACTCAATGAATCAATAAAAAAGAAAGTTCACATTGCTCAGGGAGCCCGGCACATCACACGAGAGGGGTACTAGGGATCTGTTTCTGCTGAAGCAGGGGTGGAAGGTCATAAAATACAATTCTGACCAATCATAGGTTGGTCAGAGGAACTCTAAAAACAGAGCAATCATAGGCAATTCCATTTTGAGCATAAGGCACTCCATCTTGGCTGTTCAGTGACCTCTCCTGAAACCATCCCCTTCTGGGACCCAGCCAGCAGGAACAAGGAACTAGTGAACACAATGACTCCAGGGAGGCTAACCTCTAAATGAACAGAATAGTCTCAGCAGAAAGCAGTTGGAACCATACATAGCAACAGTCACTAGTACACCAAAGTAACACTCTCCCCCTCTTATCCAGCCTAAAACCTTTCAAAGATAAGCAGTCTTGCTCTTCAGGGTGATGCCTATTGAGTCTCAACCCGTCTTCACCCAGGCACCAAATTAGCTATTATTCTGTATCCAGCTTAGGGACTTGATCAAGTCAACTGCTATCTTACACCAAGGTTGAGGCTCCAACACTGTCGCTTCATAAGCCAATTAAGAAACTGATTGATTGCTCAGAGCACAGAGTATAAAATAAAAATCTTCATGGGTAACTATTAAAAGTGTATGGATCACTTCTTTTTACCTCTTCTTTTGCGTCTTTTTCTTTGCAAAGATCCAGGGTTGGCTGTGTTTCTCTCTGAAAAATTTGTAAAACAATATAAACATCTTTTGTTTATAACACTGCATCCCAAATCAAAGTGTTTTACAAAAACACTGCTCAATTGTTAATTTTGGGGGACCTTGTCTAGTACTCAAAAAAAAAAAAAAAAGTCAAATGGCTAGATTAGAAATCAGGAAAATTTTATGTAGAGGGCCAGACAGTAAATATTTAAGGTTTTGGAGTCCATAATTTCTGTTGTGGCTACTCAGCTCTGTAGTTATATCATGCAAGCATCTATGGAGAACATGTAAATGAAAAGATGTGATTGTGTTCTAATAAAACTTTATTTACAACTAGTCAGTGGATTTGGATTTGCCTTGTAAACCATAATATGCTGACTCCTGGCCTAGACTCTGTTACAAAGATGATGCTTAGATGAGATGTATTCTATATTTTCCATTAACATCTCTAAACCATTCCAAATGAATTTGAAACAATGTTTTATGTTCTTTCCAAGCAATAGAATAAAAACAAGAATAAAGTTGGACATGTATTGAGTGCTTATTGTGTGCCAGGAACTATAAATTTGCCTCTATTAACTTCCTTCATCCTTAGAAAGAAATCTATCAAATAGATACTAATCCTCATAAAGATAAGGAAAGGGATGCTCAGAGAAAAAAATACAAGCTGGTTACATAAACAAGGCCCTTAAAAATACAAATTAAATAAAAGAATCAAAGACTTCCCTTGGGAAAAAGTCAGAAATAAAATGCAGCAATATAAGGTCTCAAGACATACATCATAATAGACTCCACAAACCAAACTTGAAACAAGATTTTTGTACTGAAAACAATGGGACAAATGAACAAGGACTTGGACTAACTCAAAGAAGGCTATGCAAGGG
>NW_003852408.1:3123922-3124985 GCF_000181295.1 Otolemur garnettii | reverse complement strand
TCTTGTTTTGTCCTTCAAAGTTAAGTTTGTTTCCTGGAGAAAACATAAAATGCTTGTGCTTTTTAATCCAATCAGCCAGCCTGTGCCTCCTTAGTGGTGAATCCAAAC
Organism: Otolemur garnettii; assembly: GCF_000181295.1. Classification (NCBI taxonomy): domain Eukaryota; kingdom Metazoa; phylum Chordata; class Mammalia; order Primates; family Galagidae; genus Otolemur; species Otolemur garnettii. Next base: position 3,124,877 of record NW_003852408.1, on the reverse strand, counting down.
CATTACACTTATCAAGAGAATGGATAAGAATGGTGGAGCTCTATCATCTTATTTTGTGAACATCCGTTCCTTGGTTTTATCCCTTGTGCCATTGTGGAAGCTGAGTTTGTTCTTTAGTTTCTGGATATTTACTTTGCTGGTGGTCTATTGTGGTGGTCAGTGTGGAGGACAGGTCTGAGTATTTCCTGAAGAGGTGGGCTTGTTGTGATGAATTTGCTCAATGTTTGCATGTCAATAAAATATTTGATTCCTCCATTGAATTGAAAGCTTAGTGTAGCAGGATATAGAATTATGGGCTGAAAATTGTTTTGTTAAGAAGATAAAAGATAAGTGGCCATTCTCTTCTGGCATGAAAAGTTTCTGGTCAAAAGCCTGCTGTTACCCTGATGGATCTTCTCCTATAGGTCAATTGGCACTTACTCCTGGCTGCTTGCAGAATTTTCTCTTTTGTCTTGACTTTGGTCACATTTATTACAATGTGTCCTGGAGATGCTCTGTTTGTGTTGAGAGAACCTGGGGTTTGATACCCCTATGATAGGAGTGTGTCAGAATCCTTGGTGGTGCTTGGGAAATTTTCATTTATAATAACCTCCGTTAGGGCTTCTATTCCTTTGGGATGCCTTTCTTCCCCCTCAGGATACCTATAATTCACATTTTAACATTTCCTAAAGTTCCGTAATTCTCTGAGAAAATGTTCTGCTTTCTCTCTCTTCTTTTCTGCCTCGTCTTTCTGCCTGTGTTAGCTCAAGAGCCTTATCCTCTAAGAAGATCTGAGATTCCTTCTTCTGCCTGATGTTCTGGCCTGTTATTGATACTTCCTACTGCATCTTTAAATTACCTGATTAACTCTTTAAATTCCTTAATCTCTGATATATCCTTTATAATTACATCATGTCTTTCCTTCATTTTTGGATCAGTTTTTGGATTTCCTTTTGATAATTTTCCATTTCCCCTT
>NW_003852408.1:3120976-3122609 GCF_000181295.1 Otolemur garnettii | reverse complement strand
AGAAGTAAAACATATGCACTGATTCTGCTGTATAAGATGGGGAGTGGAAGCCATTATTTAGTTGCTGAGAAGACCTGGCCCCATCTTCCTGATTTATTTGCCCTCAATCGGGGCTTGGTCACTTCATTAGCATTCAGTTCTCACAGGGTTGGGAGTCTGAGGTTCTTGCCAGACTTCTTAGGAGAAGCACCCTGACCTTCCAAACACTGCCACTTGGCCACAGAGTAGCTTTCCCAGGGGTGCGTGAGCTGCCCAATTCACCCCAGGAGTGGCTGCCCATGCTCTGCAGGCACCCCAGAGTCAGCCAGCTGCGGGGACCTTGCAGACTATTCCTCCCGAGCAGCCCTCCCATAAAGACAAGGCCCTAGCAGCCAAACTGATTAGTGCTCCACCCTGCCGGGAAGTTCAATCCTGGCTGCTAGGCGCCATTTAAGTTAGTTTGATTACTTAATCCCTCCCAAATCACTGAAGTGAAAAAAATCACTAAACTGAAAAAAAAAACAAAACTGCAAAATAGGCGTTCCCTATCTCTAGCCCTCTGTCAAAGGGCCAACCGGCCTCTGCCCACGTCCATGCACTCACCTTTTGTGCCCGTATTCTGCTGCTCCTGACCTCCTTGTTGGCTCCTGGAGTCCCCTGCTGTTTCACTGTGCCCATGGAGTGATGTTCCGGGGCAGAATACCCCAACCAGGGGTGGCTGGAATCCTCTCTCCCCGGTCTTACCATGAGTGGGTGCTAAGGAGATCTCTTTACTCTGTAATCTTGCTCCAGCTCCCCCTTTGTTGCAATTTGGAAAAATCAAATCACTACAGTTAGCAAAGAAAATGTACTATGTTTTATGTAAATCAGAAGAAATAAGAATACATATTCATTCTTTCCTAGTTCCATAAAATAAAGTCTAGAAAGATACCTAAAGATTTGCTAAAAGTGACTACCTGTGAGAGGGGATGGGAAAAGGGGCAGAGGCAGACAAGGGTGGGAGCAAGAATTTCCACTGTTTACTGTAACTTTTCATGATACCAATTGTTTAATCATGTTGAATGTATTACCTAATTAAAAAACACCACGTTTAGAAAGAATGCATACAAACACATCTACGTGTATATGTACACATCTATGTGTGTATACATACCCAGTCAATTCTCATTATTTACAGATTTCATAATTGCAAACTTGCCTCCTGGCTAAAATTTATTTGAACCCTCAACTCAATACTCACAGACATAGTTATGGACATACAGAAAGTGGCATAAAATTTGAGTCAACTGTGCGTGTTCTCAGCTGAGGTCAAACAGGGTGATGCTCTGTCTTTAGTCTCAATTTTCACACCATAAACAAGTATCTTTTTGTGCTCAACTTAATGTCATGTTTTTGTTTTGTTTTGCATTTTTGTGGGGTTTGTTGGTGATTTCTCTATTCAACATGGCCCTGGAGTACAGTGTTGAAGGGCTCTACAGGAGAGTTTAACTTCTGGTGGACTGACAATGAAGAGTTAAATGCATAAGATGATAGAATGCTTTGATGAACAATACACTAGACTGAGAGGGTCAAGGAGGGGAAGCTGGGGCTAGAAGTTGTGTGTGTGGGAGAGGATGTGCTGCTTTATATCAAAGAGTCAGAAAGAATCCCTAAT
>NW_003852408.1:3110863-3119759 GCF_000181295.1 Otolemur garnettii | reverse complement strand
AAAAAAATAAACAAATAAATAAAGATAAAAAGATAAGGGATCTCAAGCTGACTCAGAATGGAGAATGGGAGACCTATTTGTATCCCATCTCACTGTTAGGTGACATCTATTCCGGGCACTTTGCTTTTTCTGCCAATAACATTGAACTGTACAGGCTTGTATTTCCTATAAGGCTGAGCAATGAATTCCACAGACCAGATTTTTAAAGCATGAATTTTCATAACTAACAAAAGAAATTATAGAAAAAGATGAAAGGGAAGTCCCATTAACCCATAGCTGTGAGAGGAGAATGAATATTTTGTGCTACAAAGCATGCAATAAGAAAAGTCTTATTTAACAAAATGATAAAGTGGGCGTTTTCATAAGGAAAAAATTCTTATTCTGTTGTAACATATGGAGACAGGTGCTTATACACAAGTGTGGTGGTAGAGATTAAGTACATTATTACAACATCTCAGCATTAAAAAGTATAATCATGTGTAATAAAATGACTATCATTTTACTAACATCTTTTTGCTACATTTTCAATGTCTGATGTGATTGGACCAATTCAATTAGATAATAGTTTGTAATGCCTTCCTGACACCCTACATTTCTCAATCAGAGCAGTGAAGTTAAAGGCAGAAAATGACATCCTAGAAGTTATAGAATCAAGCCGTATGGAGAATGTCCAGAATAAAATTCATCAGGAAAACAGAGCTCTGGATCTGGACTCTGGATTTTCTGTAGTCTAGGGGTTGCAATTCTGTTAGACTTACCTGGCACAATCTTGGGTGGTGAGCAAGTGGCTTTTGGGGGCTCCTTTCCCTTGTTTAATTTGAAAGGATTGTTGATATTGATTGCTGCACAAAAGAATAGGATTCTTTAGGGGTCTTAGGGTATGATCAAGGAAATTCCCTAATAAGAAAACTTGGAGAACTCTTTAAAATCTTTGCAAGTCCTGGCCCACACCCAGGCCAAGCTGGTTCCCTTCTGAGTCACCCCCTTGTAGGTTAGCGATGCTCCGTTCTTGTCCCCACAGGCAGAGTCAGTTCCCAGGCGAGGGGCAACTCTGCTCTCCTGACTTTCCTCTCCTGCACTGCTCTCTGTCACTTCTTGCACCTTCTCCTTTTCATTCTCCATTTCCTTCACTCTGCCTGCTTTCCATATAGAGAGACCTTAAAGATCTCGTGTGGAAAGTGGTAAGCCTCCTCTACGCCCACCACCCTGGTGCCTCCTTGAACTGTTTACAAGGCTGCAAAATCATCTTTCATGTCTGAGCCACAGGTGCATTTAAGGACTACTTTTTAGAGTAGTTTGCTTACATTAAGATAAAAGCGAGTGCACTGTTTAAAACAATGAAGGAAATTTACATTTTACTTTGATACAGTGAGCAATTAGAATGAATGTACTATTTGAAACATTATTGTTTTGTAACTTGAACATGAGGCAACATTTGTATTTGCTCTGAGGTCTTTTCCTAGTTTGTTTTCCTGAAAGGGGCGTGTTTCTAATTATTCTCCAGGTCTAGAAAGTAAAAAGGGAAAACCAATCACCAATTTGTATTCCAAAGAGTTACAAGTTGTATGACAACTCATGCTATAAAGAGAATTTAGATAATATAACATTTTGATAATTGTTTTTATCTCTCATTTAACAAAAGAAAAACTCAGAATCCAGGATATTAGTCTTTCCTATAATTTCCCATGATTTTTTGTAGATGACTTTGAAGCATTTCTATGATTGAATTTTTTTACCTAGGCAACAAGGATGACACTGTCTATCCTGCTTATCCTTTAAGGTTATTGTAAAGAATATAATACTATTTATAAAGGTCTTTTGAAAGGTCACTGTGTATGCCATGACTTGCTGAATACTAACTCTGTCAAAAATCATACTTCAGGTTTCAGAATACTTCAAGTTTTATTCCTGCTAACACTGGGTAGTTGGATGAATTGTCTTTTGACCTTATTCACAGTTTGTGATCAGATGACAACATGATCTTCCTATAAAGGAATATTTAGCTTTCTCTTCTCTATAGAAATCATTGTATAAAGCTAACACTTTATAGGCATGGTAACTAGTTAGTTTTGAAAAAAAACTCATCAATTTACTAGCCTATATCTTTTACAAAAATCATATATTAAACAATAGAATCCATCAATTAATAAGCCTAATTCTCAAGAAAAAATTAATAACAATTCCTTGTCTTCTTGCATTTCCCAAAAGGGTCAAGCTATATAACTGCAGAAAATGAGATTCCAGGATAAACTGGATCCATTGTACAGGAAAGGCTCAGGATAAAATGCATCAGAAAATAGTAACTCCTAGTTCCTATACCTGCACTCAAGCTTTGCCCTCCCAACCTTTCTTACCGGGCTCCCTTTTCAGGGTTGAGGTGAAGCTTCCCAGGGCCTCATCTCCAACATTGAATTCTTCAGAGTCCTCATCATGGATGACTGTGTCAAAGAACAAAACCCATTAAAAGTCTCAGGATATGACCAAGGAGTCCACATGGCAGGAAATCCCATAATAAGAGCACTAGAGGGTGGACACAGTGTCCCTTGCCTATAATCCCAGCAGTTTGGGAGGCCCAGGCAGGAGGAACCCCTGAGGCCAGGAGTTTGAGACCAGTCTGGGCAATACAGGGAGAGTTATGATCACTGTAACCTCAAATAATGTGCTGATTCAGTGCACTCCAGCCTGTGTAATAGAGCCAGACCCAGGAAAAATAAAAACAAAAACACTCCCCAGCCTCCTCATCCCGCCAAAGTAGAAGAACTAGGAAGACCTGGGAAGCTTTGTTGTCTCACAGCCCTGGTCTGTTTCTGGAATGAACTTGACCTGCAGTTTGCTCCAGGTCTTAAGCCACAAGCTGATAACATTTACATGCGGAGGAGGGCAGCTTTGCCCATCTGTTGGTACTGTTATCACTCCCACCCTTATTCTATTTTTTTCTTTTTTGTTACTCTTTTCATTACTTAGCCTTCCTCTTGGTTCTGCCCATCTCCCCTGCTTCTCCCTCTGTTCCTGGGTTTCTTTATATACCTTGGTATCTTTATATACCTCTTCTTCTTGTCTTGATGTGTTTCCTTCTTTATCTCTTCTTGTAAACATCTTGTCACCCTAGCTTTTTCCTTTTCCTTTAACTCTGCCCCTATATCTTCCTCTCTTCCTTTAGAAATAGCCTCTCTGACATCAATACCTATCACCTCCATTTCTAGCTTTGGTACCCTCCCAATTCCTAAGGACTTTCTTCTGTTAAGCTGAGGGCTCACTGTTTGAAGTGCTGGCCCCCTCGCCTTCCTGCCCCGCTCCCAGGCTATCTGAACAGCCTCAATGGGCCCTGATGAAGTACCAGACACCTTATCTGGTGACCTGTGATTCACGACTACAAATTCATCCAGTCAGACTTACCTATTATCTCAGATGCCTGGTTATAGTTAGTTCTTGCTTGAGCTTGGTGCTCATCTTCTGGCATAAATAATGGCTCCTCTTTCTTTATATCTACCAGATGCACAAGACAGGAATTACTGTGAATTCTTTGGCTGGACTAGCTCTGCCTCTGGGCCAAATTGTAAGAAATAAGGCAGTTTCATTTGTCTCCCCATTGAGTCCTTCCATTGATAATTCCCTCCCTCAAGTTCACTACTATAAAGAAAGCTTCACCTCCCAACCTTTCTTTTTCTCTGTTGCCCTGCCTTAACCTTCCCTTTGTGCCTCTTATTGACTCTGGAGGTTTTTAATATTTACATATACTTATTCTTTGCATACTTCGATGGATAAATTTTTTTTGCCCTTTTTAAAAATAGCAATTTTAGGATTGTTTGAGGCCAGGCATTTGATATCTTCCTGGGGAACATAGCAAGATCCCGTCTCTAAAAAGAAAAAATAAGAATCAGCAAGGTGTAGGCCCAGCTACTTGGGAGGCTGAGGTGGTAGGTTTACTTGAGGTCAAGAATTCAAGGCTGCAGGAGGTATGATTGTGCCTCTGCACTCCAGTCTGAGCAATAGAGCAAAACTATGTCTCTAGATAAATAAAGTAAAAATTTTAATTACAGAATAACATACATGGATAAAGTGGGTTTTGAATGATCACGAAGTAAGGATATCACTTTAGTCAAGAAATAAGATTACCCTAACACCTCAGAAGCCTCCTAGTAACACATCCCAGTAACTATCCCTATATTCTACCGTAAGGTCAAGTACCATCTGGGCTTCTAATATCTAGATTAATTTTGACTATTATATAATTTATGTAAATTATATCATGTTCTCGCTCTCTCTTTTCCCATCTCTGTCTCTATTTCTCTCTCTCTGTATATATATAATCTATATGTTTATATTTCCCCAAAAGAAACCAAATCCCCTGAAATTTATATGTGTATTATTTAATATGCTCATGAAAGGCATTTATAATTATGTCCATTGTTGTACAGTATGCCATCACATTATCCATTTATGCTGTTTCAAGTGTTTGGCTTTTGTGAATAATGCTACTATGGACATCGTTTTCTATGAGTTTAGATGAATGTAAAACACACTTCTGTTGTTTTCTCCTGAGTTGAACTGTTGCATTCTAGGGCATGTATGCTTTCAACTGTGGAAGATAACATCCAACTGTTTTCCAAAAGCATATGTAAAGGCAGAGATATAGGAGGGAGAACTCGGCAAATTCAAGTAGTTAACAGAAGTCTGTGGTGGTGGGAAGGTGGCCCGGGGAGGTGAGAGGGAAGTGAGGGGGAATGTTCTGCTGCGTGGTGGGCATCCCTCAACACGCACACCAGGAATAACCCTGAGGGCCACAAGAAGGCTCTGAGTAAAACAGGAAAACCATATGATCTGGTTTCCGTGTTTGAAAGATCCATTCAGCTCAAGTACAGAGAACAGACTTGAGGGAACCAAAACTGCAGGTCAAGCCCAAGACAGGTGGCTGTTCCTCTAGTTTGAGTGAGATTAATAAGAATCTGGATTAGGGTGATTATGCTGGAGATGGAGACAAATGGACAGGAGATAGTTTAAAGTTGTAATTAATAGAGATGGCATATAAAATGTTGTTTTGAACCAGGACGTTCTGGGGTGTTTTGTTACATGACACAGCAGGAGGTAACTGACACAGCCTCCAAAGAGAAATGTCCTGATCTTTGAACAAAAGTTGCCAGGCACTTAGAGAAATGAGCCTACTAGACAGGTCTAAGCTGGACATGTGTGTTTAGGGATCTATGCAAGGTGACTGAGCCACGGAGAGGATGAGATGCCTGAGGAAAGGCCTATTAATCCAAGGGGGCACAGGGCTATTTTGATAAGGTAACACCTCACTGTTCCCCAGGGCAATAAGGAGCAACCCTGCACCTTCCTTAAGGCACTGTCTCCACAAGTCAGACCATGTCTTGATTTGACTCCTCTCTCTTCTCTCCTCCTTACCTGGCTTGCTCTCTACCAACTTTTCATTCATATTCCTTCAGCTCATTCTCTGTAGAGATCTCTTTGAGCCTCCCTCATTTTTTCTTATTTCTTGGTACTTATTTCCCTCTATCTCTTTCTCTATTCATACCCTTTTTCCATACATTACTTTTTATTACTACTTCTCAGGGTCACAACTAAAGTGCGGCAAAGGAGGAGTGTGGGAAGCCTTAATCTGCGAGGACAGGCTCAGCCCCAGGTGCTTCATCTGATGCCTGCCCTGCTGTTCCCTGGCTAATTTCAGTGGATCCACCTCTGTTAGGTTTCCTACCCACTGCCAGTCTGTTTTGTTTTTTAATTTCTTTTAACAGAGTCTTATGCTGTCATCCAGGCTAGAGTACAGTGGCATCATCATAGCTCACTATAGCCTCAAACTTCTGGGCTCCAGCAAACCTGCTGCCTCTGACTCCCAGAATTCTAGGATTTGGGGCCAAACCCATTCTGTTTCTTAATTAATGGGTTTGAGCTGGACGACACGGGTTTGAGCTATACAATACAGGTTTGAGCTGTATGACACGGGTTTCAGCTGCGTGATGCTCATAGAGCTGCACGATATGGGTTTGAGCTGCACGGGTCCACTTATGTACGGATTTACTTCCATGTCTACCACACCTGAGAAGCAAGACCAAACCCTCCTCTTTCTCCTCCTCCTCAGCCTACTCAACATAAAGATGATGAGGATGAAGACCTGTACGATCTACTTTTACCTAATGGGTATGTTTTCTCTTCTCTTTGATTTTCCTAACATTTTTCTTTTAGAAAGCTTATTTTATTGTCAGTTACAATGCATAATACATATAATATACAAAATATATATCAAATGACCATATCATTATCAAGACTTCTACTCAAAGTATGCTGTGAATAACTAAGATTTGGGGGAGCTAAAACTTACATGAAAATTTTGGACTATACAGGGAATTGGATCCCTGAGCCCTCACACAGTTAAAGGATCAACTGTGCTTTGTTGTTTGGTGTTCCCTGGTTGACCATTTACTGTATTTTCCTTTCATCCATTCCCTACCCAGGGATATCCCTTCCAGTAAAGAAAGTATCTCTCTTTCCCTCTTGCATCTGACAGCTGCCAATAGCAGTCTGAGGCTGTGCACAGAGGCTGTGTTTCCTGGGTTGGAGTAGGCAGTTTGTGTGGGAATACAAAAGAAAGTTATTGCTGTCATAGGAAGACAAAGATATAATTAGACAAGTGGGAAAAAGCAGAGTGTGATGGCAGAATAGAACTCTCTAGGACTTGTCCCCTGCAGAAACATCATTGTGAACAACTATCCGTTCATGACATTAATGAAAACACCTTCAACTAGGTGATGGAGCACAGAGATAAGAAACAACACATTGAAATGAAAAGGAGGAACAGGTTTACATTATCTTTGCCAATATTCCCCCAACCTCAAGCAGCACAGTGTTGAGAGAAATATCATATGCTTGGGGAATCAACAAGAGAGGGAACATCATACTTTGGCCTGGACCCAAATCCCCAAATCCCAACAATACAATGGAATTCTATAATAAGGAAATCCTGTCATTTGTGACATGAGTGAATCTGGAGGACATTGTGTTAAGGTAAATAAACCAAACAGAGAGAGACAAAATAGCATATCTCACTTACACATAGGGGTACCAAAAAGTGAACTTATAGAAGTTGACAGTATGTGGTGGTAAAGGGGAGGGGTTGGGTGAAGTAGGGGTTGGGGGAGATGTTGATCCAAGGATACGAAGTTCTGGCTGGGCAGTCAGAATAAGTGCCAGAGATCTATTCTATGACATGGTGAGAAGAGTTAATAACACATTGTATTCTTGAAAGTTACTAAGAGAGTAGACATTAAGTGTTCTCACCACAAACATGATAAATATGGGAGGAAATATATATGTAATTAGCTCAATTTGGCCATTTCATAATATATACATATTTGAAAACAGTGTCATGCGTGATGAATCCATCAATTTTTATGTGCCAATTTAAAGAAATGGTTAGAATGGTAAAAAGTAAACACCTAACCAAAAAGATGCAGAGCATTGGAAGAAAATAGAAAATATGTAGGTAAGTAATAATTACTTTGCTCATCACAGAATCTCCATTATTCAATAGTGGCTCCCAGCACTCTGCAGATAACAGAGAACACAGCTGAGATCCAACAGTGCCTTGCTCTATCCTATGTCCACTTTGTTACACCTCACCCTGCCTCTCTTTCCTCTTCAAGTTTCTGCTTATTAGCCCTGTCTGCATATGCTGCTGCCTCCACCCTGTGAAGGTATCTATGCCTCCCTGAGCCCACGGCCAGTCTCTCTCTAAATCCTTTTGACTTTTGTTTCTGTATCCCTTCCCTGGTGAGGCTCTGTAACTCTTTCCCCCATCTCTCGGTTTTCCCTTCTTCCTTCCTCCAGGCCTGTCTCCTCAGTATATCAGGCTCCTTTGCTCTGATCTCTGTGTCTGTGTGATTTTCCCATCTTGATAAATAGCTGGCTCCCTGTGTTGTGCATTAGTCCATTCCTCTGCCCCCAGCCAGGGACCCCAGCCCCTCCACGCTCATGCAAACCCACTCAGTCAGTCTAGTCTGCGGGCTCAGTCTCTTGGGCACATTGAGGATTTGTTCGTTGGCTTCCTAATGCATCATTTTTGTCTCTGGTTGTGTCTTTTCTCATTGCAGGTACCTGTTCTCTTTCAGAGAGGTGGTCCAAGAGCCCATTTTCAGGTGGGGTTGTACCTAAACTATGTTTTGATTCATAGATATTTTATTTGCCCTCTGCTACTCATCACTCCCCGTCTCCTCCAACCACCACAGTCTGGGACACCACTGGATGGAACTCAAAGCACTGAGGCAGTAGCCACATTCAAGCAGGCACAGGCAGAAAACAGTGAAGCAGACACACGAATAAAAGATCCAGGCCCAGAGCTGTAAGAACTGGTGGCAAGTTTGTCTAAGGGGAATGGGAAGAAGAAACCATCCCAGGAAACCCGGAGGATAACTACCTATTATTTCAGTCCTATACATGAAAAAGCGCAGAAGCAAAGAGTGAAAATTCTGAGCAATCAGTAACACACAGAGTCAGCTCCCACAGAACATTCCAGAATAAGATGAGGCAACAGAGGTCCACAGAGCAGTCAATAGGAACAAACCAGTGGAAACGGAGGAATCTGAGGGTGGCTGAGGCAGGCTTGGAATAGAGCTTTCACCAGTTCCTGGGGGAAGAAATTACAAGTTATTTCAGAAATCGAAACATGGGTTTTGTGATTTTCCCCTAATCCCTCTTCCGTCTTTACAGTGCAGGCATTAAAGACCTCCTGTAAGTCACAATGCAGAGCCCATGGGAGCCAGCAGATCCAGGGGGCCTGGTGCACCCTGCTGAGAGGCCTCAGCCAGGCCACCACACACTCTGGTACCTGGACGAGGCTTGACATCCTCCACCAAAGTGGACCTGGGTCTGTCCCAGAGCTGCC
>NW_003852408.1:3093345-3110769 GCF_000181295.1 Otolemur garnettii | reverse complement strand
TTGGCCTTCCCATGAGAATTCAGCGTCTGATTCTCCTCCCCTTTCTCCAGCTCCTGCTAATCTTTTCTCTGTTTTCCTCTCTGCCTTTATTCCCAATTTTATTTCTTGTTTCTGCTTTTTCCTTTAGATTACTTAGGTAGCAGCACAGGGCTAAGAACACAGTCTCTGGGGTCAGAACACCTGGGTTCAGCCTTGTTCATCGGACCTGAGGCAAAATCCACACATGGCCACCCTGCAGGATGGCACATAAGTGACACTCATCTCCAGTGGCAGCCTGAGCTCTAAACCACATCTGCCACAGAGGAGGTGTTCACTCAGAGTGAGCTGCTACTGTTAAATATGGCTCTCTTTTCTGTCTTTCCTTTCCCCTCCTCTCTCTCTTCCAGTACCCACGTCTTCTCCACATCTGTACCGCTTCATCTGTGTCTCTCTAGGTGACCTCCTTTCTCCAAATATTCCTGCTCTTAAGCAACATCCCCCACAATTATATCATCCTTCTGCCATCACCTAGTGTGATATTGTAATACCATAAGAAATGTATGCTTGGGCTCCCCTGCTCCTGGCCAGAGTCCCTAAAACCTTTATAATATCCTAAACATCAAGGGTGAAAAAAGCATGTTTTGTCATTCTTATCACCTCTCTTTCACCCATACCTTAGGTTATGTTAAAGAAGTGACTTTTGAAAACCCCTAAGGATGGAAGGCTGGTAAGGAGGAGAGAACTGATCACATGATTGAGGACTAAGAGTTCCAGGAAGGAGAGGGGGAACAGAGATTGACTTCACCACCTACAGTCAATTATTTGATCAATCATGACTATATAATGGAGTTTCTATAACAATCCTAAATGACTGGGCTCAGAATCCTTCTGGGTTAGTAACAAACGGAAGTGCTGGGAGGGTGGTACATCCAGAGAGGGTTTGGAAGCTGGTGCCCTTTCCCCATGCTTTGCCCTATGTATCTCTTTCATTGGGCTGTTTTTGAGTTATATTTTTTTAATAATAAATTAGAAAGAACAAGTTCCCTGAGTTTTGTGAGCCATACTAGGCAAGTATCAAACCCAAATAAGACTTCACAGGAACCTCCAGCACAGGCCACCACATGAGACCTGCAAGTGGCTTCTACAGTGAGAGACCGAGCCATTAACATGCAGAGTCTGTGTAAATTCTGATAGAACTGAATTAAATCATAGGACACTTGGTATCTGCAGAGAATTGGAGAGCTGGTTGGTGTGCTGAAAACCTCCACACATGCACTGTCAGAAGTGTCCTATGCCTCACATGGACATGTTTTCTTTCACTAAGAGTCTTCTCTAATACTGACCATGGGCCATAGTTCTCAGCCTTTCACAGCTCTAGAAGGATTTTCTCCTGGAGGGATCTTTCTAGTCACAATTTCTTCCAGTAGTTAGTGTCTTTAAATCTGGAACTAGTGACACCCTGCACTCCAGTCCCTCCATCCTGGTTATTGGGCCAACAGTGTCTTCTTATGGCTGCTCCTCAAGGACCCAACACCTGGGTAGCAGCTCAGACACACTCCGCTCTCAGCCTTCCTCATCCTCACTCCTCCCTGACTCACCATCTCTATTCAGTACCTCAGGCCCCTTTTCCTCTTAACAGAACAGAAAATTCCCTCTTGTTGTTATTACCTTGTTCAAGACTTAGTTGGCCAGTGGGCCCCTCCACTCTCTTTTCTTCAGCAATTTCTTGCCCATATGAGTTTTCTAGGACCACTGAAGAGCCAGTCAGAGAGAGTCAGAAGGAGAGAGAAGACAATTAGATATATCCAGCAGAGACCTTGGACAACAATTTATATTTAAGAATTCCCAGCCCTTGAGTCACTCAGAGTTTAGTGGGTATGACATGACTTAAAAGTTCTCCCATCATCCCTGGGACAGAACAGAGAAGATGTCATCAAGGAAGACTTTGCTCCCCACACAGAAAAGAGACACTCAGATTTAAGACAAAAAAAGTAAAAACATTGTGAGCTATTTCACTTGCCTAAAAACATTTCAGGTGGTAAGGAAAGCATATATCAGAACAAATCATAGAAGTGAAGTATGTTTTCAGAACTGTTTAAACTGGGAAAGAAATGGGGATTTCTTCTGGAGATCTCACGTCCTAGACAGAGCTTATTATAAAAGAGATTTAGTAATGGGGCTAGAAAAGAGGAATGTTTTGGCTTAATTGGATTAGGGAGGGTGAGTGATTACCAAAGAAACATAAAAGGACATGGGGGTAGCTCACATGGACTTTACGACAGGAGGGGGCAGCATCTCCCGAAGGGCAGGGAGGCAACAGCACTGGGTGAGGTGGTGGGCAGCATCTTGGGCAGCTCTAGTCTTGGAGCTGGTAACCCAAGCACAGGGAGCCTCTAGGGGGCTGGGATGGAGGATCCCTGTAGTCCATGGAGACAATTAGAGCCCCTGAGAAGTGAGCAGTAAAGGTTAACACTGTTCCCTTGGTGTGCACAACCTAAGGATATCCTCGTCATAAACACAATATTGACTTAAAATTTCTGCACCATTATTTTATTTCATTTAATTTTCTCTTCTGATTTAAATGATTTCTTATAGATATTATTTTATTGTTAATTAGATAAGGGTTACTATTGACAGAAATCAACAACCTGTTTAAATTTTTTCCCTTGCTTATAAACCTATTATTCCTCTTGACTGTCTCTTAAATAAACTTCAAATTCCTTAGCTTTAAATGCCAAACCCTTCAAAATCTTTCTCCAACTTGTCTCTTTTGAATCAGCTCCTACACTAACTGCTCTGCACTCTTGATGTGGCCAAATCCAATTCGTTCTGTTTGCAGATGTGCTTGCACCCCTTACTCCTGTTCTGATAGCATCTGCCCTCCAGGGGGCATCTGCCCACTTTTCTTGTGCTGTCTCTAGATTTTATTTGGGAGAACTGTGTTGAGATCAAACTGTGTTGAAATAAAAAGTTTTCTTGGCAAGTGAAAAAAAAAATACGGGGGCATCCTCGTTACTATGTCTCAGTAAAAGAGGAAATCCTGGCTTATTAAGAAAAAGGTCTAGAATCAAGCTATTAGTTTTGTATAGCTCCAAAAGTGGTCCCTGGCATAGCAACCAGTTTTGTGATTGTATAAACAAACATTTACATAATGTTTGTTTCACCCTTTGTGGGTAAAGGGTAAATAAATAAATAAATAAACAAATAAACAATTTCTCCATTGTCAAAGGCAAATTTCACCCAGTATTTACTTTCTTATTTGCTACTCTGGAAATTGTGGCCTTTTTGCTGTTACTAGGCAACCACAGAGCTTAAAAAGAGCCATGACTGGCAGACTGGGAAAGACAAAGCATGAACTACAGGTGTCTGGTGGAAAGTCTTGACTTTGGTCATAATTCAGCTTATTCCTTGTGGGGTCCCCTGCTCCCTGATTAATGAGGACTTATAAGATATATTGACTGTCATGGGCATGTAGTGCCAGGCCAAGGTAGATCCTGCAACTACAGATAAGCTGTCACTCAAGGCAGGTGGTAGTCAACTGGCAACTGCTGTGTAGACCACTACAAGGGCTCCCACTGAAGAGCGGCAACTCATGTTGCCCTGTTGGGATTCTGTTCTTCTAAGTAAACCTGATGTCAGTGTGGCTCCAGTTGTCTTGTGAGTCTAAATGTCCAAGTTAGCAGACTTCAAAGTGGTTGTCATACCATAGCTATCCTTTTTTTTTTTTTTAATTAAATGATAACTATGTACCTTAATGTAATTCTGGGGTAGGTATTACACAATAAGCTTCAAGAAGGCTCACAATTTGCCTTCTTTTGTTAACTGCTCCATCCCCACTGCTGAGCAGTATGTGACATGGGGTAGAAGCTCAATATATGCTTGCTGAAAAAAAATTGGCCCTGGACTTCAGAAGGTAAGTAACAAACCTAATTACCATTTTTGAAGCTTTCATAAATGGGAATTAAATCAGGGTATTCTTGCAGGTGGAAGTCGCTGAACAATTCACTCAAGACTTCTAGGTTAAATGTCTTCTCCAGCTCACTGAGAACGTTGTACACCACTTTTTGTACAGGGACCAGGTTTCCACAAGAGTCTTGAGAATCCTTAAAAAAATTGAAGGGCAGAAATATAAATATGGGTTTCAAAGAGTCCTGGAAAGTAATTTTATACTTAATGTGCTCCAATGGCCCTACATATATATCTTCTCATGTACAGTTTTATAATTTTATGTATTCATATAGCTACTAAATGAAACAAGTAAAGCCTTCCTCCTTAAAAATATCCATTGATGAGTCTGATCTCTTTACTTTCATTGACATTAGATGTAAAAAGGAACAATTTTGGAAAATAAAATCAGGTTTACATAAAATGATGTGTAACCCTGGGCAAGAAGCCTGGCAAGATGTTTTAAGAATAGACTTAGCAGATGATGAGTAGGTGTTCTGTTGACAAACTCTGCCCTTTTCTCAGAACTAACTTTGCCAGAAAGGCTCAGGAAAACAAGGTGACTATTCTCTTTTTGCCATGAACTTGGCCACAGACAAAGCATACTCACAGGCAAAGAGAGGATTTGCTGTTCCGTATATCCAACAGAAACTATTGGTAAAATTAACCAAATTTTAAACATTTAAAAATAGAAGGAAAAAGAAACCTGCAAAATGTTGAAGTAAGCAGAGCAAATATCTACATCCAAATTTGTCCTAAACAGACACTAATTTCCTCTAGGTTTTAATGTTCTTAGACCTAGATATTTAAATTGATGTTAACTAAAATAAAATGCCATGTTAATTAGTATTTCACTAAATTGATTATAATTATTCATCAGTTTCTTAATTGATGTAAAATTATTTCTAATTTACAGTTAATGTTATATTTTATGAATTCCTATAAGACATTGTACATTGATGGAGTATATCTATTTCTGATCCAACTTATTTGGATCAGTGCCATTCACTCTGATGCTAGAGGGTGCCACAGAACACTGTTCCTTGAGTAAGATGTAAGATTTATGCTTCTTCTCCCCTTCTTCGTAACAGAACACTTACAGAATATTTGAAAAGGAATCCCACTCATAGAAGACCCCTCAGTCATCTACTTGTACTCCAAGGTTTTGGTCTAGGGGATATTATCAGTCAAGTTATTTGGGTCTGGCTTACAAGATTGTGACATAGTGAACTTTACTTACTTTAAACAGTTTATCTGTGATTAATTTACGGTCATGAAGGCGCTCAAAGAATGGAAATGTCTTTTTTATTGCATATGAAATGTCCACCTTATGTTGTTGGAAGTGATCAAATATACGATTCCAGATAAGCCTGTCCACTATGTTCTGGTCTTCTGTGGACATCCTAAAGAAAAGGGATATCATGTAAAAATAGTCATTAAGATGCTGAGATGTTTGTGGAGGATATAGGACTTTAAATATGAAGGATAGGCTATAAAGGAACAACATATATAAAAGAGGAGGTCCTGAATAGAGACCAGAGTAAATGGAACTTAAGCAACAAAGAGATATGTAATAGAAGGCAGCATGGAGGTTGTGAAAGGCTAGTATAAATAACTGAAAAATTCCTGTCCATCTCAACTAAAGCCATTGCAAAGATATCATCTACTAAACATAACTGGAATATTATTTAATTTTTAAAAATCTAAATTCCTATAAAATAAAGATGGTATAAGCAGGTCATCCATAAAGAAATGAAAAACAATCATATAAAAATACAATCCAACCTTGAGAATTCATCTTAATTAACAAATAAGAGAAGATAAATCTCAGAAAATTAAAAACAATCTCAGAAAGATAAGAATAAGCTGTTAAGGGAGAAATAGCCTACATTATAAAATTAATTTATAATTAATATTATGTGGTTTAATAATGATAATGATGATAAAGTATAAATTGAGACTATTATGAAAGTATCAATAATATCTCCTGGAACATCTGGTTCTGCTTTGTGTTAATATAAATTTGTATGTGTTATTGATATATATAATGAATCATTTTAGGGTTCTGAATTTCAGAAATTATGACTGCTTCCTGTGAACCTGAGACTGCATTTCTGGCTCTTAGTCAATCATATTATTGTTATGATAATGTCTTAATCAACATCTCTATATTCCTCAATGCTATGAAAACTCATAAACTTTCTTTGTCTAACAAGAACAAAATTATCAGCACTTCCCAGTACCCAAAAGGCAGCAGGGAATAAAAATGCCATATTATTGTTTATTAATTCCTATTTTAAAAAGTTTCTGGTTAGAGTTCCTGGTTAAAGCATATCTTCTTTTTTATTAAAGACCCCACTGAAGTTATAACACAGGAGTTAGATTCACAATGACAAAGAGAATTGTAAAGAACAATGAGTAGATGAAAATTTTCAACCACATGAGAGACTTGCTATTGTAGGGGGAGGATCCTCTCAGACATAAGGAGAGCAATTAGTGTGCCCTGAAGAACCCTGAAGCTTCAGCTGAGATTGAGAGGAAGATGCAGGGCTGAAAAGTTATGTGTTAAAAATGAAGAACAGAACAATGCCCATGATAACTAAATGCAGCCAGGCAGCCGCTCAAGGGCAAATGTGGCTGTCATTTCTTTTGCTATACATTAATACTACCTGTAATTGGATTTCACATAAATGGAATAATACATAATGTATGCTTTTGTATCATGAAAGGGTGCTGGATTTCATCAGATGCTTTTTCTGCATCCATTGAGCTGATCATATTGTCTTTGTTTTTGCTTTTGTTTATGCTGTAAATCACATTTATTGATTTTTATATGGTGAACCATTCCTACATCCCTAAAATGAAGCCCACTTGGTCTTGGTGGATTATATTCTTTATGCGCTCTTGAATTCAGTTTGCTAGTTTATTGAGGACTTTACATCTGTATTCAGAAAGGATATTAGTCTGTGGCTTTCTTTTAAGTGCTCCTGGGAAAATTTGATAACCACATGCACAGAGTAAAATAGGACCCCCTACCTCTCCTCAAAAACTTAACTCAAGATAGATAAAAGACTTACATCTAAGTCATAAAACTATAAGAATTTTATAGGAAAATATTGGGAAAACTCTTCTAGATGTGGGCCTAGGCAAAATATTTATGACTAAGGCTCTAATAGCAGTTATGGCAACATCAAAAATTAATAAATTGGATTTGATTAGATCAAAAAGTTTCTGCATAGTTAAGGAAATGATCAAAAGAGCAAATATATAACCAATAGAATGAAAGAAAATACTCGTAAGCTACACATCTGATTCAGAACTCATAATGAAAACATACAAAGACCTCAAGCAAATCAGTAAGAATAAAAATGAACAATCATATAAAAGTAGACAAAAGACATGAACAGGAGGTTGTGAGAAGAATATATACAAATGGCCAATAAACATATAAAAAAATGCTCAATATCATTAATCATTAGATAAATGCAAATTACAACCACACTGAGATATTACCTTGCTCTGATCACAATGACTTTAAATAAAAAGTAGAAAGCCAATAAATGCTGGCATGAATGAAGAGAGAAAGGAACACTTTTACTCAGTTAATGGTAATGCAAATTAGTATAATCTCTATGGAAAACAATATGCATATTCTTCAAAGATCTAAAAGTGTACCTACCATTCAATCCAGCAATACCACTATTGGGTATTTACCTAAAGGAAAAGAAACTTTTAATCAAAAAGACACCTGCACTCAAATGTTTATTACAGCACAATACACAATTGCAAAAACATAGAATCAACCCACATGCCCATCAATTTCATGAATTGATTAATAAAATGTGGTATTTGTACACCATGGAGTACTATTCTGCCATAAAAATGATGAATTAATACCTTTTGCAACAATCTGAGTGGGACGTAAGACCATTCTCTTAAGTGGAGTATATCAAAGATGGAAAAACAAGCACTATATGTGCTCACCACAAAACTCAAACTAACTGATTAGGACACGTGCACAGGGGAAAGTAAAACTCTGTGGAAATCAAGCAGGGAAGAGGGGAAGAAAAGTAGGGCAATTAACCAACCTAACAAGTGCTATGAACACTATCTGGTTAATGGGCACACCTAACACTAGGACTTGAGTCACAAAAATGATTTATATAGCCTAAAACATTTGCATTCCCTTAACATTTTGAAATTTTAACAAAGGGAAATAATCATTTCATCAGCAAATGAAAAGTATTTTACCATTTCTTCTCTGATAATTATTTCTTTTTTCTTATCTTATTGCATTGGTTCTGAGTTACAAATAATGTTGAAGTGATGATGAGAGTGGACTTTCTTGTCTTCTTTCCAATTTTAGGGAAAAGGTATCAGTATTACTAGTAACTATGATGTTTGATGTATTTACACAAATGTAAATATATATATGCATAAATATATATTTTGAAACTGATTAAAGTAGCTCCTACCTATTCTGCTTAGAATTTTATCAGGAGTAGATGTTGAATTTCATCAAGAGGATCTACTGAAATAGTCATTGGATTATTCGTTTTTATTCTTTAATTTGGTGAATCACATTGGTTGATTTCCAGAGCCTCCTCTTAAGTAGAAACAGATAACCTAAAATCAATAGACATTTGAGAAAGAAGAATATTCAAAAGTAGGAGAAAAAGGTATTGTAGAACAGAAGAACAATTTTGAATACTAACTAGTTTCATGTAAACTAGTTATATAAACAAACTAACAATGTTGAGTTGAGAGGTAAAAGGAAATGTGAGTTAAATGATTTGTTTCAACCATGAATGAAAACAATATGATTGAAATTCAACTATGGGGGGGAGGGGCAAGATGGCTGACTGGAGCCAGGTTTTGACAGAAGGTCCCATCCAGAGGGAAGGATAACGACCAGACAGTACCCAATAAAGCTGAAGATTGGGAGCTGAGCTGAGAAAGAAGAGTGATAACTGCACATCACCATGTGCAGAGACATCTTCCATGTAGATTCAGCAACAGTAGAGCGATCCCACCAGGGTCTAATTTTAGAGAGACACTTCCCCAACCCTGAGGACTGCCAGAGGAAGCCAGACCTCACCCTATAAGGATACTAGTGCTACAGAGCAGCTGGGGCAAAGCCATGGTAGCTGAGGGAGAAAAACATTTGCTGACTTGATATCCTCAGGTTTGGACTGAGCTGAGGTGGAACACTCCCCAGTTGCCATTGAGTACCCAAGGCAGGCAGGTGTCAACTCCCCCATCTGGCTGGTGGCAGAGGGTGGTGGCCACGCCAAGGGGGCAGTGACTTTCCTTTGACTCTGGCAGGCACAAATCCCTGACACATTTGTTTATTGGAGGGAATAGGACCACAGCCCCATGGGGTTACCAGTGACTGGGTGTGAAAGAGGGGCAAGGAGGAGAAAGAGACACCAGCCCCCTGGTCCAACTCTGCTACTGGTTGGGCCTTTTTGACTCCACAGAGCACCAGAGCAAGCCACACTGGAGTAGTTGCTGTCTAGTTGCTGAAGACCTTTCGAACTTTCCCACTTGAGAGTTAGTACTGACTGGGTCAATGGATTTGGAACTCCTGACCTGGGCCAATCACCCAAGGATCCTTCAGGGTGGGACCCCGGTTGTGTAGTAGCGGGAAGGGTAGATTTTCCTCTTCCAGTTGTTACCCATGGAGACAGAGTGTCTTATTTGCTTGTATTTCTCCACAGCTGAGACTTCAACCCAGAGTCTCTGATCCATAAGATCGGACAAATATCAGCTGACTATAAAACAGAGCCACCTAATCCCACCACACCAAACAGGTCCCCAGAGTCTCAGACTGTAACACTGAATGGGTCATTTGCAAAGCTGCAGGGGAAAAAGCTGCAGTCACCTATCCCAGCTCCTTGACAAAGGGCTAACTCCAGGAGCCCTAAATCCAATTTCACCTTACCTGTCCATCTAGCTAAACAGTGAAAAATATTCAAGGCACGGAATCAGCAGAAAAACTCTGGCAACATGAATAACCAAAGTAGATCAACTCCCCCAAGGATGTTAATGTAGACACACCAGATGATCCCATTCATAAACAAATGGCTGAGATGTCAGAAATTAAGTTCAGAATTTGGATAGCAAATAAGATTAACAGAATGGAAGTAAGGTTACAATTAGAAATTCTAATAAATTCAAAAATTATTTCCAGAATTCAATAAATTCAAAGACAAAATCACTAAAGATTTTGACACATTGAGAAAAGAATTTGCAGCCTTCCAAGATATGAGAAATACAGTAGAATCCCTCAGTAACAGAAAGAAGCAGGCAGAAGAAAGAATATCTGAGATCGAAGACAAAGCTTTTGAATGCTTCCAAATGCTCAAAGAGGAAGAGAACTGGAGAGCAAAAATGGATCATTCTCTTAGAGAACTGTGGGACTACTCTAAAAAAGCAAATATTTGCCTTATAGGAATCCCTGAAAGAGAAGATGTTCCAAGAGGCACAGAAGCTTTACTCCAAGAGATAATAGAAAACTTTCCCAACATAGCAAGAGATACTGAAATTCAAATAGCAGGCAGTTTCAGAACCCCAGCATGACTCAATCCAAATAAAGTATCTCCCAGACACATTATAATTAACTTTGCCAAAAGTTATGATTAACTTCTGCAAGTGGCCAGATAGAAGAAAACCATAACCTACAAAGGGAAGAATATTAGAATGACTGCAGATCTCTCTGATGAAACATTTTAAGCCGGAAGAGGATGATCATTGACTTTCAACCTCCTAAAACAAAACAACTTTCAACCCAGAATCCTGTATCTGGCTAAACTGAGTTTCATTTATGATGGTGAAATTAAATACTTTAATGACATTCACATGTTGAAGAAATTTGCCATAACTAAACCAGCTCTCAAGGATATTAATGGTCATTGCAGACCCATCCTCCACAATGATCATCACAATGCTCTACCACCAAAGTAAACTCACTCAAAAACTTTTGATCAAATCCCAACTTCCACAGTAGCAAAAAGTTTAAAAATTTCCACTAGACTTTTTTTTTTACTAGAAATATTTGGTTATTTTTAATCAGCTATTGATGGTATAATAAAATAAACTTAAGTGGTACTTAACTTAAACATTTAAGATAGTTCATCAAAAGGTAGTCTATACACAGTATGTTAAGCCTAATTGTCAAAATAATACCTTTATCTCAGGAAAGGAGACATAAAGGGATAATTAAAATTATAGCCAAAAATTTGGGTTCATCTAGACACTTATAGATGATGTTGTAGGCATATTACAGGCACAATGGTGAAAAACCAATACACTATATTTAAAAATAACAGATAAAAAAGAAAAATATATATTTCAGAGGTAATATCTGAAATTAAAGAAAAATATTCACCAAATATCATAACAGATATTTTAATGACTAATTTTAACATTAAGATTGTTGTTTTGGGGAACATCTTTTCTCTTTGAACATTTAATTAAATGTCCAATGTATTAAATAATTTACAGAGAGAAATAAGTTCTGTGTTCTGGACAAATTAAAAGACCCATAAATATAACACCTTTCCCTCCTGCCCCTGCAAAAGCTCAATTTTTGCAATGGCCGCAACAGAAAATAAACAGTTCACAATTTAAACAGAATTTATAGCATTATAAAAGTTACAGAACCCCTATCATTTCATCATTTTTTCTAACAACAAAGAATACATTGACAGAAGTAAATGATCAGAATGTAAAAAATATATGTGCAAAACTGCATAAATTGTTTTTATCATTGAATAGGGGTAAAACCTCAGAAACACACAATGACAATAATGAAGAAAAATTATATTGAAAGTAATTCTATTTTAGATTTGAAACAACATAGATTATCCTATTACTAAACATTAACAGAAAATGTGGAACCATGAGCAGCAAGAGCAACAAATGATTCGGTAATCATGCCAGCCAAGGAAAAGCTGGAATAGGCCAATGTTTATCTCTAAGAGCCATCCATTCAGACCAGAAACAACTGTAGGACTCACTGAACCTCACTTCAATGCTTTTATTTTTGACTTTGCAGGTCATAAATGAAATATTTGAGGAAGTCTTTTCTCTCCCTCTGAAGGAGTGTTTCTATGCTACTGGCAATCTTTTAAAAAGTTGAATCATAGACTCTTTGGATTTACCTACACCAATCTATTTAACTGGAATTTGAAGCTCATCTTCAAGAACTTGAACCTAATTTTAACTACCTGCATTAACAGGTAGTTAATGTTCTTGCATTTAAATGTTCTTGCATTTGATATGTCTGTGTTCCATCCTGACAGTCTTATATTGAACTTCAACTTTATTTAAGACTTTTTGGTTTTCTACTAGGTATATATCCAAAAGACCAAAAGTCACTTTGCAACAAAGATATTTGGCCCCAGATTGTTCATTGCAGCTCAATTCATAATTGCCATGTCATGAAAAAATCCCGAGTGCCCACTGATGCATGAATGGATTAATAAATTGTGGTATATGTATACCATGGAATACTATGTAGCCTTTAAAGAAGATGGAGACTGTACCTTTTTTATGTTTACATGCATGGAACTGGAAAATATTTTTTTTAGTAAAGTATCTCAGTAATGGAAAGGAAATATCCAATGTACTCAGAACTATTACGAAACTAATTTATAATCACTCACACTTTTATATGAAAGATGAATAACAACTATAGCCCAGGATGTAGGAGGGAAGGGAAGGGGGTGGTTTGATAGAGGGAGGGTAAACAGTGTGACCAGACCTATGGAAGATATTGCAAGGGTACAAGTCAAATCTATCAAGAATAGAACACAAATGTCTTAACACTGTGATTAAGTAAAAGAGGTGAAAGCTATGTTAATTAGTTGGATGTAAGCACTCCAATTTGTACAAATAACACATGGAATCCCACACAGGTATCAATGTATTCATGATCTATGTATATAAGACTTAATAAAAGGAAAAAAAAAAAGAAAAGCTGAAAGTAACAAAAAATTGAGTAAAATTGGACCCTGTAAAACCTTACAAACCCTGAAAAATAAAAAGCACATAACATAGTTTGCGTTTTTAGAAAACAAATGAATTATAAAAGATAAAATTTTAGAAAGTAATAAAAAATTACTTATAATACCAAATCTAAATAAAACGTTTTTTTTTTTTTTTTTTTTTTTTTTGTTTTAAGACAGAGTCTCAAGCTATCACCCTCAGCAGAGTGCTGTGGCATCACAGCTCATAGCAACCTCAAACTCTTGGTCTTAAGTGATTCTCTTGCCTCAGCCTCCCAAGTAGCTGAAGGTACAGGTGCCTGTCACAACACCTGGCTATTTTCGTTGTTGTTTTTGTTGTAGTTATCATTGTTGTTTTAGCTGGCCTGAGCCTGGTTCAAACCCGCCAGCCTCAGTGTCTGTGGCTGGCGCCCTACCCACTGATCCACAGGTACCTCGAAAAAAATGATGACATTAAAGCCATAGAATCCACCTAAAAACACAACTAAGACCAAGTGACACACATTTGTTAAAATCAAATATAAGCAAGTCTTGGCATGCAACTGCAAATAATACATAAAGCCAAGGTGTTCCCATTACTGTCAAGTCAAAAATCAAGAAGCAAATAATGGAACAAATGTTTTATGGGCATTGAAAGACAATTCACTTTTAGTTTTTTGACTCTTTATGCAAAATACATAGGGTCTAGATAAATTAAAAATGATTTATTGTTTAATCTTGTGACTTAAAGACAGAGAACACATTTTTCTCAATATACTGAAAATGTATATCAATATTGAGCATCATCTTGGTCAAAATAGAAGTCTCAATATGTTACAATCAGTAGAAGTACAACACACTATATGTTAAAGAGAATAAATTACTTAGAGATTTTAGAAAACAAAGCAGAGCATGTTCTGCCATGTCCATAATGAAATAAAACTTGCAGCTAAAGATTATTTTAAAATATAAGAAAAAACAAAAAGTAATGAGAATGACGAAAGTGAAGATGGTTCAACATTAGGAAATCTCTCAAGAATTTTATATCAACAAATAAAAGGGGAAAAGCAAACATCCACAAATGATTTTAAAAGGGAATTTAATAAGTCCTAGTGGCTATTTTTATAAAAACTTTATATGAAAGGAAAACTAAGAATATGAAGTTTCTAAATCCCAGAAAAATTACAGTAAACATGAAAATGGTAAAGTCATTTAAATAAAGAAAAACACAGGAATGTCTACCATTACTACTATTATTTTATATATCTATATGAACCTTAAGCCAATGAGATAGGATGTAAAAATGAAATAATTTGTATAAATACTTGAATAGTATGAATTATGTATTTGATGATTATATACACAGAAACCCTTAGACCTTATAAAATCCATAAGAACTCAAAAAAGAATTGCCAAGAAGTATGAATAAAAACATAGATCTATAAAACTTATAGTTTTTATTTGAAACAACATAAATAGAAAAAATAAACATAATAGAAAAAATACTATTCAGACATAGTAATAAATGAACATAATAAACATAAAAAATAAACATAATAGAAAAATACTATTCAGACATAGCAATAAATGAACATGTCTATATTTAAATACATTTGAAAATATGGGACATATATGAAGAAAACTATAAAATCTCACTGAAGTAAAATAAGTAAATAAATGGAGATATATAAATTGTCCCCAATTTGAATAAAACATAGTAATTTAAAAAATCAGTTTTTCTGAAATTATTATGTAAGTGTGGTGCATTTGCAACCTGGAACTCCATTAGACCTGGATAAAATCATGCAAATATTTATTTGACAGAACAAACATCTAAATCAGACAAGAAAAGTATGAAAAGAAAATACCTAGATGAAGATTTCTCTTAATAGATTTGAATGTTCTAAAAAGCAATAAAGATATAGAAGATAGTATACAAAAACATTTTCGACACTTATAACAAAGTGTTACTATATCTGATATTAATAGAAAAAGATTCTATCAATTAAAAATAAACACTCTCTCAAATGGACCTGAATAGGTAGCTTAGAGAAACGAAAATTGAAATGGTCAAAAATGGAGAAGAATGGGCCAATCAAAGAGAAGCGGCAGTGATGTACTGTTATTCTGAGCACAAGGTTACTGCAGCTGTGTGAAACAAAAGTGAGCCAGGGCTTGGCGCCTGTGGCTCAAGTGGCTAAGGCGCCAGCCACATACACCCAAGGTGGCAGGTTCGAATCCAGCCCGGCTTGGCAAACAACAATGACGGCTGCAACCAAAAAATAGCTGGGCGTTGTAGCGGGCGCCTGTGGTCCCAGCTACTCAGGAGGCTGAGGCAGGAGACTCGCTTAAGCCCAGGAGTTGGAGGTTGCTGTGAGCTGTGATGCCACAGCGCTCTACCCAGGGGGACAGCTTGAGGCTCTGTCTCAAAAAAAAAAAAAAAAGCGTCCTGAAGTCAATGCCAGCTGAATAGCAATGGCCTCAGGTAAATCCTTTAACCTTACATATTTTGTCAAGATGGCTGACCAGAGACACCAGCTGCCAGAGTATCTCAGTAAGAAGGAAAAGTGTTAGATAAAAAGAAAAACAAACAAACAAACACAGATTATGTGTAATTTTGAGGGAAAGATGCCAAAACCTACAAGAGAAAGCATGGGAAGAAGTTGCAGACCAGAACAAGAAGGAGCAAAATATCGACAGAGATCAACCCCCGACAGACTTGGACTACAGTGAGAAGGGTAGGTAGAGGGGTGTATTTCTCCCTCCCTCATGTCTCTGACAATCAGCAGGTTCCTGAGCTGTGGAGGAGACTTTCTACCCCAACAAGCCAAAGACTACTTCTGCCTGCCCCGTGAACTAGGACATTCTTGTGGACAAAGTACCAGGCTCTCAGCACTCCTGGGGCACTTCCTGACATACAGACCCAAGCTGAGACAGCGGCAACATTTTGCTTCTCTCGCCACCACATGCTTTTGCCCTACCTAGAGACCTTCAACCTCTCAGATTGCATCTTGCTCTTTTCCACACATTTCCCAACTCTGGCTCAAACTATGGGAGCCACGTGGGGAGATGGGGTCACCAGGGATCTCTGTGACTCCAGAGCCTGGACACTCCAGGTAGGCTGCCTTCTGGAGGGAAGGACAGAGGTGAGATGAAAGCTAGCTTTCCTCTATTCAATCGTTTTACTCCCCATCCCCTCCCAAACTCACAGCTGCTGAGAGAGACAGTTAAGCATCTACTACTCAAACTGACCTATAGATTCAGTACAGTCACTATCAAAATTCCAATGACATTTTCCACAATTGTACAAAAAACAGTACCAAAATTTATAGAGAGTCACAAAAGATCCCAAACAGGAAAAGCAATTGTTACGTATTTTTTATTTAATTTAATTTTTTTCTTATGTCTCACTGCTTTCAAGATTTTCTCTTTCATATTAACTTTAGTGAAGTTAATTATGATGTGTCTGGGGGATGTCTTATTTGGGTTGAGTCGTGCTGGGGTTCTGAAGCTGTCTGCAATCTGAATTTCAGGATCTCTTGACCTATCTGGAAAGTTCTCTTTCATAATTTCATAAAGAAGAGCCTCTGTGTTTTGCAAAGCAACTTCGTCACCTTCAGGGATTCCTATAAGGCGAATATTAGTTTTCTTCGAATTATTCCAGAGCTCTCTGAGAGAATGGTCCGTTTTTGCTTTCCATTTCTGATTCTCTTTGGACGTTTGGACATATTCTGAAGCTTTGTCTTCTATGTCTAAGATCCTTTCTTCTGCCTCCTGCACTCTGTTACCAAAAGATTCCACTGTATTTTTCAGATCTTTGAGGGCTGCAATCTCTTGCCTTAATGTTTCAAAATTTTCAGTGGTTTTGTCTTTGAATTCGTTGAATTTTTGAGTGAAGTTTTGGAATGCTCCTTGAATTTCTATTTCCATCTTTGCCTCTATTCTATTAATCTTATTAGCAATCCAAATTCTGAATTCAATTTCTGACATCTCAGCTATCTGTTTATATAGGGGATCTTCAGTTTTGTCTGCCGCATCCTTTCTTGGGGGGGTTGACCTACTCTGGTTATTCATATTACCAGCCACATCCTTTCTTGGTGGGGGGGGTTGATCTACTCTGGTTATTCATATTACCAGAGCTTTTCCACTGATTCCACCCCATGATTATTTTACCTCGTTTGACTTTTCCCCTTGAAGTTTGTCAAGAACCCATATGGTGTTACGGCCTGAGAGACTGGGGACCTGCTTGGTGTGGTGGGGCTAAGTGGTTCTGTCTTATTTTCAGCTGGTCTCTGTCCTACCCTAGTGATTCAGTTACTCTTGGTTGAAGTCTCTGCTGTGGAGAAATACCAGCAATTAGGTTGCCCCGCCCCCCCACAAACAACAATTGGGCAAGGAAACTCAAACCTTCCAAATCAGTTGTCCCAGTCAGCACCAGTTTCAGATGGAAGAGTTCAAATGTCTCTGGCAGCTAGATAAGAGGGGTCTGCTCACAGCTCAGATATAACTT
>NW_003852408.1:3089558-3093026 GCF_000181295.1 Otolemur garnettii | reverse complement strand
AGGAACTCAACCCTGGGCAGCAAACAATTAGAATTTACACTCAGGTGTCAATCCCTGCCTCTGCCCACCCACTGCCTTTGTCTCAGCATTCCCCTGACAGTGAGGTGCTTGCTGGGAAATCTGAGTCCAGTCCGGCAGGGGAAGAATTTAGGCTTTGGAAGTTCTTGCCATTCAAGCCTCACACCTTCTGTCCCATCTAAATGCTTCGGCAAGTCAGAGAACCTAGAGCTGGTGAGGAATTCAGCTCTGGGCAGCAAGCAAATTAGAGTTTACACTCAGGTGTCACATCCAGCCTCTGCTCCGCCCACTGCCTTTGTCTCAGCTATTCCCCTAAGCACTGGTGCTGATGGTCTCTTTACTTACGAAAGTTGCCAAGTCCTTTCTGCCTGTGGCTGCTGTCTGGAACCTCTGGTTTCCCAGAGAGACGGGGCTTACCTATCTGGAATGGCATCAGTTTGCAGCTCAGGATGCCACTGTTGCTGTATGGCTTCCTCCGAGCCAACTTTCTTCTCCTCCTGTGCCACAGTCAGCACAGAGCAGCACCAGCCCTTTCCCCCTCCACTTCTCTCAAGGAGATGCCCAAGAATCTGGACTCCATAGGTAACAAACCTCCAGACCTCAGGGTGGGTAGGGGGGGAATCCTCAGAGTTCAATGTTGCATGTGGGGAGTATGTACAGTTTTATGCAGTTTTACAGTTTTATGCCTGGCAGGAGGGTGCCATGGCACATCAGCAGGGGTAGGAGGTCCAGTTTTTAGGAGGTCGCTCCCATGGGATAGAGTGGGAGGATGTTTGAACTCTGCTTGCTTGTTTGCATGGAGTAAACTGTGAGCCCTTCTTGTGGAGGAGGGGATTCCTGTCCACTTGGTGGTGGATTTTGTACCTTTTGATTGTATTTTTGGGGTCACAGCTTGCCTCAGGAAAGTTGAAGTGCACTCTTCAATCTTCTCTCTTGGCTCTGCTCCAAACCATCAGTTCCCTTGCTAAACTTCTGTCCTTTAAGCCTCCTTCTGGATGGGAGCTTCTGTAAAAAGCTGGCTGCAGTCCACCATCTTGGCTCTGCACCCCTTAATTTAATTTTTTAAAAAAGGTTTACATTTTTTGAGACAAGGTCCAGGCTAGAGTACAGTGGTATCATAATAACTCATTGTAAGCTTTAACTTCCAGACTCAAGCCATCCGCCTTTTTCAAATTCTCAAGTAGCCATGACTACAGGCACCTCCATGGACAGATAAGTCTTCTATTTTTGTATAGACAAGTTCTTTCTGTGTTGCTCAGGCTGATCTCAAACTCCTGGGCCCAAGCAATCCTCCTGGCTCAG
Source organism: Otolemur garnettii (assembly GCF_000181295.1). Classification (NCBI taxonomy): domain Eukaryota; kingdom Metazoa; phylum Chordata; class Mammalia; order Primates; family Galagidae; genus Otolemur; species Otolemur garnettii. The sequence continues at coordinate 3,091,706 of NW_003852408.1, read as the reverse complement.
CCTTCCAAAGTGCTAGGATTATAGAAATAAGCCACTACACTTGGCCCAAAGCAATGTTGAGAAAGAAGAACAAAGTTGAAGCCATTTCAGACTTTCAACTAATATTTCAAAGCTATAGTAATCAAAACAGTATGGTACTGGAACAGAATTGAGAGCCCACAAATGAACAAACACACATATTACTATTTGACAATGATGTAAAAAACACACTGTGGAAAAAGATCTCTTCAATAAATGGTATTAGAAAAACTGGACTTTGTAGATTGGAACCTGCCTATGGCTTTTACGAAGAAGAGGCGCTGTGAGACAACTCAAGTCTCCAAATCTTTGCTCAGAGCAGGAGGATGAAGGCTATGGAAACAAAGAATTCCAGAAGATATTGAACCAAAAGTCATCGAAAAAAAGGAAATAATAAGGATCAGCTCAGAAATCAATACAATAAAAATACAATATAAAAACTTGGGCAAAGGAGCAAGAAGGCCGACAGGTACCAGCCTCTGACAGAAGCTCCCGTCCAGAGGGAAGGATAAAGTCCAGAAAATACCCAACAAAGTTGAAGACCAGAAGCCTAGCCAAGAGAGAAGAGTGACATATGCAGGACAACTCTGCTGAGGCAAGTTGCGAAATCTCCTAGAGATCTCCTAGAAAGCAATCGACAGATACATAATATATCCCGAAGGAAAGGTGTCTGTCCCCTCCCCCAAGAAAGTTGTGTTTTTTCTCTTTGTCTGCTCCTGTGAGTTTCTTTCCTACAGGTAAGCAGTGAACTGAGGACTTATTGTCTCACCCCACATGTGAGAGCTACAGAAAGGGGGGTCTACTCCCCTAGATGGACCCTGCTGAGACTCCAAACACCCTCTAGCCAGGCAGAAAAATAGACCTAAAGCTTCACTGCCATTTTGAATTCCCAGTCCACCCTTCCCCTCTTGCCTGCAAAGACAATGAGAGGGGCCCAAGAAGAGCATCCCCCTACCCCTGTGGAACCAAGCACCCTGTCCCAGCCCTGCAGCTGAAGAACTGCTTGAGCTGCACGTTCCCCACGCAGCTGCTACTTGGCCACGCCCCCATCCCCACACCCCAGTGGGCTCGCTGAGGACTTTTGGACCTGCACATCCCCCCACCAGCTGCTGCCTCTTGGCCGCCACCCTGGGGCACCCCAAGGGGGGCACCCAGGACTGTTTGATCCGCAATTCCCTTCCACAGTGCTGCCACATGGCCACCTCCCATGGGCACCCTAGCAGGGCATCCCAGGATTGTTTGACCCTCTTGTCCCCTGTGCAGCTGTCACCACTGGGCCACCACCCACAGACACCCAAGGGGGTACACCAAGGACTGTTCAACCTATGCAGCTGCCACCGCTTGGCAGCCACCCCAGAACACCCAAGCAGGGCACACCCAGGACAATTTGACCCATGTGTCCCCTGTGCAGCTGCCACTGCTCAGCCATCACCCCTAGGCACCCAAGCACCAAGGACTGTTTGACCTGTGCAGCGCTGCCACTTGGCCACTACCTCCTGGCACCCAAGCAGGGCACGCCAAGGATTGTTTGAGGCATCCTCTGCTCAGCTGCAGCCACTCAGCCACCACTCCCTGCCCCCGGGCACCTGAGCAGGCGCACCCAGGACTGTTTGACCCACAAGTCCCCCATGCATCTGCTGCCACTCAGCCACAGCCCTTAGCACCAGAGTACCAAGGACTGTTTGACCTGCCAAGTTGTCACCACCACCCCCTCCCCTGGTACCTAAGCGGGGCACACCGAGGATGGTTTCAGCCACATGTCACTTGCGCAGCTGCTGCCGCTTGGCCACCACCCCTGAGCACCCCAGTGGGGCACCCTGAGGAGTATTTGACTGGTGCCTCATTCCCGCAGCTGCTGCAGCTCGGCCACCACCCCTGAGCACCTGAGCAGGGCTCACCAAGGACTGTTTGACCTGCACAGCTACTGCTGCTTGGCAGCCACCTTAGGGCATCCAAGTGGGGCATGCCCAGGACTGTTTGAGCCAGGCATCCCCTGCACAGTTGCATGGCTCAGCCACCACCCCCAGACACCAGAGACAGGGATGCCAAAGACTATTCAACCTGCACATCCCCTGTGGGTGTAGCCACTACGCTGCAGCACCCCAGGACTGTTTGACTCACATGTGGCTG
>NW_003852408.1:3075029-3080814 GCF_000181295.1 Otolemur garnettii | reverse complement strand
GAGGAAAAACTATGAATCAATCAATCCAAAACAGGTAAGAAAAAAAGAGAGGGAAAATAATGGAAAATCTTGTCTTTAAAGTAAATCATAAGATAGCAAAAAAAAAAAAAAAAAGAGTAGTGATCAAAATAAACACTAGTAAAATAAATTGATTCATAAAATATAGGTAAATCTGATTTATCAGGAACACAACAAAAATAAAACAACTCAAGAAGGTTGAAAATGAAATGATTAGAAAAGACATACCAGACAACTGCAAAGTGAAAAAGAAAGCTTTGTAGCAAACTAACATCAGAAACGCATAGAATTTGGGTTGAAAAGTAGCACAGAGGTTATTTCATACTGATAAAAGGCACCAGACTACATAGCAGAAGTGAAGACCTGTATGAACGTTGCTTTAAAGTATTAAAGGGAAAGCCTGACAAAAGTACAGGAAAACAGAAAAACTCACAACTATAGTATAAACTGTTAGTTCACTGCTCTCAGAGGCTGGCAAGTGTAGTAAACCAAATTGAAATAAAAGTTTTGAATAAAATAATAAACACACTAGATTAAATATTATGTAAAGCAGAGCTTGTAATTTGTTGTAGCACATCTAAAAATGTGTGACATTTCTGAGCACTCACTCCGTATGAGGCACTCACTCATCTAAGTGCTTGATATGTGGTCTAACTCTGTTCCTCATACCCCTCTGTGAAATGGGGAGCATTATTGTCACCTCCATTTCACAGGCATCTCCTGTCTTATTCCATCTCCACATCTGTGCAGTGGTCGAGCTGAAATTCAGACCGCTCCTTCCTAACTCTCCTAGCCCCATGCCTCCTGCTGGCTACCCTCCCTCCCATCTGACATTAGTTACTAAACTCTTAATCATTATGCTATTTTGTCTTTCAAACGTGGAAAAGTCTCAAAAATGAGTATGCAATAGTCCATAAAAGAAGTAACAGTAAGGCCATGCATGGTGGTTCATGCGCATAACTTGAGCCCAGGAGCTCCAGACCAGCCTGGACAACATAACAAGACCACTGTGCCTACTAAAAAATTTGAACAATTAGCTGGCTATGGTTGCATGTGTCTGTATTCCTGACATGTAGTTACTTAAATAAATGTCCATAGCTCACTGTGATGAAAAACTAAGGGAGTCACTGCTGTGCACATTTACAAGGTCCTTCCTTGTGAGGAACTGTCCCTATTTCCATTGGGGGTTCTGGGTCCCACTGATACCTGGCTCAGGTTTGGAAACTGGGGAAGAGATCTAGACTTTTCACTTAGGTAGCTGGTAGCCTTCTGCTCCTCTATTTTTAATCTCTTTTGATGACACATACGAAGCGAGATCCTCGTTGGCCGCCCATCTGCCTTGCCTATAGGAACTCTGGCCTTGAGACACTCCAAGAATCTGGGGAGAAGATTTTTGACCTGATCAGGTTTCTAACCTGATTTTCTAAAAAGGCTGCACTTCCTGTCAGATTTATGAGAATTCCTTTCCCACAAGAACTACTGGGTTTCTTTGAGGTCTTATTGACTACTTGAGATTTTAAATTATAGATGTTTTACTCTGGTAAAAATAATAACTATGTTAATAAAAATATATTTTGCTATTATTTACTCTGAGTTAAACAGATCAAAAAAGAAAAATTATACAACTATCTCAAAGATTCTTTAAAAGGCACTTTAATAAATATCCTACACCTGGTCCCTATAAAATAACTTTTAGTAAACCAAAAGTAGCAGAAAATGTCCTCTTGATTTTAAAAAAATGCCATCTATCAGAAAGCCTCAATCTAAACATTGTAAACATTCCCCTAAAATCAAGAATGAAGTCAAAACGGTTGTTTATACTGTTGCTATTCACAGCTAATGGACTAATACAGCAGGAGTGGGGGCTGAGAAAATGTTGTAAGAAAAAGAAAACTACAAAGGCATAAATTTTGAGAAAGAAGAGAAAGAACTCCCACTGTATTTGAATATCTAGTTATTTCTCCAGAAAAATACAAGACAATATTAGGAGGAAGAAGATCACTTAATAAAATTTCTATGTACAAGGTCAACAAACAAAAACTGATAGATCTCCCTTATGCCAGCAATAAATTATTAGAAAATGTAAAAGAAATGTGAGTTGCCACTTAAACTTAAATTTTAAAATGCCTAGCACTAAGTTGATCCAATGAGAATCAAGACCCATTAAACATTACCTTAGAACTTTAAGTACTTGAATACTTGAAAAAAATGAAGAGATATACATATTTGTAGCTGTGATCATTCAGAATTGTTTAAAATTGTTCCTATGGGCAGCACCTGTGGCTCAAAGGAGTAGGGTGCCAGCCCCATATGCTGGAAGTGGAAGGTTCAAATCTAGCCTCAGCCAAAAACTGTAAAATGTAAATTGTCCCTAAATGTATCTTTTCATTAAGTGTCTCTCTGTCGAATCCCAGCAAGATAGGCTACAGAACATTACCTGTAAAATTCTAGTAACTAAAACATTTCAGTATTGAAACAAATAAAAAAATAGAACCATAGGTCAGAAAAGGAGTCACACATGAGAGGATGTGGTGTAATTGTCCCTACCATGTGAATGCGGTCTTAAGAGGAGGAACTGAGGGCATTGTTTTTGCACTGCTGCAACATTGCCTAACTAAGTCAGGAAGGAAGTCTCAAAACAAAGTTTCAAATTACTTGGAGCAAAATAGGGTGAAGACATGGAAAGTTTCAACCAGTTAGAACCAAGATGAGGAAACACTGCCCCTTCCATGATTAATCCTCCTCTTGTTTGTTCATAATTAAGACCTTGCTTAAACAGAAGGGCAACAGGAACCAGGGGGGCACTTCTAAAAGTAGAACTAGCCTTTACTCTGTGAAGTAACTTTCTATAGTTTCGGAATAAATCTCGCTTTCACTTTATACTATCCATAGCTCCTGAATTCTTTCTTGTGCTAAGCAAGGACCCATTTGGACTTCAAGTGGCTCCAGCATTCAGAATCACATTCCTATGTCAGTTTCTTTCTCTCTCTCTCTCTCTCTCCCTCCCTCCCTCTTACTGATCTGTAGAAGTTAGGTAACCTCAGCATACAATTTTCTTTCCTTTCCAAATCATCTAAAACTTTCACATGTTCACTTAAAGGATACAATTTATGGCTTCTCTATGGCATATCCAAGCTGTCAACATCACCATACTCCTAATCGAGGCCATTATTAAGTAAAATGAAAATAAGGGTTCTCTAAACACAAGCACTGCAATACCACAGTAGTTGATCTGATAACTGAGACAGGTTCTGAGTGCCCAACAGGTGGGCAGTTGGCATGTAGAGCATACAGGTGCTAGACAATGATTGGGGTCATGTTCTAGGAAGGACTGATTGGAACTGAGTGAGATTTCATGACACTACTCAGAATGGCATGCAATTTATAACTTATAAATTCTTTATTTGTGGAATTCTCCATTGATTATTTTTGGATCTCGCTTTACCACTGGTAATTGAAACCATAAACAAAGTCGTGAATCAGGGAGAACCACTGTAGTTTATAACAGCATAAAGATACCAATAATACCTATGAAGAAATCAGGAGAACAAAACCTTCAAGAAGAAGAATAGAAAGTTTATTAAAATTTTTTTTAAATTAGTAATTTCCATGTACCATAAACATGAGATGGAAGACATAATGTTATAAAGATGTCAATTATCTTCAAATGGACCCATAGACTCAATGCACTCCCATGAAAAATCCCAATAAGATTTTGACAAGCAGATTTGGGAACACAAAGGCCCAAGATACTTCAAAGGAAGAGGAGATTTACTCTCCCATATATCAGGAGTCATTGGGAAGCTGTCCACATATGACAGTGCTGTGCTGGCCTAAGCAAAACTGACCACAGGCCAATGGCAGACAAGGCAAAACGTGGAAAGAATGTGACCACTTGGTTAATGAAAAAGGTAGCACTGAAAATCAGCAGGGAAAAGGATGGTTTAACCCAGTGGTTCTCAACCTTCCTGATGCTGCATTGCTACACAATGAAAATAATTTTATGGTTGGGGGTCACCACAACATGAGGAACTGTATTAAAGGGTGGCAGCATTAGGAAGGTCAAGAACCACTGGTGAGGACCAATTAGTTGTGTCCTCAGAAAAATGGCAAGGAATCTAAACAGAGCCTGTAAGCTGTAGCTCAGATGGGAAATGGTCTGATCTCAGATAAGGCAGGAAATATGAAAAACAAAATTTCACTCAAATTCTGCCTGAGCAAGTGGGAAGTTGGGGGTGAGCAGAGTGAGAGGCGCTGTGAAGGGCAGGCACAGGAAAAAACAAAGGAACAAAGGATATCATCTGAAGAAGATAAGGAGAACGTCCTGCTGTGCTCAACACCACACAAAAACCTAAATAAAAGTGAAAGAATGTGAAAGTGGGATGATAAATTAACAAAATACGGGGTAAACTGGAGATTGCAGAGATGTAAAAACAAATTAAGATCCCCCTCAAAAAGAAACACCATCACATTTTTCATGAACCAGAACTTAAAAGACCAAAAAGCTACTAAAAATTAAATAATTATCATGAGGTAAAAGTTCAAGACAACCATTATGAACACAAAGTGTAAAACTGAGAAGAAAGTGCCAGGCAGCAGAGAAGGTCTGTGAAGGCTAAAGGTTAATGGTTAAAGCTACACCAATATAAAAACAATTTGGGCTAAAGATTGAAAAAGAAACAAATTTGTCACCTTAAGGGACACAAGAGCTACATTAAAAACTGGCAGTGCTAAAAGACCCAAGTGCTTTCTTTTCATTTCCTATGACTGATTTTATTGCTCCTGGCTACTCTATGATCATTAAACACCCAATGGATTTTAGTAGGATGAAAGAAAAGATCAAGAACAATGACTACCAGTCCATAGAAGAACTGAAGGATAACTTCAAACTAATGTGTACTAATGCCATGATTTACAACAAACCAGAGACCATTTATTATAAAGCCGCCAAGAAGCTCTTGCACTCAGGGATGAAAATTCTTAGCCAGGAAAGAATTCAAAGCCTGAAACAGAGCATAGACTTCATGGCAGATTTGCAAAAAACTCGACGGCAGAAAGATTGATCAGATACCTTGCAGAGTGGGGAGGATGGCCGCTGCTGGCCAAGAAAGAGGGAAGACTCGGAAGACTCGGGAGATGCCGAAGAACATGCTTTCAAAAGTCCCAATAAGGAAAATAAAAGGAAAGACAAAGCTATGCTTGAAGATAAGTTTAGAAGCAGTCATTTAGAACGGGAGCAGGAGCAGATTGACCGTGTGGTGAGGGAGTCTGGAGGGAAGCTGACCCCAGCTGACACCGTCAACAGCCAGTGTGAATTTGAGAGAAGGAAACCAGATGGAACGACAACGCTGGGACTTCTCCACCCCGTGGATCCCACGGTGGGAGACCAGGATACTGCCCTGTGAGACTGGGAATGACAACGGGAAGACTCCAGTCTGATGTGAACACTTTGCAGGGCTTCAAAGAGGACAAAAGGAACAAAGTAACTCCAGTGTTACACTTGAATTATGGACCCTACAGTTCGTGTGCACCACATTATGACTCTACCTTTGCAAATATCAGCAAGGATGATTCTGATTTAATCTTTTCAACTTATGGGGAAGACGCTGATCTTCAAAGTGATTTCAGCATCCAGGAGTTTCTGGCCATGTGCCAAGATTATCAGTATGTCATGGCAGATAGTTTGCTGGATGTCTTAACAAAAGGAGGGCATTCTAGAACACTGCGGGAATCGGAGACAGTTATTTTCCTGAAGAAGAAGGTCATG
>NW_003852408.1:3070910-3072866 GCF_000181295.1 Otolemur garnettii | reverse complement strand
GCGCGTCAATGTTCTAAACTACCTTTATGACATGGCCTATGAGAAGGGAAAAGAAAGCAGAGAGAGGGACATAGAGGTTATGAGGAAGCAACAAATCCCCGCCTTCCTCAAAGGACTCCTGTGTTCAGAGAGGCCTGGGCAGCAGAGCGGCAGCTGCATAATCAGGAAGTCACATGTATTATGGGAAGCTGGACTCACACTGACAGCCATCCTGCCACAGTTTTATAAAACCCAATTTCCTCATTACCTACTCTTTGTTTTCTTTGTATGACATACCTCTGTCCTTGCAAAGCAGGACTAAACTCAAGTACAGCTTCAGACATGAACTGGACTAGAGACATGAAGGTGGCAATATTGCCAGAGACAAGGAGAGAGATAAAGACTCACCTGGTGCTCAGGTCATGGCCTCCACCTGCCATCCTCAGAGCCTGGGTCCTGATCCTTCCTGTCTGCCTGGCCTGAGCCCACTGTCACAGCTGGGTTCTAAGCAGACCAGCTTATCCACAGGGGGCTCCGCCCCAGTGGAGAAAAGGGAAGTGAAAGTACTTATCTGAGTTCATGACGTGCTGTGGACACTGTGTCTCTCCTCCTTCCCTCCAGGGGGTTCCCAGCTTTCCTGAAATGTGGCTGAGGGATGGGAAGAGGCCCTGGGCAAGACCTAAAGGATCAGAAAGGACAAGCCCAGGATGAGGAGGGCCAGCTCCCAGGAGCTCACGTGTTTGTGCAAGGGATAGCAAAAAAAAATCCACTTGAAACCTTCCTTAGCTGCTTCCACCACTAAAAGAGAAGCAGTTTACTGGGAGTGAGAGGTAAATTTTGCTGAGTTAGCCGGGGGTGGGGGTACAAATAGGGTGAGTAGAGGTTGGAGGGAAAGCCAGAAACTTCAAAGCTTCTCTCAAGACCATGGGACACAGGACTGGAGAGGTCCAGAATGCTCATTGTTATACACTGGGGAGAAGTATGTTCTGGAGCAGGAGGCTAGAGTCAAGTTGGTGACAATGGTCAACATTTTATACAGAAGGGATATATATGGGACTTGTTGATATGGGACTTCTTTTGAACAGCCAGGGGTGCAGAAGGGACACCTGAGTTTCAAAGAAGTCACTGGAAGCTTGAGAGGGTGAAAGCTCACTGGAAGAAGCTAGAGACTGGAATTCAGATGATCTAGTAATGAAAGGGCAGGGTAACTCTGGCTGGTGGTGACTTTGGCCTTGGAGTTATGTCTGTGCCCAGATCCTTTTCACAGATTCTGATTCTTTTCCCAAAGGAGAAAGTGGCAGCCAGTCTGGTTGGGACAGACTCCAGGACGTTGATGAGGACATCTTTTCCAATGAGCAGGGGCATTTGTCCTGCCAGATGCTAAACACCCTTAAGTGTGTGTGTGTGTCTGTGTGTGTGTGTGTGTGTGTATCTCCCCACCCCACCACCCCCTATCTTTGTGGAGCAGAGGAGCTGGTAAACTGAACCTCTGCTAGGCACCACTGTCCTCTGCTCCCAGCCTCCTCATGGCATGGTGGCCCCAGCAGAGCGTGCCATGAACTAGACCAGCCTACTCTGAAGTTCCCTTTCTCTTTTCTCTCTGCCCCTAGGCAGCAGGCAGACCCAGACCACAGCTGACCCAGCACTGACATAAATGTGCCAGTTTTATCCCGGGTGGGCTTAGGGTCTGCTAAGATCAGCACCTGGAATTCTGGGCCAATGGGCTGCAGCCTACATGGGGAAATCCACACGGGTTGGCCTTCCTGGGTGGACACTCCCATGCTGGTGCTGCTCCTGGCAGCAGGGAAGGGGACACTCATGTCAGATGGGGTTTGAGAAAGCTGAGCATGCACCATGCTCTGCAAAAGCGATGGCAGTTTATGAAGAATCTATAGGTCTTTGTGGAGAAAGAAAAGTTTCTTTGATCTGGACAACAGAGTCAGGCCCATGGGATTAGAAAAAGGACAGGATCAAATT
>NW_003852408.1:3067892-3070829 GCF_000181295.1 Otolemur garnettii | reverse complement strand
GGGAACATTTCTGCTGTCAAGGAAATATCTCAAGTTCCTGGAGCCTAGAGAACTCAGAAACAGGAGAGGCAGTCACTGAGGAAGGAAGGACCAGCAGAAAGGGGACACAGCAAGGTGACGGGCTTCATAAGCTTCACCAGGAGCAGCTTCAGTCAGACCTGAGAAGTGGGGGGGATTCTCCAAGCTGGGAGGGACCTGTGGGGACCAGAGATGAGGCCCTGACATGACTAAGGTTGTTGGCATCTGGCACTAGAGAGGTCAAGGGCAGGAGGCAGCTTCAGGTACTAGAATGGTATCCACTGAGGTGTGAGGATGGACAGCCTGGCTGCCCTCCTGGGGGCGGGGGGGTAGTGGGGAGTGAAGAGCAGGAGCCCGAGGCCTTCAGGGGAGCCCTCAGTCCTACTGTAACATTTCCTCCTAGGAGCGGCACACCAATCAGGCCACAGGCCAGATCTGTCCTGCCCCCTCCTGTCTCAAGGGGGAGACTTCTCTCACTGGGGAAACTAGGGGACAGAAGTGTCTACTTCTTGTTGGATGTCCCTATAGTCATCCTGTCTACAGAGACCAGGACCCTGCTGGCTCCTCCAAGCTCAGGTGCACAGGGAGAGGGAGCTGCATGGGTTGGGGTGAGAGGGATGGTGTTTGGAATAGTTTGAGGCTGTGTGGGTAATCCCAATTCTAGGGTTCAGCCTTAGAGATTCCTTCATTGTCACACATATAAGCCACACTCCAACTTCAGCTTTATCAGCCCTGTATTTCTGCTTAAAGGGAGGATGGTGGTCCCCTCTCTCTCCTTTTTGCTTACCTCTCAGATGCTTTGCAACTCAGATAGAAAAAAAGGGATACAATTTGGGGGGACTCTCATACCCTAAAGGGTTCGGGCAGAAGCTGGGGGCATATAGCCACTTGCAATTGCATAATTGCGATACAATTGTCCCCTGGGTTCAGTGGATATGGGTGGTAGTATTTCAGCTTTTAAGGCCTTAGATGAGACTGAGCCCAAGCCTGATCTCCCTGCCCTGGGTCCTCTGCTTAACAGAGCTAAGGGGGCGGAGATTTTGGACACTTGAGGCTGCAAGTTTGGATGATACCAGAGGAATTATTGAAGGTGGAAATGTGATTATTTCTGTTGGAAGGGAGAGAATCCTCTGAAAGGGGGATGAATGGGAAGAGCTATCATGGTAGACGAAAAACAGACTAAAGGGTGAGAGTTTGTGGGGAATGGGGAAGGGAAGGGGAGCAGAGGACGTCCATCTGGGCACCTCCTGAAGGTCCAGGGACCATCCATGAGAAACACCCCTGAGGAAGCCTATGATCCTCATGCAGCATTAAGAGGAAGGAGGCTGCCTGGGCTACACCCCAGTCCCCACATTGCATCTGCATCTTCACCCCTAGTCCTTCAGCTTAAGCCCCTATTGTATGCACATCTGGACAAGGGCAGATATGCCCTGCACCTGGCACAGACTCCCTTGGCCCACTGGTAATCAGCTCATTCATCTTTGCCATGACCAGACCAGCCAGTGAGGCCATCCACAGGTACGCTGCATGCACAGAGGGCAAGAAAGGGGCCTCTGATGTCATCTCTCATTTTGGCTGCCCAGGGTCTCCATCACCCAGGTCCACCACCTGCTTTCCTCCCAAACTTGGTCTGGCCAGGTCCACACTCCCCTCTAGTGACCTTGAGCATTATTACAGTCTGCGTAGAGCTGGCTGTTTGGGGAAATAGAAACCGAAAATGCTTTTCTTCTCAAGACCATAGCTATATATTCATTTGAAATTTTTTTTAAAATTGTAGCTTTCCAAATGCAACGGGAAGTTTGTTACTTTTCCCTTAGGTCAAATCAGTGAGAATGAAGAATGGCTTGAAGAAAAAAGAAAGGGAAGTTTATTAACTTGTTGACAAATGAGGAGAGTAAGGGGACTAGCATCCCAGGGATCACCACCCTCCCTTTAAGCAGAAATACAGGGCTCGTTACAAGGAGGTTTTCAGCAGTGGGTCTTGACCAATGTCATATGTCCTGGCTTAGGCTACTGTCACTTTACTATCTTTGGTGTTTTCATTCTTGGGTCTTGGGCCATGGTGACCTTATCCTCAGTCACTTGATCTTTTGTTCCTTGTCCTTGTCTGGAAAATCCTGTTTTCAATAATAAAGAACAAACAGCAGAAAATATTTTTTCCACTCCTTTGATTACTGTCCTTGGGATGAAATGCAAGTTTTAATTCTCAAAAAGGGTGGATGTTACAGACAGCAACTCATGAAACATTCCATTGCCTTTTCCCACCTTCGCCTCTATTGCAAATTCCCCACTGTCAACTTTAAACTCCACATCTATGTGAGAAGGGATGACCTAGTCATCAAGCTACTTCCTGCTGAATTTGGGCAACATTTTTTTTTCTTTTGAGACAGAGCCTCAAGCTATCATCCTGGGTAGAGTGCCGTGACATCACATCTCACAGCAACCTCCAACTCCTGGGCTTAAACAGTTCTCTTGCCTCAGCCTCCCAAGTAGCTGGGACTGCAGGCACCCACCACAACACCTGGCTGGTTTTGGGTTGTAGTTGTCATTGTTGTTTGGCGAGCCCTGGGCTGGATTCAAACCCACCAGCTCTGGAAACAGGCAAAGGAGGGTATAAACAACAACAGGCAAAGGAGGCTATAAACAACAACTACAAGCATGAGGAAGGACAAGGGGAAATAGAGGAACCCTAATAAGAAGGATTTTATCCTGTTTGGGAACCAAGAAAGAAAATTAGAAAACCAATTACCTAACCCTGCCCCCAAATCTCCACTTTTTGCAATTTGCTGCCACTAGCTTGTTGCCTAATATTCTCAAAACGTACTTCCACCTCTGCAGAGTAATCTATCTAAGCACAACATGAAAAATTAGCTAAACACAAATGCCTCCCTGCTCTGCAAAAATATTATCCAGAACTAC
>NW_003852408.1:3065900-3066698 GCF_000181295.1 Otolemur garnettii | reverse complement strand
GTACTTCATAAGGTCCCTTCCATTTTCTGCCAATTGTTGTTCAGGTTCTTGTTCTTTCCTGGTTTTAAGAAACACCCAGTCTCCTGGATTAAAAGGGGGCAGGAGTGCTCCCAACTAGGGTGGGGACCTGAAAGAGGCAAGCTCAGGTTTAGTGGTTAGTGTTTGATTTATTGTTTGACACATTGCTTTACCCTATTTTCTTCACTTAGGGTGTATGACCATTCTTACCTCAGGGTGCCAGGAAGAGTCTCCCATGAACTATTTCATAGGCATCTAAGTTAAGCCTGTTTCTAGGATCTACCCTCATCCAGAGCAGGGCAAGCAGCAACACCTTAACCCACTTCAGATGAGTTTCCTGGTCTAATTTTGCTGTAGTTTTCTTTAAAGTCTGATTCCTTTTCTCTTTTCCTATAGACTGCCTTTGTTATTGTGTTTGCTCCAAGGATTTGGCAATTTCCTTCTTAATCTCATCTCTGATCCAGCTATCATTTAGCATAAGGTTATTTAGTTTCCATGTTTTTGTATGAGTATGCAGATACCTGTTATTGACGAGTTCAACTTTTACTGTGTGATGATCTGAGAAAATACAAGGAATAATTTCTCTACTTTTAAATTTGCTGAGGTTATACTTGTGATGAGCAGAATGTGTAGGATGAAATGTTCTGTAGATGTCTGTTAAATTCAATTGTTGTATGGTGAACTTTAAGTCCAAAATGTATTTGCTTAGTTTCTTATTGGAGGATATATCCAACACTACCAAAGGGATGTTAAAATCTCCAACTATTATGGTACTGGAAG
>NW_003852408.1:3063823-3064728 GCF_000181295.1 Otolemur garnettii | reverse complement strand
TCTTCTGCCTACTCCATTCTGTTTCTGAGGGATTCTAATATATTTCTCAGATCTTTGAGGGCTGCAAGTTCTTGCCTCAATGTGTCAAAATCTTTGGCGATTTTGTCCTTGAATTCATTGAATTCTTGAGACAACTTTTGAATTGCTCCTTGAATTTCTAATTCCATCTTTACCTCCATTCTGTTAATCTTATTTGCAATCCAAATTCTGAATTTGATTTCTGACATCTCAGCCATTTGTTTATGAATGGGATCTTCTGTTGTGTCTCCTTTGTCATTCCTTTGGGGGAGTTGATCTCTTCTGATTATTCATGTTGCCAGAGTTTTTCTGCTGATTCCACCCCATGATTATTTTTCACCATTTGGCTAGAGAAGCTGGCAAGGTGAAATTAAATGGAGGGCTCCTGGAGTTATAATTAACCAGCCCTTTACCAAAGAACTGGGACTGGTGATTGCAGCTCTTCTCTTAGAGTTTTGTAAATGTCCCATTTACTGCCTGAAACTCTGGGCACCTGCTTGGTGTGCTGGGGCTAGATAGCACTAACCAGTATTCAACTAGTCTCTGTCCAATCCTGGTGAATCCGTGGCTTTGGGTTGAAATCTCAGCTGTGGAGATATATAAGCAATTAAAGCACCCTGCCCCTCCACAAGCAACAACTGGAAGGGGAGAATCCCATACTCCCACAATACAACCAGGGTGCAACCTTGGTGGGCGCCTGGGTGATCAGCCCAGGTCAAGAGTTCCAAACCAATTGTCCCAGTCAACACAAACACTGATGAGGTGGGAGAGTTCAAAAGATCTTCAGCATCTAGGCAGCAGGGGTCCACTGGCAGCTCAGTTTGACCCCAGTGAGTAAGGTGACCAGATTTTAATATTGGTAAAGTGGGACACCATTGACTGGGGGG
>NW_003852408.1:3034383-3063271 GCF_000181295.1 Otolemur garnettii | reverse complement strand
ATGCCAAAAGGTGCCATTGTTCATTAAGTCCAAACAATGGTGGTCAAATTCTAACAACTGATCAACAATGTGAACTTTTTTTGCAGTTTTTGGCTGGGACTGGGTTTGAAACCACCACCTCCAGCATATGGGGCCAACATCCTACTCCTTGAGCCACAGGTGCCACCCAACAATGCGAACTTTGATAAGCAGTTCTCCATAATCAGTTCTCAACAATTATTTGTCATTATTAAAGTTTAACATTATAAAATTAACAAAAATAATATAAAACTCATATCCTGGTGAAATAGCCACATGGCAGCCAAAAAACATATATTTTCTTCCCATTCTCCCACTGTTCCCTAGCTTGTCGTGCATTCTTTCCAAAAATCAGGACTTTTTAAAAATGCCACAGGACACGGGGTAAATTGTTAAAAATCGGGACTGTCCCACAAAAAGCAGTATGTCTGGTCACCTTACCAGTGGGAGAAACTATGGAGCTGCCACCACTATCAGGGGCAGCGCTGCCAGGGGTGGTGCCAACAGTCTGAGGTATTCTGTGTGTAGGTCACCTGAGCCAGAGGGGAGCCTTAGGGCATTGCCACTGGCTGCAAGGGTCACAGGAGCCAGGCAGGGAAGCAGAGGGCGAAGCCACTGATCCCTGGTCTCATGCTGCAGGAGCCTGGTGGGGAGCTGAGAGATGGAGTTGCTGGCCCCCCCAACCTGGGTCACTGGAGCCAGGCAGGAGTCCCTGGGCATGGGCCTGGGTTGCAGGAGCCAGACAGGGAGCTGAAGGGAGGAGTTGCTGGCCATGGGCTGTAGGGGGTTGCAGGGGCTAGGCAGGAGTTGCTTCCAGAGGCTGCTGGTCCCAGGAGCCAGAGGGCGGAGTCTCTGGCCAGCGGCCCCATGGGTCACAGGAGCCAGGTGGGAGTTACCAGTCACTGGCTGCAGGTGGCAAAGGCTGGGAGGAAGTCACCGGCCATGGGCTGCAGAGGTCATAGGAGCAAGGCAGGAGTCACTGCTGAGGCCACAGGTCACCGCAAGGGAGCAGAGTCACCCACCTGCAGGCTGCAGAGCAGGGGAGCTGGTGGGCTATTGTCCCCAGTGGTCAGTAGTGCAGGGCCTGAGGTATGCTCTTTTCAACATGGGGCAAGTCTTTCTCCCCTTGTGACTCCTTACCTCTATTAAAGTCATAGTTTCAGCACAACTATCCCAGAGCTCATGAGGTGGCCCGCCCTAGCAAAAATCTGCCAAATGCTCCTGATTTTGCAGGTGGTAGTCTTCCAGACCTCCAGGAGAGGGGGTAGGGGTGGATTGGGAGTTCAGGAAGATAGGGAGAATATTATATCAACTTTTGGCTCAGGCAAGAGACTCCCTGGGCTTGCAGGGTTATCCCTCCATGGAGGGAGTCCTGGCCCTCAGTTGTTCTCTCCCCTTTGGTGAAACAAAAGGTCCTCTGTTTTCTACTGCCTCAAGCTGCTCTGCGGGGGTGGGGGGTAGGAAGGATTCCCATCCTCTTTGGGATGGGTTTTATACCTGAAATTTGTTTCCTTGGAGTCCCAGCTTGTCACAGCAAGGGTGATGTGAACCTATTGATCCTCTCTCTCAGGTTAGCTCCCAATCTTCCACTTCATTGGGTTATTTCTGGCCATTATTTCTCCCTCTGGATGGGAGCGTCTGCCAAAAGCTGGCTTCAGTCAGCCATCTTGCCTCCCTCCTGTTTTCATTTCTAAGGTAAAGTTCAAATTGTAGTTGAGCCTTCATCCAGGGGCTGTGCTGAACATCCCCACATTGTGCTCATTAGGTGGGATCCCACCAATCATCCTCCCTATTCCCTCTTCCCCTCTTGCTTCCTCTGCCCTTCCCCTTGCAAGACTATACTTGTAGGTTTTTCTGTGTGTAGGCATGTAATTATTTATATATTGGTTTCATATTAGTATTGAGAACCTTGGGTACTTTTTTTTCCATTTTTGCAATACTTTACAAAGAAGAATGTGTTTCAACTCCATCCAGATAAACACAAAAGTTGTAAAGTCTCCATCTTTCCCTTGTGGCTTAATAGCAGTGCTCCATGGTATACATACACCACAGTTTGTTAATCTACTCATGGGCTGATGAGCACTTGGGTTGATTCCACATCTTGGCAATTGTGAATTGAGCTGCAATAAACATTCTGGTGCAAATCCTTGTGGTAAAATGATTTTTGTTCTTCTTGGTAGATACCTAGTAATGGGATTGTGGGATCAAATGGAGGGTCAGCTTTTAATTCTTTGAGAATTCTCCATACTTCTTTACATAGAGATTGCACTAGTTTGCAATCCCACCAGCAGTGCAAAAGCATTCCCTTCTCTGCGCATCCATGCCAACATCTGCAGATTTGAGACTTTGTGATATGGACTAATTCCACTGGAGTTAGACGATATCTCAGAGTGATTTTGGTTTTCATTTCTCTGTTGATTCCGGATGATGAGCATTTTTTTCATGTTTGTTGGCCATTTGTCTGTCATCTTCAGAGAAATTTCTGTTCAAGTCTCTTGCTCACTTATAAGTAGGGTTGTTTGTTCTTTTCTTATTGATTAATTTGAGCCCTCTGTAAATTATAGTTATCAGCCCAGATTCATAGCATGCAAATATCTCCTCTCATTCTGAAGGCTGTTTGCCTTTGTTGTAGTAACTTAGCTGTGCAGAAGCCTTTTTAGCTTGATCGTGTCCTATTTATTTATCTTTGGTATTGCTGCAATTGTCAAGAGGGGTTTGTGCATAAAGTCATTTCCCAGGCCACTTGTGTCAAGAATTTTCCCCACACTTTCTTCTAGAATTTTTGTTTTGTATCTTACGTTTAAATCCTTTATCCAGCAAGAGTAAAATTTTGTCAGTGGTGAGAGGTGCAAGTCAAATTTCAATCTTCTACATGTGGTAAACCAGTTCCTCTGGCACCATATCTTAAGTAGGGATTCTTTTCCCTAGGGCATGCTTTTGTTTAGCTTATCAAAGATCAGGTGGCCATATGTGGCTGGGTTCATTTCTAGGTTCTCTGTTCTTTTCAAGAGCTCTCTATCTCTATTTTTGCTAGCCCCTGAAATGTTAATTGCTGTCACCAACTTGACTCCAGCCTCCTACTTAGGATTTTTTTTGCTGTTCTTTGCATAAACATATGGGCTTCTGGGAGCAGGCCCTGCTCATCCTAGGGTCCCCCTTCCCTCATCCACAAGGTCTTGCCCAGAGCCTCTCCCCTTTTCTCAGTCACATTTCAGGAAACCTGGGAAGCCCTTGGAGTGAAGGAGGAGAGACACTGTGTCCACAGCATGTCATGAACTTCAATAAATACTTTCACTTCTATTTCCCCCATTGGGGCGGAGCCCTCTCTGGGTAAATTAAACTGTCAACAGACTTTCTGCTCAGAGCCTGGGCAGCCACCCTGGACCAAGCCCAGGCAGACTGGAGGGATCAGAACCCGGGCTCTGAGGATGGCAAGTGGTAACCGTGACCTGAGCACCAGGTGAGCCTTTATCTCCTTCCTCATGTCTGTCAATATTGCTGCCATCATGCCTCTAGTCCAGTTCATGTCTGAAGCATTACCTGAGTCTAGTTCTGCTTTGCAAGGACACAGGTATTAATACAATGAGAAGAAAGAGTAGGTAATGAGAAAATTGGATTTTTTTAAACTGCAGCAGGATGACTGTCGGTGTGAGTTCTGCTTTGCATAATATATGTGACTTCCTGATTTTGCAGCTGCTGCTCTGCTGGCCAGAGCTCTCTGAACACAGGAGTCCTTTCAGTAAGGCAGAGATTTCACTCTTCCCCATGAACTTGAAACCCTCTCATGTCCCTCTGTTTTCTTCAACTTTCACATAGGTCATGTCAAAAAATATAGTTTAGAACATAAATGCTCCATATAAACACCTGGGCTACTTTAAACATTGGATGTTGTAGTCTCACCAGTCCTGGCACCTAAGGTTCCTGTGACTCCTGGGCTATTCCCATAACCAGCTCATGGTCTGAGTTCTCCCTCCCTTGACTTTGATCAAAAGAAGGAAAAGGAAGAAAAAGCCTAGGATGGCAAAAGACCAGTGCAAGCTGAATAGGGTTTGTTTTTTGATTTTTTTTTTTTTTTGGCTTGAATTTCCTTTTCTAAGAGGGGGCATATCTCTAAAAAGATAAGAGATAGAAAACCTACCTTTGTCTAGGAATGGGTTCAGAAATAACACTGCTTAATTTCTTTAATTAAAAAAATTAACACAAAAGAAATACATTATACGTGCTTATTCATAAAGCTTCAAACAATATAGAAGTATAGAGAGGGAAAGATCCTCTTCACCACTCACCCCTGACCAGAAGCTTCCCTTTCTGGCTGGTGGAGAGTCTGAGTTTAGCCTTCCGCATCTTTGCCTATGCATTTACCTACATACAATGAGTCTTCATACATATAAACTTTCTGTTCCCATCTTGTGATAAATGGGATTATATTGCACATGCTGTTCTGCATTTTCACTTAATAGTGGAAATCTTAAATCTTAAAGATCTTTTCACCTTAATACATATAAACCTACCTCATTATTTTAATGGCTATATGCTATTCCATAGAATTGACATACCACAATTTTTTAACCTTATCCCAATTGGAAATCATTTAAATTGTTTCCCCTTGTTCCCTTTGTCCAACAAGCTGTAATAACAATGATTATATATTTCTTTGGGGTTTCTTTTTTTTTTTTTTGCATGTATACAGGTATTTAACTTGTGAAAAAAAACATAAAAAGTAGAATTATTTGAGCAGGAGGGCTAATATTTCCTTGTTTATAGATTCTGCCAAATTAAATGTCCAAGTGGCTGAGTCAGTGTATTTTCCTACCAATAGCAAATGAGACAGACAAGCCATCTCCCCACATACAGCCAAACTTTGCAAAGCTGATGAATATAGATTTTCATGCTATTTTACTTTGTATTTCCTGTTTTTGTGTAAAGTTACACAGTGTCTCGTGTTTATTGGCTCTTTCAAGTCCCTTTGAATAAATTACGTTTCACCAGTGTTAGTCAGTTAACGTGTTTGTTCTTTCTTTCATGACATAAGAAAGTTCAGAAAATAGTCCAGTAAATGTAAATATACTTTATTGTCTTTGAACTTTGTGTGTAGTAACTTTTGTCTTGTTATGGCATAAAATTTTGTATAGAGACCTATCATGGTATTGACTTCATAAGACAGATGTACCTTCATTGTAATAAACAAAGTTGCTGACAAATTCCTAGAGCACATCCAGTTTTAAGTTAGCTCATGTGGTCTTCAAGGTGACAAATTTGTTCTACTTTTATCTCACGAAAAGTTAATCCTCCGATATCTCTGAAAACTTCATTTTCCACTTTTAGGCCAAATTTTTCTCATATTGGTGCAACTTTAGCCTTCACAGCCTTTATCTGCTGCTTAGCACTTTCTTCTTTTCAGTTTACTTTGTGTTCAGAATGGTTGTCTTGAACTTTTCCTCCTTGACAGTTATTTAATTTTTAGTTAAGTTTTTATTTCTTGTTATTTCTGATTTTTAAAATATTGATCATGTTTCTATTTGAGATGGATCTTAGTTTGTTTCTGCATCTTTGCAATCTCTTATATAACCCATATTTTTCAACTTGTAATCTCATTTTCACATTCTTTCGCTTGTATTTAGGTTTTTGTGTGGTATTGAGCACAGTGGGGATGTTCTCCTTATCTTCTTCAGATTACATTCTATGTTCCTTTGTTTTTTCCTGTGCCTGCCCTTTACAGTACCTCGCACTCTGCTTCACCCCAAACCTCCCACTTACTCTACAGAATCTGAGTGAAAATGTTTCTTCATATTTCCTGCCTTACCTGAAACCAAACTGTTTCCCATGTAAGCTATCATTTAAAGTCTCTGTTTTGATTTTTAACAGTTTTTCTGAAGACACAACTTATTGGTTAAACCATCCTTTTCTCTGCTGATTTGCAGTGCTACCCTTTTCATTAACCAAATGGCCACATTCTTTCTATGTTTTCTTTTCTCTAACATTGGCCCATGTTTGGCTCTGCTGATGTCAGCACAGCACTGCCATATGGGAACAGCTTCCCAGTGACTCCTGATGCATGGGAGAGTAACTCTTCTCCTCTTCCTCCAAAGTATCTTGGATCTTTGTGTGCCCAAATCAGCTTGTCAACATTTTACTGGGATGTTTCATGGAGTGCATTGAGTCTATGGATCCATCTGAAGAGAACTGACATCTTTATAATGTTATGTCTTTCATCTCATGTATATGATATGTGTAAATTACTAATTTTAAAACTTTTCTTTATAAAATTTCTATTTTTCTGTCTGAAGGTTTTGTACTTCTAGACATCTTCATAGATATTTGGTATCTTTATACTATTATAAACTACAGTATTTTCCCATATGCACAATTTGTTTTCTATGGTTTCAGTTACCAGTGGTGAAGCAAGTTCTGAAAATATTCAATAAAAAATTCCACAAACAAATAATTTATAAGTTACAAATTGGCTGCCATTCTGAATAGTGTGATGAAATCTCACACAGCCCCTCTCAGTCCCTCCTGGGACATGATTCCTACCTTTGTCTAGCACCTCTATTCCATAGATGCCTCATGACCACTCATACTCACTTAGAAGCTGCCTTGGTTATCAGATCAACCCTTGTATCACAGTACCTTAGTCCAAAGAACCTTTATTTTACTTAGTAGTGGCCTTAATGTTGAAAGTGGTGATGCTGGAAACTCTGATAGGTTACAGAGAAGCTGTAAATGTCTTCCTTTAAATGAAAAGATGAAAGTTTTAGGCAATAAGGGAAAAAAAGAAAATTGTATGCTGAGGTTGCCTAAGACCAACAGAACAATAAGTTATTTTGAGAGAGTGAGAATGACACAGGAAGGAACTCCAACACTGGGAGGTACAGACAGTCCTAGTCGATTGGTCCTTGGCTTCACAAAAGGAAGAATTCAGGAGCTACTGAAAGTATAAAGTAAAAGCAAGATTTATTCAGAAACTGTAGAAAATCCACTCTGCAGACAAAGCAGAGGTTAATTCTCCCTCCAGAAGAGAACCAGCCACCTGTTTCCTGTTGCCTTTCTATTTATGCGGCAGCTGAATTATAGGCTAAGGGGGTGGGGTGGGGGGAATATTCATAGGGGTGGAGGTAGTTCACCACTTTGGTCCTAATTTGTTAGAACTTGCCCTCACTCCATCCTGTCTTGCTCAGAGTAATTTGGAACTTTTTTTGAGACTTCCTGACTCAAGTAGTGCTGCAGCAACACCAAAAGCAATGCCTGCCAGTTCCTGTTCAAGGCCACATTGACATCATAGGGACTCTTGCACTATATCCTCTCATATGTGGTTCTGTATAGGTGATCCCTGTTCTGATAAATGGTTCTATTTTTATTGGTTTCAATACTGAGATGTTTCAGTTGCTGGACATAGTTATATGTGATATATAACTATCAGACATAGTTACATATATAGTGATATATATTACTAGACATAGTTATGTATAATTTTTATATATAACCATTACACATAGTTTTATATATAATTATATATAAATTACATATAAGGAAATTTATATATATATAGCTATTAGACATAGTTATATGTTGCATATGTTAGCTATATATTTTGAACTATAAGGTGTCATGTAGGTGATTTGCAAATACTATATTTTCTCCCATTCTATAGGTTGTTTGTCATCTTGTTTATTATTCTTTGCTGTGCAGAAGATTTTTAGTTAGTTATAGTCCCATTTGTGTATTTTTGCTTTTGTTTCTTGTGCTTTTTTGTGTTGTATCCAAAAAATCACTGCCAAAACCAATGTCAAGAACATTTTCCCCTACATTTGTTTCTAAAAGTTTTATGTGCTTGGGTTTTATATGTATTTCTTCAACACACTTAAAGTTAAATTTTTTGACTGTTAAAAGAAAAGGGTCTAATTTTATTGTTATGTACATGGATATTCAGTTTTCCCACCATTTATTGAAGAGACTACCCTTTCCACATAGTGTGTTCTTGGCATCATTGTCAAATATTGGTATGTGTGTTGATTCATTTCTGGGCTCTCAGTTCTGTTCCATTGGTTTATGTGTCTCTTTTTATGGCAGCAACATATTGTTTGGGTTACTATAGCTTTATAATGTAGTTTAATATCTGAGATGCCTTTAGCTTTGTTATTCTTTCTAAAGATTGGTTTGGGCCAGGTGTGATGGTTCACACCTGTAATCCTAGCACTTTGGGAGGAAAGGGCAGGATGATTGCTTGAGCCCAGGAGTTCAAGACCAGCCTGAGCAACACAGTGAGACCTTGTCTATACAAAATATAGAAGAATTGTGTGGGCATAGTGGTGCTTGTAGTCCTGGCTCCTCAGGAGGCTGAGGTAGGAGGATGGCATAAGCCCGAGGATTGGAGGTGCCAGTGAACAACTATTATGATGCCACTGCACTCTAGCCCAGGCAACAGAGTGAGACCAAATCTCAAAAAAATTTAAATTTTATTAATTAAGTAAAATGAAAAATAAATAAGGATTTCTCTGGCTATTTGGAGAATTTTTTGATTCTCTACAAATCTTAGTATTGTTTGTGTATACTCCAAAGTCATTGGAATTTTGACAGGGATTGTATTGAATCTATAGATCACTTTGGGTAATATGGACATTTTAATGATACTAGTTCTTCTGATCCATGAACACAGGATATCTTCAGCTTTATTTGTGTCTTCTTAAATTTCTTTCATCAATGTCTTACAGTTTTTGGTATCCAAATTCTTCACTTTCTTCATATATGTATATATATATAGTTGGGGATTTATTGAAGGTACAAAGAACCAGATTACACTGATTGCATTTGTTAGGTAAAGTCCCTCTTATAATAGTGACCCATTCCCAAGAGGTGTTTCACACCCCGTGACCCCCCACCTTCTCCTTTCTTCCCTCTCCTTGCACCTCCCTTCCCCAACCCCCCAACATGTACTAGGTCATCAATTGTCCTCATGGGATTCTTGCTTCTCCATTCTTATGATGTTTTATGAAGAATAATGTGTTCCACTTCCATCCAGGTTAATACAGAAGGTATAAAGTCTCCATCTTTTTTAATGGCTGAATAATAATCCATGGTATACATATACCACAGTTTGTTAATCCATTCCTGGGTTGGTGGGCATTTAGGCTGTTTCCACATTCTGGCTATTGTAATTGAGTTGTGATAAACAGTCTAGTGCAAATCTCCTTATGATAAAAGGATTTTTTTTTCCTTCTGGGTAGATGCCCAATAAGAGGATTGCAGGATCAAATGGGAGATCTAGTTTGAGTTCTTTGAGGATTCTCCATTCATCCTTCCAAAAAGGTTGTATTAGTTTGCAGTTCCATCAGCAATGTAGAAGTGTTCCCTTCTCTCCACATCCACACCAGCATGTGTAGTTTTGAGATTTTGTGATGTGGGACATTCTCACTGGGGTAAGTAATACTTTAGGATAGTTTTGATTTGCATTTCTTTTATGATTAAGGATGATGAGCATTTTTGCATATGCTTGTTGGCTATTTGTCTATCTTCTTTAGAAAAAGTTCTATTCATTTCTTTTGCCAGTGATATAAGGGATTGTTGGCTCTTTTTATGTTGATTAATTTGAGTTCTCTGTAGATCCTAATTATCAAGCTTTTGTCCAATTAATAATATGCAAATATCCTGTCCCATTGTGTAGATTGTCTATTTCCTTTGGTTGTCGTTTCTTTAGCTGTACAGAAGCTATTAAGTTTAATTAAGTCCTACTTGTCATTTTTGTTGTTGTTGCAATTGCCACAGAAGTATTCTTCATAAAGTCTTTCCCCAGGCTGATATCTTCAAGTGTTTCCCCACACTTTCTTTGAGGATTTTGTTTCACACCTTAGATTTATTTCACACCTTCAAATCAATTTTTGTTAGTAGAGAAAGGTATGGGTCCAGTTTCAGTCTTTTACATGTGGATATCCAGTTCTCCCAGCACATTTATTGAACAGGGATTCTTTCCTCCAGTGTATGTTCTTTTGTGGTTTATCAAAGGTCAGGAAGCTATAAGGTGTTAGTTTCCTGGTTTTGTATTCAGTTCCACATGTCTGTCTCCATTTTTGTGCCAGTACCATGTTGTTTTGACCACTATAGCCTTGTAGTACAGCCTAAAGTCTGGTAGGCTGATGCCCCCAACTTTGTTTTTATTGCTAATAATTGCCTTTGCTATACCAGGGTTTTTCTGGTTCCATACAAAATAAAGAATTATTTTTTCTAAGTCTTGAAAGTGTGATGTTGGTTTTTAATAGGGATGGCATTGAATCAGTAGATTGCTTTGGGAAGTATAGACATGTTAATAATGTTGATTCTTCCCAGCCACAAGCATGGTATGTTCTTCCATTTGTTAATATCTTCTGGTATTTCTTTTCTTAAAGTTTCATAATTTTCTTTTTTTTCTTTACACATACATGTGTTTATTAAGTTTCCACTTTTTGCCTTAATAAAATTAAAAAGGCTTAAAATGTCATAACAATAACAATGTTTAAGATAAGGACTAGAAATAAAAACCTTATAAAGAATGAACAAAGATAAATACATTCAGAAAAGAAATCAGACTATTGTTGCATCAAATTATTACGCAATAATAATAATAATGCAAAGAAAGTAACATTCACATTGTCAAATAAGAGTATGTCTATTACAGAATGCTTTGACTTTGAGGTTCAGTATGGAGTCATCAGTTAACTTCTTCTTATTTTTTTTCCAAAGTCTCAAGAAATAGACAACTAATATTTATAAATAAAAGTAAAAGATAATTTTAAAAAACAGATCATGCCAAATCTTATAGACAATAGAAAAAGAAGAAACACTTCAAAATCATTCTATTTAATCTGGATACACCTGATATTAAAATTGGAGGAAATATATTATGATAAAGGGGAAATTACAAACATATTTCACTTATAAATGAGGATGCAATATCCTAAACAACATATTAACAAGTTGAATTAAAAATTAATGTTTAAGTAATGTACTTTGGTCAAAATTAAATCCAATTTATATAAGAATGTCACTATTTTCTTTCCTTTTTTTTCTTTGTTTCCTTTCCCTCACCCCTCCTTCCTTCTCTGTCTGTTCTCCCCTTCCCCATGCCCCACAATGTCATTAATTGTCATTAATTGTCCTCATATCAAAGTTGAATACATAGGATTCATACTTTTCCATTCCTGTGATACTTCACTAAGAATAATGTGTTCCACCTCTATCCAGGTTAGTACAAATGCTGCAAAATCTCCATTTCTTTAATGGCTGAATAATATTCCATGGTATACATATACCACAGTTTACCAATCCCTTCCTGAGTTGAAGGACATTTAGGCTGTTTCCACATTTTAGTGATTGTAAATTGGGTTGCAGTAAACAGCCTAGTACAAGTGTCTTTATAATAAAAATTTTTCTTTTCTTCTGGATAGATGCCCAGTAATAGGATTGTAGGATCAAATGGAAGGTCTAGGTTGAGTTCTTTGAGGTTTCTCCATACTCTCTTCCAAAAAGGTTGTATTAGTTTGCAGTCTCATCAGCAGTGTAAAAGTGTTCCTTTCTCTCCACATCCACACCAGCATCTGCAGTTTTGAGATTTTGTTATATAGGTCATTCTCACTGGGGCTAGATGATATCTCAGGGTGGTTTTGATTGCATTTCTTTAATAATTAGGGATGATGAGCATTTTTTCATGTGTTTGCTAGCCATTTGTCTGTCGTCTTTAGAGAAGATTCTATTCATCTCTCTTGCCCCAAAAGGTGTGGCACACACCAAGACCCCACCTCCTCCCTCCTTCCCTCTCTCTACTCTTCCTTTTCCCCACCCCTCCCTCCTTCTTTCTCTCTCTGCTCACCCCTTCCCCCACCCCCACTGTGTCATTAATTGTCATTAATTGTCTTTATATCAAAATTAAGTACATAGGATTTTTCATGCTTCTCTATTCTTGTGATGCTTTACCAAGAATAATGTGTTCCACTTTCATCCAGGCTAATACAAAGGCTGTAAAGTCTCAATTTTTAATGGATGAATAGTATTCTATGGTGTACATATACCACAACTTGTTAATCCATGCCTGGGTTGGTGGGCATTTAGGCTGTTTCCATATTTTGGCGATTGTAAATTGAACTGCAATAAACAGTCTAGTGCAAGTGTCCTTATGATAAAAGAATTTTTTTCCTTCTGGGAAGATGCCCAGTAATGGGATTGCAAGATCAAATTGGAGGTATGTATAGCTTGAGTTCTTTGAGGTTTCTCTGTACTTCCTTCCAAAAAGGTTGTATTAGTTTGCAATCCCACCAGCAGTGTAAAAGTGTTCCCTTCTCTCCACATCCACACCAGCATCTGCAGTTTTGAGATTTTGTGATGTGGGTCATTCACGCCGGGGTTAGATGATATCTCAGGGTGGTTTTGATTTGCATTTCTCTAATAATTAGGGATGATGAGCATTTTTTCGTGTTTGTTAGCCATTTGTCTGTCTTCTTTAGAGAAGGTTCTGTTCATGTCTCTTGCCCATTGATATATGGGATTGTTGGCTTTTTTCAAGTGGATTAATTTGAATTCTTTATAGATTCTAGTTATCAAGCTTTTGTCTGAATCAAAATATGCAAATATCCTTTCCCATTGTGTGCTTGATCATTGCCTACTAGGAAACATGAAGCAAAGTACATTTCATGTATTGTTTTCAGTTTGCAGCTGCCCTCTGTCATCCAAAATAAGGATTTCCCATAAATAAAAGCCACAGTGCAATTCACTTAGTGGTTAGTTTTGGTCAGTCCTCTCTCCACCCCCAATTATTCTTTGTTCTTTCTCACTGCTCCCACCTCTCACAGTGGCACCATATTATTAAAAACATTGTGTCTAGGGTTTATGCTGCAGATCAAGACATCCTTAGAGTAATTTCAAATGATGTAAAAAAAGATGTTTTGTGGTCACAATTACTTCAAAAAGTAATTATATTCAAATTACCTGATATATCATGCCTTTGCAATTACAAAACCATTATTTTGACACATGGATATTTCTAAGTTAGGCAAATGTGAACTGCTAAAAGATGTAAACAGCTGTTCTTCTGTTTAAGTTTAGAGTGCTACAAAATTCAGATAATGACTTTATTTTTCAGTTAGCATTACCAGCCATGGTACAGCATATGAAATCACAAAACACAAATCCAAGGAGGATAACACAGCACCTTCACTAAGTCAGAGAGTTCTGGCAATTCAATACAGCACTCTTTAATGTTTTTGTTGGAGCCATATTTTACTTTAGTGGTAATTTTCACTCCAAATATATTTAAGTACAAAACTAAAACACTACAGTTTTTAATGGTGGTTTATAGCAGAGCAAGTTATTTTATAAAAAATAATATATTTTAAAAGTACATAATTTCTCCTTGTTTTTTTTTTAATACTTTATTTATTTTTTATTTTTTATTCTTTTAGGCCGGGTATGAGTTTGAACCCACCACCTCTGGTATATGGGGCCAGCACCCTACTCCTTGAGCCTCAGGCACTGTCCCCCATAATTTCTCCTTGTAAAGTGAGTCCCCTCATGTAAGCTACTGAAGTTTCCAGCAGCAGGGTGATCATGTGTATGTAAGGGGTTGCTCTGCTTTATTCTGGAATTGGCCCATGCATGAAAAGCCTTAAAATTCTACCTTAAGAGATTCAATGTCAATACTAATTTCCAAGAACTTTAAAAAAACTGTTAAATTTTCACATAAATATCAGAACCCTCAAAATTAGACAGTCATTTCAAACAATACTAATTTTAGGTGGTCCCTTTTATTAAGAAGCCCTGCCCCTCTCTGGTTTGATCAAAAGTCACATAGCCTGCCATTGGCTTATTTAAAAAAAAAAATTATACCTAAAATATAGTTGTATTCTTTAAATAACAATTAAATATATTACCAGCCTATAGAGAGCCAGGGGACCCAACCTTTAGAATGGGAGAAGATATTTTCAAGTGATGTTTCCAACAAGGGTCTAATAATTAGAATCCACAGAGAACTCAAACTAATCAATAAGAAAAGAACCAATAACCCCATTTCCTTGTGGGCAAGAGACTTGAACAGAAGCTTCTCTGAAAAAGACAGGTGCATGGCCTACAAACACATGAAAAAATACTCATCATCTTTAATCATCAGAGAAATGCAAAGCAAAACTACTTTGAGATATCATCTAACTCCAGTAAGATTAGCCCACATCACAAAATCTGAAAACCATAGATGTTGGCATGGATGTGGAGAGAAGGGAACAGTTCTACACTGCTGGTGGGAATTTAAGCTAATATATCCTTTTGGGGAAGAAGTTTGGTGAATACTCAAGGAACTAAAAGTAGACCTGCCATTTGATCCTGCAAGTCCTCCACTAGGTTATATACCCAGATGATCAAAAATCATTTTACAGCAGACACTTGCACCAGAATGTTCATTGCAGCTCAATTCATAATTGCCAAATCATGGAAGCAGCCTAAGTGCTCACAGACCCATGAATGGATTAACAAATTATGGTACATGTATACCATGGAATACAATTCAGCCATAAAAAAGATCGAGACTTCACATCTTTTATGTTTACCTGGATGGAGCTGGAATATATTCTTCTTCGTAAAGTATCTCAAGAATGGAAGCAAAAAGTATCCAATGTACTCAATATTATTATGAAACCAATATATAATCACCTATGCTTTCATACAAATGATAAAACAAAACTATAGTCAGAAAGAAAGAGGGAAGAAGGAGAGAGGGGAGAATGGGGGAGGGACGGTATTTAAGGGGACCTCAGCTATTGTGCATAATGCAATGGTACATTTTAAAACTATTAAGAGTATAAATGTCTTACCACAAGAAATAAGTAAGTAAGTGAGGTGATGGTTATGTTAACAAGTTTGATGTAAGCATTCCACATTGTATATCAAATTAGCACATTGTACCCATAAATGCATTAATGTTCACAGTTACAATTTAATAAAAAAAATTTAAAAGTAAAAAACAATGTAGCATTTTTATTCCCTGCTGTATTTTGGATACTGGGAAGTACAATTTCACTTTCATTTGACAAAGTAAGCTTATGAGTTTTCACAGCACTGAGGAATACAGACATGTTAATTGAAACACTATCATAGCAAGAAAGTGTTCAACTAAAACCCAATTACTTTCTCAGGAAGCAGCAGCAATTTCTGAAATTCAGATGTCTAAAACAATTCACTATATATAACAATAGCACAAACAAATTTATATTAACACAAACCAGAACCAGATGTTCTAGGAGATGTCACTGATATCTTCTTTTTGAAATTCTCAATTTGGAGATTATCATACCATTATCATTATTAAACCACATATTATTATTTGCAAATGAATTTTATGCTGTAGGATCACATTTCTCATTTAACAGCTTATTTTTATTTTTCTGAGTTTCTCTTAGTTGTTAAGATGCATTTTCAAGGTTGGGTTGTATTTTGTATGACTGATTTTCATTTCTCCATGGATGACCTGATTACTCCATGTTGATTTTGTAAGAATTCAGACTTTTTAAATTCAAAAATGTTCCAAGAGACATTGTCAAGGTTGGATTGTATTTTGTATGACTGATTTTCATTTCTCTATGGATAACCTGTTTGCCCCATGTTGATTTTGTAGGAATTTAGACTTTTTAAATTCAAAAATGTTCCAGTTATGTTTAGGCAAAATATCTTTACAATGACTTTGACCAGGATGGCAAAGGATTTTTCAGTCATATGTAGCAGTCTTTCATAATCTCCATGCTTCCTACCATTACAGGTTTGTTTGTTGCTTCAATGCCATTTACTCTGGCCTCTACTCAGGACCTCCTATTTTCTGTATGTTGGTTCTTCATAGCCTATGTTTCATATATAAAATCTTATAGCCTCGGGCGGCACCTGTGGCTCGAAGGAGTAAGGCGCCAGCCCCATATGCTGGAGGTGGCAGGTTGAAACCTAACCCTAGCCAAAAACTGCAAAAAAAAAAAAAAAAATCGTATAGCCTCCACAAACATCTCAAAATCTTGATGACCATTTTTACATGGTATCATTTACCCCTAGGATATCCACAGAAGACCAGGACATAGAGGACAAGTGTATTGATAACTGTGTATTCAATCACTTCAAAAAACTAAAGGTGGACATTTCATATGCAATAACAAGGATATTTCCATTCCTTGAACGCCTCCGTGACCATGAAGTCATCACAAATAAACTCTATGAAGTAAGTAACGTTTATTATATCACAATCTTGTAAATCAGCCCCATATTAACTTGACCTTTGACATGCTAAACTCAAACTTTGTGGTATAAGTAGTTGACTGAGAGGTCTTCTATGAGTGGGTACCTTTCCAAGTATTCTGTATGTGCCCCTGTCAGGTAAAAGGGAGAAGAGAAATGGAAATCACCAAGGATGATCCTGCTTCTAACACAAGGAATAATGTTCCATGTCACCCTCTGGCATCAGGGTGAATGGCCCTGAAAATAAGCTGGATCAGAAATAAACTCCATAAATATACAATGCCTTGTAGGAATTCATACAATATAACATAAACTAAAAATTAAAAATAATTTTAATGAATTGATGAATAATTTTAGAATTGATTTACTGAAATGGTAATTGGCATGGCATTTTATTTTGGTTAACATAAATTTAAATATATCTAGATCTAAGAACATCAAAACCCATGGTAAATTAGTGTCTGGTTAGACCAAATTGGGAGTACATATTTGTTCTTCTTTCTATAACATTTTTCAGGTTTCTTTTTCTTTCCTCTTTCAATTTTTTAAATTTGGATAGTTTCATCAATATGTCCTATTGGTGATACAGAAAAACAAGTCTTCTCTTTGGCTAAGAGTTGGTTCTGTGACCAAGTTCATGGCCAGGGGAGAACAGTCACCTGGTCTCCCTGACATCTTCAGGCTAAGTCAGTCCTGGGCCAGGGGTTGTTCAGTCAACACAGTAGCCACTGTTACCTGCTAAATCTATTCTGGAAACATCTTGGCCCTCTTCTTACAGGGTTACATATCATTTACTTTAACCCACTTTTATTCTTCAAACTTGCTTCTTTCTACATTTCATATAAATGAGAGTAAAGAGATTAGACTTACTGATGGATTTTTATAAGGCAGAAGGATTTGTTTCATTTAGTAGCTATATGAATACATAAAAATTATAAAACTTTACATGCAGCTGAGTGTGGTGGCTCATTCCTGAAATCCTAGCACTCTGGGAGCCTGAGGTGGGAGGATATCTTGAACTCAGGAATTGGAGACCAACCTGAGCAAGAGCGAGACTTTGTCTCTACTAAAAAAAAAAAAAAGAAAAGAAAAGAAAAGAAAAAAGAAAAAATAGAAAAAATTAGGCTATAGTTCCAGCAAATTGGGAGGCTGAGACAAAGGGGATTACTTGAGCCCAATGAGTTTGAGGTTGCTGTGAGCTACGATGATGCCATGAGACTCTAGCTTTGGTAATGGAGATTGTTTCTAACTGACTAACTAACTAAATAAATAAACCTTTACATGAGAAGATAACTGTTACAGGAAACTGGAATACATTTAAGCATAAATTACTTTCCAGGGTTCTTTGAAATCTGCATTTATATTTTTTCAATTCAATATTTTTAAGGATTCTCAAGAATCTTTCAGAAACCTGCTACAAAAAGTGGTGTACAATGTTCTCAATGAGCTGGAAAAGACATTTAACCCAGAGGTCTTGAAAGAAGTATTCAGTGAAGCCAATATGATGGAATACCCTGGTTTAATTCCAATTTATGAAAGCTTCAGAAATGGTAATTAAGTTTCTTACCTACCTTTTGAGGTCCAGGGCCAATATTTTTCAATAAGCATATTTTGAGCTTTTATAATATGCCATAAACTGTGCTGAGCAGTGGGGATGGAGCAGTTAACAAAATAGGCATATGCTGAGCCTTCTTGAAGCTTATGGTGTAATAGCTATGGTAGGACAACCACTTTGAAGTCTGCTAACCTGGACTGGACATTTAGACTCACAAGACAACCGGAGCCACACTGACCCAGGCTTACTTAGAAGAACATAAAATAAGAAGCACAAAATCCCAACAGGGCAACATCAGTTGCCTCCCTTTACTGGGAGCCCTTATAGAGGGCTCTAGTTGACTACCACCTGCCATGAGTGACAGCTTGCCCACAGTTGCAGGATCCATCTTAGTCTACTACTGCATACCCATGACAGTCAATGTACCTTTTAACTTCCCTATAGTCATAAATTTCAAGTACCCCACAAGGGAATAAGCTGAGTTACAAGAGTTCCCAAAGTCATGGTTTCCCACAAGGCACTTGTAGTTCATGCTTAGTCCCTCCTAGTCTGCCAGTCATGGTTTTCCTAAGTTCTGTGTTTGCCTAGTAACAGCATTAAAGCCATCATTTCTAGAATACCAAAAAAAATTAACTCTGGGTGAAATTTGCTTGTAACAAGGAAGAAAAAGGATTTTCTCCCCTTTATTTACAAGTAGTGAACAAACATTATCTAAATAATCACAAAACTGCTCTGCTGGCAACTATTTTTGGTGCTATACAAAACTAACAGCTTGATTCTGGACTTTTTCCTGAGAAGCCAGGATTTCCTCTTTTCCTGGGACACAGTAAAGAGGTTGCTATCTTTTTTTCCACCCTTGCCTAGAAAACGTTTTATTTCAACACAATTTGATCTCAACCCAGTTCTCCATATAAGATCTAAAGACATCACAAGAAAAGTGGGCACATGCACCCAGGAGGGTGGATGCCACCAGAACAGGAATAAAGGTTGAGAGCATGTCTGCAAACAGAACAAATTGAATTTGGCCACATAAACAGTACAGAGCACAGTAGGAGCTGATTCAAGACAAGACAAGTTGGAAAAAGATTGTGAAGGGTCTGGCATTTATAGCTAAGGAATTTGAAGTTTATTTAAGAGGCAGTCAAGAGGTACTACAAGTTTATCAGCAAGAGAAAAAAATTTAAGCAGGTATATATATGGCTTGTTGATTTGTATCAATAGTAACCTTATTCAATTAAGAATAAAATAATTTCTATAGGAAGTCATTCAAATCAGAAGAGGAAATTGAAGAAAATCAAATACCAGGACACAAATTTCAAGTCAATATTGTATTTGTGGTGAGGATGTCCCCAGTCTATGCACTCCAAGGGAATGGTGTTATCTTTACTGCTCAGGAGCTCTGATTGTCTCCATGGACTACAGGGACTCTCCATCCCAGCCCCCAAGTGGCTCCCTGGGCTTAGGTGATGGCCACCAAGGCTTAGGCACTGCCTAGGCCACTGTCTACCTCCCAGGGCAGCAAGGTCATTCCTTTGCCCTCAGAAAGACACTGCCCCCTTCTGGTCCCTGAAGTCCATGTTAGCTGCCCCCCTGTCCTCTGTTATGTTCCTTGGGGAATTGTTCATCCTTTCTGACCCAATTAAGCCATAAAGTAATCTTCTTTTCTATTTCCAAAGCCCTTGGAGTTCTCTCATTTATATATTATCAGCTCTGTCTAGGACCTGAGACCTCCCCAAGAAATCTCTGTGTTTTCATTAGTTTGAACAGTTCAGAAAAAACATTTCACTCTTGTTATTTGTTCTGACATATACTTTCCCCACCACCTGAAAATTTTTGTCGGCAAGTGAAATGGCTCAAAATGTTTTCACTTTGCTGTTAGCTTTAAAACTTGAGTGTCTCTATTCTGTTGGGAAATAAAGTCTTCCTTGATGACATCTTCTCTATTCTTTTCCAAAGGGATGACAGGAGAACTTTAAGACATGAGAGCTCTGAGTGACCCAAGAGCTGGGAATTCCTAAATGTAAAATTTCAAGATGTTGTTCCTTGTCTGTGCTGGAGATATCTAACTCCCTTCTGTCTCCCTCTGACTCTCTCTCTCTGACTCTTCAGTGGTCCCAGACCAATCATATTTACAAGAAAGTGATGAAGAAGCAAGAATGGAAGGGCCCAGTAGCCAACTAAGCCTTGAACAAGGTAATAACAATAGGAGAGAAATTTCTCATCTGCTAAGAGGAAAGGGGCCTGAGTGGAGATTGTGAGTCAGGGACAAGTTAGGATGAGGAATGTCAGGAGGGGCGTGTGTCTGAGCTGCTACCCAGGTGTGGGGTCTTGGAGACACAGCCATTACAAGATACTGTTGGACCAACAATTTGGATGGAGGACTGGAGTTCAGGGTGTCAGTAGGGCCAGATTTAAGACACTAACTACATGAAAGAAATTGTAATTAGAAGGGCTGAGAACTATGGCCCATGGTCAATATTAAAGAGAACTCTTGGTGGAAAAAAAACCACCTGTCTTAGTTATCTGTGCCTCACATTCATGACATTTCTGGAAGAGCCTGTGTTGGTGTAATCACGATACTGACCAGCTCTTGAATTCTCTGTAGATTTTAAATATCCTATGCTTTAATTCAGTTCTACCAGAGTTAGATCAGATTCCACATGTTAAAGACTCAACCTCAGAAGACTCTGTCACTTCAGATGCCACCCACAGGTCTTAGGTTATGATTTGTGCTCCTTTCCTTCTCACTATGAAACAAAGATTCCCATGACTTCCTCTTTGGGTTTGAGACCTCCCTAGTACAGCTCGTAGAAGTCAGGGAAACATTGACTTATGTTTACCAATTTACTATGAAAACTGCAACTGAACAACAGAAAAATTAAAGAGATTCACAGGGTAAAGCATAGGGAAGGGGCACCAGTTTCCATACCTTCCCTGGACATCCATTTGT
The DNA here is from genome assembly GCF_000181295.1 of Otolemur garnettii. Lineage (NCBI taxonomy): Eukaryota > Metazoa > Chordata > Mammalia > Primates > Galagidae > Otolemur > Otolemur garnettii. Next base: position 3,042,521 of record NW_003852408.1, on the reverse strand, counting down.
TACCAACCCAGAAACACTCCAGTTGTTTAGGGTTGTTATAGAAATTCCATTATATGTATAGTCATGATTGATCAAATAATTGGCTGTAGATGATAAAGTCAACCTCTATCCCCTCTCCCCTCCGTGGGAGCCAGGGGGAAGGGCTGGAAGCCCTAGTCCTCTCGTCATGTGATCTGTTCTCTACCCTAACAAGCCCCCCAATTTTCAGGGTTTTCCAAAAGTCACCACATTAACACAGTTGCAGTATGTTTGGAAGGGGCTTATAATGAATGACAAATAATGTTTTTTTCACCATTAACATTTAGGATATTACAAGGGTTTTCTGATCAAGAGCAGGGAACACAACATATACATTTCTTTTTTTTTTTTAATTGAATGGTAACTATGTATATTAATGCACTTCTGGGGTACAGTGTGGGGTTTTCACACACATATACATTTCTTAAGGTATCACAATATCATACCAGGTGATGGCAGAAGGATGATTTAAATGTGGGGTATGTTGCTTAAGAGCAGGAATATTTAGAAAAGAAGTCACCTAAAAAGACACGGATGAAGAGGTACAGATGTGGAGAAGAGGACGTGGGTTCTGGGAGACAGAGAGGGAGAGAGGAGGAGAAGGAAGGGAAAGGAAAGACAGAAGAGAGAGCCATATTTTAACAGTAGCAGCTCACTCTGAGTGAACAACTCCTCTGTGGTTGATGTGGTTTAGAGCTCATGGTTGCCACTGGAGATGAGTGTCATTTATGTGCCCATCCTCCAGGGTGACCATGTGTGGATTTTGCCTCAGGTCAGATGAAGAAGGCTGAACCCAGGTGTTCTGACCCCAAAGCCTGTGTTCTTAGCCTAGTGCTGCTACCTAAGTAATCTAAAGGAAAAGGCAGAAACAAGAAACAAAATTGGGAATAAAGGCAGAGAGGAAAATACAGAGAAAAGATTAGCAGGAGCTGGAGAAAAGGGAGGAGTCAGACACTGAATTATCAACTGGTGAGGGTGGGCATGTAAAACATCTTGGGGTCTAGGCAGCCAGGACTTCCAGGCACTGAGGGAAAGCCTGGGGCATGGCAGCTCTGGGACACACCTAGGTCCACTATGGCTGAGGATGTCAAGGTAAGCCATATTCATTTACCAGACTGTGTGGTGACCTGACTGAGGCCTCTCAGCAGGGTCACCTGACCCCCTGCATCTGCCAGCTCCCACGGGGTCTGCATTGCAATTTACAGGAGGTCTGTAATGCCTGCACTCTAAAGCGTGAAAAGGGTTTAGGGGAAATGGCAAAACCTGTACTTCAATTTCTGAAATAAACTTCTAATTTCTTCCCCCTTCAGGAACTGATGAAAGCTCTATTCCAAGCCTGACTCCATCACACTCAGATTCTCCCATTTCCACTGGTTTGTTCCTATTGACTGCTCTTTGGACCTTTGTTGCCTCATCTTATTCTGGAATGTGCTATGGGAGCTGTCTCTGTGTGTTACTGATTTCCCAGAATTTTCACTCTTTGTTTCTGCACTTTTTCACCTGCAGGATTTAAATAACAAGTCATTATCCTCTGGGTTTCCTGAGAGGATTTCTTCTTCCCATTCCCTTAGACACACTTGCCAGTTCTTATGGCTCTGGGCCTGGATCTTTTACTCATGTGTCTGCTTCACAGTTTTCTGCTTATGCCCGTTTGAATGTGGCTACTGCCTCAGTGCTTTGCCCTCCATCCAGTGGTGTCCCAGACTGTGGTGGTTGGAGGAGACAGGGAGTGATGAGCAGCAGAGGGCAAATAAAATATCTATTAATCAAAACCTGGTTTAGGTACAATCCCACCTGAAAATGGGCTCTTGGAGCAGTTCTGTGAAACACAGCAGGTAAAAAGGAGAAGAAAAGGTGAAACTAGAGACAAAAATGATGCATTAGGAAGCCAAGAAGCAAATCAGCAATGTGCCCAAAAGCCTGAGCCAGCAGGTAAGACCGACGGGGTTTACATGAGTGGGGAGGGGTCAGAGGGCCCTGGCTGAGAACAGAGGAATGGACTAATGCAGGATGCAGGGAAACATTTATCAAAGATGAGAAAAACACACAGACACTGAGAGGATAGGAATGGAGCCCAATATCCTGATGGGACAGACATGGAGGAAGAAAGCTAGAAAGGAAAACAGAGACAAGGGGGAAAGTGTTGAAGACCCTCACAAAGGAAGAAAAATAGAAACAAAAAGCATAAGGAGTAGTTAGAGAGAATGACCATGGGCTCAAGGAGGCACAGACACCTTCCCAGGGTGGAGGCAGCAGCACATGCAGGCAGGGCTAATAAGCAGAAACTTGAGAAGGAAAGACAGGCAAGGTGAGGTGTAACAAAGTGGACATAGGACAGTACAAGGCACTGTTGGATCTCAGCTGTGTTCTCTGTTATCTTCAGAATCCTGCGAGCCAGTAGTGAATAATGGAGATGCAGAAAATGAGACACCCAGACCAGCGCGCTGTGATGAACAAAGTAATTATTACTTAGCTTACACATTTTCTTTTTTTTCCAAATGCTCTATAGTTTTTGTTGTTTCTTTATTTTTTACCATATTAACCATTTCTTTACATTGACAAAAAATTACATGTATTTATCATGTATAATGTTGTTTTTAAATATGTATATATTGTGAAAAGTCTAAATTAAGCTAATTAACAAATACATTACATCACATACTTGTCATTTTTGTGGTGAGAAAACAGCCTACTCTCTTAGTAATTTTCAAGAATACAACACATCGTTAACTCTTCTCACCATGTTGTAGAATAGATCTCTTGCAGTTATTCTTCCTGCCTGGCTAAAACTTTGTATCCTTGGACAAAAGTCCCCCCTCCCCCCTTTCTCCACCAAACCCCCACCTCTTACCACCCTTACCACCGTGTACTCTCTACTTCTGTGAGTTCAACTTTTTTACACTCTGTGTACAACTGAGATGTACAGTGTTTATCTCTCTGTGTTTGACTTATTTCACTTAACACATGGGTTTATCCATGTTGTTGCCAATGACAGGATTTCCTTCTTTTTTAAGGCTGAGTATTTCATATGCATATATGTATCACATACCTTTGTTGAATCCTCGATTGACAGATGCTAAAGTTGATTCCAAGTATTGCTTATTGTGAATAACACTGCAATGAACATAGGAGTGCATGCATCTCCTCAATCTGCCGAGAGTCTCTGACTTATGATAGTTAGATTTGTGATTTTCAACTTTATGATGGGTTTATCAAGGTATTAAATGCATTATTGACTAAGTTAAGATGTGGTGGGTCCTCTAATTTTTTGTTTCCTGGTTGTTTTGTAGATCCTTTATTCCTTTCTCCCTCTCTGTCTTCCTTCATAATTAGGTGATTTTTCTTCAGTGTTAAGTATTGATTTCTTCTTATCTTTTCTACATTTACTATAGATTTGCTTGTGGCTAGCAAGACACTTATAAAAGACATTTTATAGTTATAACAGACTATTTTAAGCTGGCAACAACTTAATTGATCACATACAAATTCTGAACTTTTATTCTACCCCCTCATTTTAAATTTCTGATGTCCCAGTTTACATCTTTTTGCATCATGTATCCCTTAACAAATTATTATAGCTTTTATTATTTTTAATTTCTATATTCTTTATACCTGAGATAAAAGTTATTTATACACCCCAGTTATTATTAGAGTACTCTGTATTTTGACTCCAAAGTATAAAAGTGAGTTTTATACTTTCTTATGTTTTTATATTACTAACTAGCAACATTTTCTTCAATTTAAAGAATTTCTTTTAGCATTTCTTGTAAGACAGGTATGGTAGTAATGAATTACCTCATATTTTCTTTATGTGGGAAAGTCAATGTCTCCCTCATCTCTAAATGACTGCTTTGCCAAGTACAGTATTCTCAATTGGCAGGGGTTTTTTTTCCACCCTTTAACGTTGAATTTATCATCCCACTCTGTTGATCTATAAGGTTTTGCTGAGAAATCCAGTAGCCTTATTAAAACTCTCTTCTTTTTTCTTGTCTCAGGATCCTCTCTTTGTTCTTGATTCTTGATAGCTGTGTTATGGTATGTCTCAGTGGAGTTTTGTTTCAATTTAATCAGATTGGATATCTTTGACCTTTCTATACCTGGAAATTTTGTTTTTATTAATCCAGTCATGTACTGATGGGCACTTGGGTTGTTTCCATTCTTTGCAGTTGTGAACTGCACTACTGTAAACATTACAGTGCTGATGTCTTTTAGATTCAATGTGTTCTTTTTCTCTGGGTAAACACCTAGTATTGGGATTGCTGTATTAAATGGTAGTCTACTTTTAGTTCTGTGAGCTATCTCCATAGTATTTTCCATAGATATCATACTAGTTTGAAGTCCCACCAACAGTGTATGCATTTTCCTTTCTCTCCACACCCATGCCAGCTTCTGTTGTTTTGAAACTTTTTGGTATGAATCATTCTCCCTGGAATTAAGAGATATCTCATTGTGGTTTTGATTTGCATTTCCCTGACAATTAGAGACATTGAGCATTTTTTCATGTGTTTCTTGGCCATTAGTCTATCTTCATTTGAAAAGTTATCATTCTAGCTATCAGCCTTTTATTAATGTATACCATGCAGTTATGTTCTCCCATTCTGTAGGTTATCTATTTGCACTATTAATTGTGTCCTAAGCAGTGCAAAAACTTATTCATTTTACCAGTCCCATTTGTTTATTTTTGTTGTTGCTGTGATTGCTTTAGTGTCGTCTTCATAAATTCTTTGTCTAGGCCAGTTTCTATAAGAATTTTTCTAACATTTTCTTCTATAATTATTATGGCTTTATGCCTTAGGTTTAGATCTTTTATCAATCATGAATTAATTTTTATGAGTGGTTAGAGGTGTGGATCTTGTTTCAGTCTTTTACTTATGATTCTCCGGTTTTCACAGCACCATTTATTAAATAGGGATTCTTTTCCCCGGTATGTATGTTTATCTGCCTTGTGAAAGACACTATGAGAATATGAGGATGGTTTCATATTTGGGTTCTCTATTCAATTCCATAGAGTCTATGTCTCTGTTTTTGTGTCAGTGTCATACTATTTTGATTACTATAGCCTTGTGATATGGCTTGAAATCTAGTAAAGTGATGCCTCTCAATTTGTTCTTTCCTATTACTTAAAGTTGCATTGGCTATTCTGGGTTTTTTCTGGGTTCCCTACAAAATAGTACTATTTTTTCTAGATCTGTGAAAAATGATGATGGTATTTTAATGGGGATGGCACTGAATCTGTAAGTCACTTTGGGTAGTATAGACATTTTAACAACGTTGACTCTGACAATCCATGAGCATGGTGTGTTTTCCATGTGTTTACATCCTTCATGATTTCTTTCCTCAGTGGTTTATATTTTTCTTTATGGAGATCTTTCTCCTGGAAACATATATTCCTATTTTATTTTCTTTGTGGCTATGGAGAAAGGTATTACACCTTTGACTTGATTCTCAACTTGGCTCTTACTGGCATATATGTGGGGAGGATGGGTAAATTCACACCTACTAGATGCAATGTACACTTTCTGAGTGAAGGGCACACTTATCACTTCAACCTAAAATGTAAAAAAGCAAATAATTTGTCCAAAGTGTGTGTATGTATAATATTCTGGGGAAGAAAATAATAAAATTAACTTCGCACATTTAAAGGATGCTTTGTGATTTTTTTTTTTTGGTGGTTTTTTTTTGGCCAGGGCCAGGTTTGAACCTGCCACCTCTGGTATATAGGGCCGGCACCCTATTCCTTTGAGCCACAGGTGCCACCCATTGTGATAAGTTTTGACATGTGTATGCATTCAAGATAGGGTCATAGCATTCACAATAATCTTTCTTCCAATGATTTTCATATCTCACTCTCCTATTCCTTCCTGCACCCTGCTCCACAGGTCATCACTGTTCAGCTTCCTGATGCTATTCATCAGTTTATATTTCTGAATGTTATATAAATGGAATTATATAGTATGTTCTCTTCTTAGGGATGAGAATCTGGCTTTTTTCACTCAGCATGCTGACACTCAACCACTCTGTGAAACTATAGTTCATTTCTTTTATTCATGAGTACCCTTCCATTATGCTATTTATCCATTCCCTTATTGATGGGCATTTGCAGTGTTTAAATTTGAGGGCTTTTACAAATAAAGCTGCCAGAAACATTGAAAAAACAGGAAACTGTACAGCTTTCTTGTTTAAACCCATTGCCTTCTTGTGGCCCTCAGCTTTAGTCAACCCTGTTTTGTGTGCATGTTGAAGGATGCCAACCATGCAGCCTCAAATTCCCTGTCACTTGCCTATTACTCTCTCATGCCACCTTCCCACCACACCAGACTCATTTTAGTTACTTGCATTTGTTGACTTCTCTCTCTCATATCTCTGCCTTTACATGGGCATTTCAGATACAGTTTGGTGTAGTCTTCCAAAACTCAAAAATATACATGCTTCAGAGTGCAACAGTTAAACTCCTCAGAAGAAACTAACAGAATGTGTATTACATTTATCAAAACACATACAAAACCATGTCCATAGCAGCATTATTCTAAAAGCCAAATACCTGGAACAGCAAAAATAATGAATAATTTGTGGTTTATTTCTATAACAGAATACTATACAAGTGAAAATAATTATAGAGAATGGATTTAGATGACTCCCACAAGCATATTGAATAAAATGTATATATAAATTAAAAGACATATACATACATAATCCCCCCCAATGGGATTTAGTGTCTTTGGAGTAGGTGTGTATATACACCAGAGGGTGCCAAAAAATGTATATGTATTTTAAGAAAGGAAAAATTTGTATTGACTTGTGTAATTATAGAAGATATAATATACAGAACAACAAACATTATTAATACAATTTTTATACAATTTTCTCCTTTCTTATAGTGTGTTTGCATTTTTAGGCTCCTTTTGTATAGAAATTAATCTAATTATAGATGTATATAGAGAGACAGAGGCAGAGAAATAGAGAGAAAGAGAGAGAAGAGAACATGATTCCATTAATAGAAATTACATGACAGCCAAATTAATCTTTGTTTGGAAGCCAAGATGGTGGTTGACCTTAAGAACACTAAAGGGGCTGTTAGCGGGAGGTGTCACTAGGAGGCTTTAATGGGTTGTGGTAACCTTGTTTCTTCACCAAAGCCATGTGCTTACTTTGTGATCATTCAAAACCCACTTTTATCTGTATATGTTATTATGCTATTAAAGTTTTTGCTTTATTTATTTATGTATTTATTTGAGACAGAGTCTTGCTCTATCACCCAGGCTGGAGTGCAGTGGCCCAATCAAACTCACTGAAGCCTTGAATTCTTGGGCTCAAGTGATCCTCCCACTTGGGCCACCCAAGTATCTGGTACTACAGGTGTGAGCCACCACACCTCACTAATTTCTCTTAGGTTTTGTACAGATGGGATCACACTATGTTGTTCATGTTGATCTCAAACTCATGGCTTCAAGAAATCTTGATTTTATATGTAAAAAAAGACAAAAAAATAAGCCTAAGGTGAATAATAGGCAAAGGAAACGGTTAAATTAGAAAACAGAGTCGTGAGATGCACAAGGAAATATAGAGTCAAGCAACAGAAAAAAAAATTGAGGGCATGTGTGAAGGTTTCTCCCCAGTAGTGAGACTAGTAGTGAGGGAGGGAGTTATCGATGGCAGGGTCCATTGGAGAGATAAATAAAATGCCTTGTTTCTCACAATTTGGCCCAGGAGCAGAGGTACCCAACCAAGGAATCCCAATTAAGCCCTGTGTTGTGAGTTTGGTAGATATAAAGAAGGAAAAAACATTTTTTAACTCAGATGTTGAGCAACAAGACCAAGCAAGAACTAACCATAAACAAGAGTCTGACATGATAGGTAAGTTTAACTGGATGAATTTGTGGCTGTGAATCTCAGGTTATCAGCTAAGGAACCCACTGAGGGAGTCCAGGGCCTCAGTGGGAGGAGTCCAAGTAGTCTTCATCAGGGCCCACTGAGGGAGTCCAGGTAGCCTGGTATGGAGGCAGGAAGGGGAGGAGGCCAGCACCTCAAACAGTGAGCCCTCAGCTTCACAGAGAAAGTCCTTAGGAATTGGTGGGGGAAAGACAGAAATAGAGGTGGTAAGTACTGATGGCAGAGAGGTT
>NW_003852408.1:3025124-3034218 GCF_000181295.1 Otolemur garnettii | reverse complement strand
CATTGTTGTTTGGCAGGTCCGGGCTGGGGATTCGAACCTGCCACCTTAGGTGTACGTGGCTGGCGCCTTAGCCGGTTGAGCTATAGGCGCCGAGCCGAGAGGTTATTTCTTAAGGAAGAGAAGAAGGCATAAGGAACAAGTTAAAGGAAAGCAAAAGCAAAAACTCTGGATCCAAGACATTCTCAAGAGGAGCTGGAGAAAGAAACCTGTTAAGACAAGGAGGGGTATAAGAGATACCACTACTAGAAGCAGACACAGAAGCATGGGATATGGACAGATCGTTCATTCAGGAACTAAACCTGGACATTGAGTTACTCATCTTCCCAGGTCTTCCTAGTGCTGTTGGTTTGTTTGTTTTTCAAGGAAAGGTCTAGCTCTAGAATTCAGGGCCTTGATCCTAGCTTACTGTAACCTCAAACTACTGGGCTCAGACCATCCTCCCACCTCACCCTCTGGAATAACTAGGACTAAGGCCTTAGTTGCCATGCTTGCCTAAGTTTTTAAATTTTTGTAGAGACAGGGATGCCCTAATTTGCCCAGGCTGACCCACTTCTAGCCTCAAGGCATCTTCCTGGCTAGGCTTCCCAAAGTGCTGGTATAACAGACATGAGCCACTATGCCCAGCCTCTAGTGCTCTCTTGTTGTGGAGTTTCCTGCTGTGTGGACAACTTGGTCACACCCTGAGACTTTTAATGGGTTTTGCTACTTTGCACAGACATCAGCAGTGAGGACACCGAAGAATCCAGTGATGAGGACAAGCACTCAGCAATGGAAAGTATACCTGGTAAGGAAGGTTGGGAGAGCAAGGCTTGGGCTATGGGAATATGAACTAGGAGTTACTATTTCCTGATGCATTTTATTCTGAGCCCATTTGGTACCAGGAATCCAGTTTTTCCCAGAATTTCATTTTCTCCATTTATTTAACTTGACCCTCATGGGAAATTCAAGGAGACAAAAAACTGTTATAAATTTATTTTGGGTATAGGCTTATTAATTGACAGATTTTATTAATCAATATATATACCATACATTGATTATACTGTATAGTGGAAATTGGCTAACAAAGTGATGAGTTCATTTTTAAAATGTACTAGTTACCATGCCTATGAAATGTTAGATTTATGCAATGATTTCTCTAGAGAACAGAAAGCTAATATTCCTTTATTGGAAGATCATGCTGTCATCAGAGCACAAGCTGTGAATAGTGTCAAAAGACAATTCATCCAACTATCCAGTGTTATCAGAAATAAAGACTTGAGATAAAGTATTCTGAAACCTGAAGTATTCTTTTTGACAGAGTTCTTCAGCAAGTCATGGCATATAGAATGATTTTTCAAAGTACCTTTGTAAATAGTATCTTTTTCTTTACAATGACCTTAAAGGGTAAGTGGGATAGATATTGTGGCCCTTCTTGCCTAGATAAAAAAAAAAAAAAAAATCACATAAATGTTTAAGACCATCTATAAAGACTCATGTGAAATTTTAAAAAAGACAAAACTAAACTTACATTCTGGACTCTGAGTTTTTTCCTTTGTAAAATGAGAGATAGAAACAATTATTAAAATGTTGTATTATCACAATCCCATTTGCAGCATGAGTTGAAATTAGGGTACAAATTGGTGATTTTTTTTTCCCTTTTGACTTTCTAGATCCAGAGAATAATTAGAAACATGCCACTTTAGGTAAAACACACTAGGAAAAGACTTTACAACAAATAAAAATATTGTCTCATCTTGATGTTATTAAGAACAATACATTCATTATATATTGCTCACTGTATCTTTCAAAGTAAAATGTAAACTTGCTTCATTTTGTAGACAGTTGCATGCTCTAAATTTTATCTTAGTGTAAGGACACTGCTCTAAAAAGTAGTCTTCAAATGTGTCTACTGCTGAAACACAAAAAAGGATGATTTCTCAGCCTTGTAAACAGTTCAAGGAGGCACCAGGGAGATGGGGGTAGAGGAGGCTCATCACCTTCCACACAAGATCTTCAAGGTCTCACTCCATGGAAAAGAGCTGAGATAAGGGATATGTGGAATGTCAAGGAGAAGCAGTAGGAAGTAACAGAGAGCAGTGCAGGAGAGCAAAGTTGACCCTTGGCAGGGAATTGTTTGTCAGGACAAGAATGGAGCATCACTAACCTACAAAGTAGGTAACTTAGAAGAGAAACCAGGTTGGCCTGGGTGTAGCCCAGGACTTTATGGATTTTAAAGGGTTTTCCAAGATTTCTTATTAGGGGATTTCCTTGATCACAACCTGAGACCTCTAAGAATCCTCTTCTGTTGTGCAGTGACCAGTAACTATGACTCTTCAGAATCAAACGAGGGAGAGGACATCCAAGAAGCCACTTGCTCACGATCCCAGACTGCACCAGGTATGATATTAGAGTTGCAACCCCTGGACTACAGGAGAGGACTTGGATGCCAAGCCTTGGCCTGTAAGATGTTAGGAATTTAAATTGAAATCTACTGATTCCAGATGCATTTTATTCTGAGTACCTTGACTATCTTGTATCCAGTTAATCCTGGGAATTCCTTTTCAGCATTTTAGAAAATGAAACAAGGCAGGAAATTATTATGAACTCGTGTTTAACAGGATGCATCTCAGGGACTAAATATATGTAATTATATGTTGCAGTTGCAGATGAAATAAATAGCAAAACAATGGTCTATTTTAATCCGTACTGTCATGCCTACTAACAGTAAGATCTTACATTTTCATAGCAACGTATTGGTTGACATTAACATCTTTTCTAATTGTACAAGCCTCGAAAGAAAACTGCTCCTGCTATGTGCTTACAAATAGAAATAAAAACTTCAGATCAACCGCACTCGAACTTCAGTATAGTCTTTTTTTTTTTTAATAGGTTAACACGGGGGTACAAAAAATCAGGTTAAAATATTTGAATTTGTGGGCAGCACCTGTGGCTCAAAAGGGTAGGGTGCCAGCCCCATATGCTGGAGGTGACACATTCAAACCCAGCCCCGGCCAAATATATATATATATTTGAATTTGTTATGCTTTTGCCAGAAACATGTTATTTCAATGCACTTTGGCAAATAAGATCTCATTTTGTCATCGCAAAATCCTTAAGCTTATGTAGGCTAAGTCTTGTGGTCCCTGTTTGGAGGTGAGAAAACTGATATGCAAATGTAGGAGGGTTAGAAAACAAAAGGTAACAAGAAGGACTAGCAACCCAGCGTCTTTTGGTGGGTAACTATTGTACCTAACAGACAGGATGGTTACAGCTGTGACATGGGAATCAAAGTCCAAAGAAGTGACATGTGGAACCCAGAATATTCACAGGAGACAATATCAGTACCTGACACAAGAAAGCTTGTTTAACAACAGCATATACCTACATATACAGGTATGTGTGTGTGTATTGGCTGAAATATTAATGAAGATATCTCAACCATATTTGTTAATATTGATGGAGAGGAAAATATGAAAATCTCAAAAAGGCAGAATAGGAGTGAAGCCAGCTACGTGGTTTATAAAATACCTACAAAGATGGAGCCAAAGGGGATAAACATAGAAATAAAGGGGAACAGAGATTAGGAGCATTATGATGAAAAAAGAAAAAGCAACACAGAGATAAGAAAATTCAAGGAGAGAGAAGCTCATAAAATCACAGAGATATAGATAGACATGCCTAAAGGCAGAACAATGAGCAGAAAATGAGAAAGAAGGAGGAGAATGAGGAGTGACCAGACAGGAAAGGCAAGCACATCTCTGTCGGATCTGAGGCGTAGTCACTGGGGAAGGTGTATTTTTTCTCAGCTCATCTGAGCCCTAAAATCATTTCAGCATGACCACACTGAGGTGTGTTCTCTCTGGTTCCCTGGTCACTGTAAATAGTTTGTCACTTCCTGATTGTCTTCAATATCTTGTGAATCCCAAGCCCTTCAAATGAATCCAGAAAGAGTCAGAAGAGATGCAGCCTGTTTGCCTGTGGTGGAGAAGACAAGTATGCTATTAATTATCTCTGTTTTCCCATGTGCATGGAGCAAAAATTCTTTCTCTTCCTTACCTTTTACTGGAAATATTTACAGACACAACACACAGATCCCACACACACAGATGCTGACTGCTTTCAGTAGGTTTGAGCCAAGCCAAACAGAAAGAAGAATTGGGCTTCTGAATGAATGGAGGAGACACTGAGTGGATAATATAAGGAGGAAGAATGGAAAAAATCAGGCTGATATCACCAAAGGAAGAGTAAGCTTCAAGTACTTGTACATGAAATAGGATCTAAACATGCCAGTAGTCAAGGAATTTTGTGGAGAAAAAACAATGATTTTCAAGATACCAATCAGAATTTGAGCCAGAAACATGAAAATAAAGTAATGACCGATCACAGGCTTGCAATGTAGAACTGGCACAGGTAACAGAGCTGGGTGTGTGGTCAGTGTCAAAAGAGTAGGCATTTGGTGATGATGAAAGTAATCTGTGAGTGAAGTTGAGTATGGATGTCACCCTGGGAGACATGATGAAATCCTATTTCTACCAAAAAAAAATTTATTTTAATTACACAGACATTGTGTACAAACCTGTAGTCCCAGCTACTTGGGAGGCTGAGGCATGAGGATTGCTTGAACCCAGGAGTTTGAGTCTGGAGTGAGATATAATCATGCCACTGCACTCCAGCCTGGACAACAAAAGCTATCTCGAAAAAGAAAAAGAGGAAAAGTAAGGAAAGAACAGAAAAGAAAATAAGAGAGTAGATAACAAAATAAAGTACATGTGAAAACAAAGATTGAAATTATAAAACCAGACCAAAAAACAGACAAACAATCCAGATAATACTGACAAAGAAACAGAGGTAGAAGAGAGAACAAAAAGGGAAGTGATGGCAGAAAGAGGATCACCTCAATAATTAAAGTAGATGCAGAGATATAAGCAGAAACCTGAGAGGAATGAGATATGTGAAAGAGGTAATGAATGGAGACATGTGAATGATGGGGCACGACGAGAACTATGTAGACAAAGAGTTAAAAGATGAGAGAAAAAAAGGAAGAGAGGAGGGACAGTGTAAAAGGAAGAGAGGAGAGAGATGGAGGAATTGCGGGGTCTGAGATCATCATGGGAAAAAAGCAGCTTTGGCACAAAGTGTGGTTCACAGCAGCAGTGAGTTTTCAGAGTACACTGTTCCCAGGCATCAAAGTGGACCCTGTAGCTCACACAGATTACAAAAGGCACCCAGGCATTCCATGCACACCTATCAGTTACCCCCACAACCTAATGATTCCTAAACAGCTATCTACAGCCAGCCCAACCCAGTCTTTATTTTTCTTTTTTTTTTCCTTTATTAAATCATAACTGTGTATATTAATGCATTTATAGGGTAAAATGTGTTGATTTGATAGACGATGTGGAATGCTTACATCTAACCGATTAATATAACCATCTCCTCACTTACTTATTTGTTGTGGTAAGACACTTATACTCAGCCCAGTCTTCTCAACTTCTAAACTCAGTCACCCCAAGGAGTGGGAGGCCTCTGTCCAAGGTCCTGAAGGTCTCAAGGTCCTGAAGGTCCCAGCCTTCTCTACTTGGACCTCTCCCAGACTCCAAGACCTCTCAGACTTCAAACTCAACACTACCAAAACTGAACACATCATCTTTCCCCCTAAAATCAGTCTCTCCTTCTCCATCACAATCAACACACAATCAACCCTTTCTTAGGTATGAAATTCTCAGGCTCATCTATAATGTCTGAAATCAGAGCTCCCACTTGACTGTGCACACACTGTCACAGTGAGCAGGCTGAGTCCAGGCTAGAATCCTGTCCTCTGCATTTGCTTGGACTGATCCTTTTGGGAACTGCATGGAGGCAGGAGATCATTTTAAAGTCAGGTTTAAAAGGATGGGCTCTCTTGTTTATGTACAAATCATGTAGAAATAGGGTGTCTCATTTACTGTATTAGCATATGAGTACTAAAGTGTTTGGTTTATATAGTGACTTTCACCCTTGTTTGCAGAACAATGAAAGCCATGTTCTTCCACTGGTAGATAATAGCGTTACTTTGCCACAACCTTGGAAAAGCCTAAAAAGACAAATGATTCCATCACGCATCAGCTAATGACTCTTGAACTAAAAATGTATAGTTTTTCTGTTTTCATTTTTGTTGTTGTTACTGACGTTTTCTATTTATTCATTAATAAAGAGTGCATAGTACAAGCCCTTTATCTCAATCCAAATACTCAGTAAAAAATTAGCAATAAACCCCGGATGGCACAGACATGATTTGTTTAGCATGAGTTTAAAAAGAGCAGTTTTGGGTGGTGCCTGTGGCTCAAAGGAGTAGGGTGTAGGCCCCATATGCCAGAGGTGGCAGGTTCAAACCCAGCCCTGGCCTAAACTGCAAAAAAAAAAAAAAGAGCAGTTTTCATTTAGTATATCATATGACCACTTTTGCTTTTAACAAACTAATCATCAGATATGGTAACAAATATATAATGATTTTTCATTCTGAAATATTATAAGACTAAGTTTACTATTGTAACAACAAAAATTTAACCCATTAACTATAAACTTTCTTCATTTATCCTTCTTCAGGTTTCCGTTAAAATTTAACAGAGCTGGTTAAATTTTAGCACATAATCATTTTGAGTGATAGATTTTCATTTAGACAGTCTTCCAAGGTACCTTTGAAAACTTATAATATTAGTAAACACTAATATATCACACACCGTAAAGACACTAAAAGTAACCATGGAATAGCTGTATTCAACAGTTAATCAGAACATCTCTGTAAGTTATAAAATATGACATGCTGACTATGGGATAGTACATAGACAGATAACATGATAAAATCCTTTACTAAACCCTTCTAATGTTAACCTTTTCCATACGGAAAGCAAAATCAAAGAACATACCAAAAAAAAACTCCATCATTCCATCATTATTTTGCATAAAAGAATGTTATATGATTCTAAAACAAGTTAAACTCTTCATGTCATTTGTGGAATTTTCAAAAGATAAAATATTGAAAAATATTGAAAACGTAAGCTGTATTTTTCTTTTCTCCAGACTATTTTTTCAAAGTTGTAGCCACGGTCCTTGTGAATATTTACAACCCAAGTAATAATTTATGAGTGTACACAATAAAAAGAGCCACATGTAGAAGCTTTAATAATTAAATGGAAATTACTAGTTAGGATAACAAAAATACTTTATATACAGTACACTGTCTCAGGAATACAGAGACATTTTACAAGCAAAAAACCCAAGACTAAATACTTCACTAAGAATATTTGTTGCTAACTAAAATGATGATCCATATGAGAAAAGGCTTATATAGTTAATTAAGTGCATATGACAGAAAGAACTAGGAATAAAAATCCAGATTCTCAGATGTCTAATACTAGACATTCTGTATCCATATTTTGACCACTTCTTTAACCAAAGCTATTCTCAATGACTTGTGGGCCATAGGGTCAGTGAGTACATCAGTATCTCTGCAGGCGTTGGCTTTCAAGCAGCTCAGAAAACAAGAAATTCTTAGGCTACCTTGGCAAGCTTTCAAAGTTCAATGGCAAGGCCAGAAGAAGGAATGCTATAGGGATTTAGCTCCATCTTCTGGCATTCTGGCCCTTCCTGCTTACCAGCTATAGACCCAGGAAGCCTTCCAGTAGGCCAGAGCCAAAGAAAAACCTCTACTCTGTGGCATTTATTTATCCAGGATTTAACTTACCTGTGCTATGTCACCCTTCTATTAGCACAAGTAATTAAGAGTTGTTTATATTATTTCAAGAAGTTGAGTACAAAGCCGAGGAGAAATTGAAGCAGTCAATATTGGATTATATAATGAAGTGGTCCCTTAACAATGTTTCTGGCCTACAATGTAATCATAATAAAGGGAAAATATAGCCTGTGAGTGTCACACACCTGAATCAGAGACTACTAAGCAGTACAATGATACAAAGAAGTTTATTTAATTCTTACAAGTAATTTATCAGATCTATAGAATGAAAAGCTAGCCTGACCTAAGGAAAAAAATCCTTACAATGCTAGCAAATTATCTTCTAGTTCCCAAAAGTCATCCGCAATCACTTGGTAGGAAAAAATTCCATTACCCTGCAGGTCATGCAGAATTTTAAATGTTATTTTTATTTACTTTTTTCAAAATGAGCAAAACAAGGCAAACTTTTACTTTTTTCTACATTTGAAAACGTCACTTATTTTAATGTTCCTTTCCCCTGCCCCTTTCATCCCATTACCAAATAGGAATGAGATAGGGGTAAAAAAAAGTCTTGATTGTTTCCCATTTTCCTCATTTTCCCTGGAATAAACCAATAATTCATTCAAATTTTTCTTAAGTCTAAAGCATAAAAAAGCCTCAAATTTTTTCTTCAAATAAAAAAAATGAAGTAAATAGGCATTCAAATCTCAGTAACCTAACAGGCTCTGATATAGCTTTAAACAGAGAAGTGTTAGAACAGAAAAGAAACTTCTCAAGAGGCATTCATTTTAGAAATATATGAGAGCTTCAATTATTACTGGGCATAAGAATATACTGGGCAAAGGCAAAAAGAATTGATTTTTTTTCTTCCCTCATAAACCTTATAAGGCACAGTGGCTTATGAATGTCAGATAATGGATTATAAATCATCCAACATATTGATCAATTGTGTTTATTTAAAGGTTTCATTGAACTAGACATTTTTAATAGGAGTAGAAAAATTAGCAAACAACCATTTAATTTCTTCTCTCCTTCTATTCCAGCCACAGTGGACCAGTTGTAATAGATGATATAGATTTCAACCATAATTTGTAAAATGTTGCAGGAGCTGCCACAGTCCCAAGAACTAGAGAAAACTGCATCCACAAATAAACTACTAAACTCAATATAAATATAGTGTGATTTTAATTATCTTTCATATAATCTCAGACAACCCCATTTTTCTTTATTTTTTTATTTTTATTATTAAATCATGTTTGTGCACATTAATACTATCATGGGGTACAGTGTGTTGTTTCCATATACAATTTGAAATACTTTCATCCAGTTGGCCAACATAGCCTTCATGTCATTCTCATAGTTGTTGTGTTAAGATATTTATATTCCACATTTAGAAAGATTCAC
>NW_003852408.1:3021925-3024908 GCF_000181295.1 Otolemur garnettii | reverse complement strand
TCCCCTCCCTACTCTTTTGAGCCACAGGCACCGCCCCCCTGCATGATTCTCTTAGACTGAATATCTCACAAGAAGAGCTAATTGAGCCCCTCCTTTCCCTAGGGAGGCCTGTGGGGAGAAATGATGCCTCTTCATGGTCCTACTGTCAGTGAGCCTGTCTTTTGCCAGCTCCCAACACAGTTGGCCCCTAGACATTCCAGTGGAGTCTACAAATGTCTCTGCCTCCCTCAAACTCCTAGAAATTCAGATCATTTAACTTAAGCTGAAGTTTTCTCACTTGCCTGGAGGAGGGGGCAGCACATTGCTCAATTCTATAGTGAGTATGTGGTCAACTGATAATTTGAACAGGAAACCCATTAACAACCACTACTTCCTGTGCAGTATTTGAGTTAGATAATGTTATTATCAGGTCATAAGCCCCAAATCTCCTAGTAAGGTAAATGTCAGTAAGCTGAACAAGACTACTGTATACTTTTAATTTGTTTGACCTCAACAGGCTTTGATGAAAAGTGAATCCAATGATACCAGAAAAAGACAGAGTTGGACAGAAAAGAGTCTGTTTACCTAAGATGTCTATGGTTGAACAAGTGGAAATTGTGGACAGGCCATAGTAAGAAAGAGAAGGGAGAGAAAGGGGTAGGAAAAAGAGAGATACAGAGACAGAGAGAGAGGAAGGGCGGATGGTTTTGAACTTCACGGCCCTGCCTTAGAGTAGCTTTAAATATGACATTCATGAGATGTACCTGCAGGTACCTCACTACCATTCCACCCACACCCATCACCTGCTGAACGTGAGATAGGATTTCAGTTACCCCTTCTTTGACATCTCTAACCCTAAAACTTTACAGGATTGATCCTCTATTTCTACAGATTTCCTTGTGCGAATATTCTCTTAGTTATTCACTTACACTCTTTGTGTCAAAACCCATGTGGATAAGGATTTTGATTATATTTTCAGCCCAAAAGTTTTCATCCAGGGCTAAGATGATGGCCAGTGTCTCATCTGGGTAGCTCATCATTGTGTCTCCCTGGACAGCCCAAATTCTTGCATTGCTGCCATTGATTTCTGCCTCCCAACCAAAAGAAATTTGCAATAATTCACTTAATTGTGTTATCTCTGAGTGCTTCAGACTCTTCATGGTTAATGGGATAGTAGAAGTTCTATCTTATAAATAAATTAGTAGATATGAAGGTCTTGTATTAATGTCTAGCACATAATAAGCACTTAAGTGTTAGCTTCCATTATTATTGTTCTCATAGTGGTTCTTGGAATATAAATTAAACTCTAAGTTAAATCCATTTTTATTGATGTAGAGATAAATTATTTAGGGTTAATGTTAGGATAAAGAAAATAAAATCGGCTTGGCACCTGTGGCTCAAGTAGCTAAGACACCAGCCACATACACCTAAGGTGGCGGGTTCAAATCCAGCCCAGGCCCGCCAAACAACGATGATGGCTGCAACCAAAAAATAGCCAGGCATTGTGGTGGGCGCCTGTGGTCCCAGCTACTTGGGAGGCTGAGGCAGGAGACTTGCTTGAGCCCAGGAGTTGGAGGTTGCTGTGAGTTGTGATGCCACGGCACTCTACCCAGGGGGATAGCTTGAGGCTCTGTCTCAAAAAAAATAAAATAAAATCTAGGATACACCCAGGTTAATCATGAAACTCTTGGTAATTGCAAAGCTATGTGTTATGTATTTTTCATTAGGCTCTTGAAAGTTACAGTTAAATGGAATTTTTGAAAAATGCCTATTTTTTCCAATATAACTCTCTGAATGCTTTTGTTGGTTTTTTTTTTTTTTTAACATTTTTCTATTTCCTCAGGAGAAAGAGAGGTAGACCTAGAATCAATGTTCCTCTGAGTGACAGAGGTCCAGGGAAAAGATACCAAAAAACAGGCAAAAAAAAAAAAAGAATAAATACATTTTAAATAAATAAGCATCTAAATTCTCATGATTTCTTCTGTGGTTTTAGTAGCAAATGTGTTCCCATAATTTCATTATGTAGTGGTACTTATTGTTAAGAAATATATCCAGTTTAGTCAATTTCCAAAATGTATCAGGTAAACAAAAATAGTAACACCACAAACAAGTAAGGTGGTGATCAATCTGCAACCAGTCCCCGGGGCTCCCTGCAGTGCTATCTCTGCTGACAATCACTTTTGAGATAGCAGTTAGTTGTCAGCGTTAAAAACCAGTGTAACTCACAAGTGATGTAGCTGTCCCTCCTCTTGCACATGTGGTAATTGTGTGTACTTCTGTCTGCCACTTCACCTCTTCTGCCTCAATTTAATTATCTGTAAAGTGAAATTAAGTGAGTTACACTGACTGCCCTTTGAAGCCCATACCAGCTTCCTACATGGCTTCACATTCTATGAATCCCACACCAGACTTGGCAAAGACCATGGACAGCTCCCTTCCCTGTGCTGTGAAAGTGGAGTGTCCTATTTAAGAGATTCCCAGGCAGTAGGTGAAGTCCCACCAAATACCCTCCCTCCACCCATCTCCCCCTACCCCTTCCTTCACCATCCTCCTCTCTCCTTTCTGGGCTATAATTGTGTTTCATCTTTTGTATGAAAGTGTGGGTGGTTATATATTGATTTCATAATAGTATTGAGTACACTGCGTATTTTTTTCCATTCTTGAGATACTTTACTAAGAAGAATATGATCCAGCTCCATCCATGTGAACATAAAGAGGTGAAATCACCTCCTGTGTATATTGCAAGCATACATGTCAACTATATTAACAGTAGAGTATAAATGTCTAAACACAACAATTGAGTAAGTGAGGTGAATGATATGTTGACCAGTTTGATGTGAATATTCTAGATTGTACATAGAGTCAGCACATTGTACCCCATAAATGCAGTAATGTACACAGTTATGTTATAATAATAATAATAATAAAGATTCCCAGACATTGCTGAGTAGAAGATTAGCAATAGCAGCTCTTGATCCTCAAGTTCATTTTAAGATCAAGGCCT
>NW_003852408.1:3018725-3021712 GCF_000181295.1 Otolemur garnettii | reverse complement strand
AAGATCAAGGCCTAAGAGTTGTAGAGTTAAAGATAGCACAAAGGCTTGACTTAAAAAATATCTTAGAAGAATGTAGTATCTGATTTATATGTTGATTAGGTGTGTCCCACGAAAGAGTGAGTCATTCTGGATGCATGTTTAGGTCTGCATCCTAATGAATCTAGAGGTTGATATCAGGGACACTAAGTGATTCTCTTTCTTCTTAAAAGTCTGCACCCATCACTATATGCCAGTGCCTGCTATTGGGGGTGCTGATTTGGCTAGAGCCTCTTCCTGATATCCCATTATGAATGCTCTTTTAACCAATCGCTCTTCATTTCCACTCCTGCACTACATAGTTCTTCTAGAACCACCCTCTCTGAGCTTCCCTTTCAGCCACAGAGAAAGCTCAGAAGTGAAGTAAAGCAGATGTCAAAAGAGGGTGACAGATCCTGCCCCTTCAGGTGCCCCATTTTGTGCCCTGCTACCCTCCTGCTCTCTATTACCCCAGGTGATCCCTTGAATGGGAAGTCAGAACTAAAATTCAAGGTTTTTACCTTCATCTACATAACTTCAAAGCAATAATATAACCAGAAATGTCCCTTCAGATCATCAGGAGGAAAATCATTGTGTGATCGGGAGTTGTGGCTAAACAAGCTTGAGAATTCAGACTGCTGCTCCAGGGTGCTGGGTGGGATTTTATAGAATGGAGCAAAGGGTGACATCATCAACAGGTATCTAATCTGGATAAAAGAAAGACCTTGAAGAGCAACTAATTCCTGGGGGGAAATCCCTCAAATCACTTTAAATTATAAAAGAAGATCTGAAGATGGGTGGGAGAGATGGTGCCCCGTTGTAGAGGAAGATGGAATGAAAAAAATCCTTCCTTGCAGTTTCAAGATTTCCCAGAGATGAAAATATAAATTTTCAACTTCCTGAACTTCCTGTGACCTGTGGTGACCTGAAGGGGACTCTACATAAGAAGAAATTGAAACAAGGTCAGTTTCTTGGTCTTCTAGGATTTTCAACTGGGAAATACCCACGCAAGTAGCATACAGCTGAGGAGCAGATATCTATGTTGGAGGCCTCCAAGACCAGCTCCAAGTCTGATTTGCTGGGAGCTTTCCTAGATCTTGGTCACACTCACAGCTCAGGTTTATGAGAGTGAAAGGATGCAAAGCAAAGTCAGCAAAGGGGAAAGGTGGGGGCCAGGGGGGCAGAGTTCAGAGGGAACCAAGGGCAAGCTGCCAGAGTCCTCTCTGGTGGAGTCACATGGGACTCTCTCCATGAAGGCCAGAGAAATATACACACATGGCAGGGAGTCTGCTTCTTCCGTCACCTTTTATCCTGGGTGTGTGGCCTCTGATGTCTGAGAGGAGAATTTAGACCTTTCTGCTACTAATCCTGAACCCAAAATGGGTGGTTCCAGATCCACTGTGGTGGGAGGCCAACTCATGTGTTTCACGCTCAGAGAGATGAGTTTGTGATGGTTTTACAGGAAGCCCTCAAAAAAGTATACAGACTGAGAATGGAAGGTGGCTCACCCCCAGGGAATTTGAAATTAAAGGAGGCTACGAACAATCCAAGAAATGGAAGCACAGTATACGCTGTGGTAGATATCGTCTGCAAGACCTGATGGAGGTAACCTAGTGGCAAACAGCTTAAATCAAGGTGTCAGTCACAAGTCACCAACACCAAGCATTAGCAGAATTTCTCAGTGTCCAGAAAAACGTCATTATTCCCTTTGCCCAGGTCCCAATGTATGTGGTGTTGTGAACATCCACCCCAGAGGTGACCATAGATGGCTTATATTACAGCCTAATCCTCTAAGCCCATTAACTCTTATCCTTTTGAAGATAGGATGGTAAACTGTGACCATAACTCTGCCACAAATAAATTGGGCAATTTGGTCATGTGAAAGTAACCTAAACTGCAGGGAGAGGAGTCTTCAGTTTGCAGACCACGATTAAAAGTAGCACAGAACAATTATATGTCTAAAAATAATATAGTAGGATGTGTATTTCTTAGATTATACAATATTTTAACAATACGTCTTTTCATAAACCATCTCAAATATGTTCTAAAAGGAGAACACAAATAAATTGCATTTTGAACTGAATATTCACTCCCTTTATCAATCCCCTAATGTGGAAATGCAGGGACAGGGTCTCTGCTGCAGATGAAGCTGTGTCTTTTAACTCTGGATACAGAGATCATACTGTTGCACAGACAGATAGTCCTTCACTATGCCACTCTAGTAATATAGAAAAGGTCTTTGCTCAGCAAATATGTATTGAGCTACATCTAAAGCCATGAGAGAGCACAAAGTGTGAGCATCTACCCAGGAAGAGGGCTGCACTTTAACAAACATAGGCCTGCACTGTGCAGATGATCTAAAGAGAAACACTACAGCAAGAGATATAGTAGGAAGGAATGTCGTTTCTTGCATTTGAAGTTGAGGACTGTTTCTTAGAACGATTTGAAATGAGCCAGGATATAAAACCACAAGAGTTCAAACAAACAAAATATAGAGCAAAGCATTCTGCATACCTAAGAAAAAATACCAAGAAAATCTCCACAAAATATCAGTAAGTGGTGGGTAATGAGGCTGATACATTCCCGGGACTCACCATAGACATCATGAAGCCAAAGGAAAGAGTCTAAATGCTTGTTTTAATGACTGGGGAATCATGGAAAATAATTTCCATCAAGATCCCTTGAATAAGAGTTGACAGTAGGACATCCAGGTAGAAATATCTGGAGAGCAGTCAGAAGTATCAAGCCCACAAAATAAACACAAGAAGCCATCACACTATTCATCTCTTTTCTCTTTCAGAAAGGAGTCCTACCAAACCCACCAAAACCAAAAAGAAAGGTGATTATCAGGTGACATTCTGCTAACGTCTCATCTGTCATATTCTGTGGTATATGTACACCATGGAATACTATGCAGCCATAAAGAAAGATGGAGACTTTACGTCCTTCATGTTCACATGGATGGAGCTGGA
>NW_003852408.1:3016931-3017813 GCF_000181295.1 Otolemur garnettii | reverse complement strand
CTAACGGAAGTACACTGACATCCCACTGTGGTTTTCATGTGCAGTTCCCTGAGGATTAGAAACACTGAGCTTTTTCACCTATGTACATTGGCTATTCGTCTATCTTCTTTGGAAATCATTCTGTTCATTGCTTTGCCCACTTTTTGTTGAGTCTCTGGGGTTTTGCACATGGATTTGTTCAAGTTCATTGCAGGTTCTGAATATTAGCCCTTTATTGGGTGTATAGCTTGTGAATATTTTCTTCTATTCTGTAGGCTGTCTATTTTCTCAGTTCATTATTCCCTTAGCTGTGCAGAGACTTTGAATTTCATCAAGTCCCATTTAATTATTTTTGTTGTTGCCGTGATTACTATTGAGGTTTCACTCAAAAATTCTTTGCTTGGGCCAATATCTAGAAGAGTTTTCCCTACATGCCCTTTTAGAATTCTTATGATTTCATGCAGTTCAATCAAGTCTTTTATCCATCTTGAATTGATTCCTGAGACTGGAGAGAGACAAGGATCCTGTTTCATTATCTTGCATGTGGTTCTCCAATTTTCCCAGCACCATTTCATGAATAGAGCCTCTTTTCCTCAGTATATGTTGATATCTGCTATGTTAAAGACCGGTTGGCTATAGGTGGATTTAAATCTAGGTTCTCCATTCTGTTCTGTTCACCTATATCTCCACGATTTTAGTGTTTATTATCTAGTCTATTTAATTCCATATGGGATCACTATTATGTCAAAGTCTTGAAGGTATTAAATTTCATGCTGCCAGATATTAAAAACCTTCTGGTGTTACTAGATGAATGCTGCAAGGCAACACCAATAAGCAATTATTATAAAACATTCCAGATAATGTGTCAGAGTTGTTTACCCCATGTTCTTTTTTCCATGTTTT
>NW_003852408.1:3015285-3016591 GCF_000181295.1 Otolemur garnettii | reverse complement strand
TCTGTACCTTAATTCGACTTCCATACATACACTTAAGCGTTGATCCACTAGCTCCGAGGTTTGCATTCAGTGCATAAGGGGTTTGTTTTTCGAGTCCGGTGATACTTCCCTAAGAAGAAGGGTCTATAGTTCTACCCGGGTTGTTACAAGAGATACTACATCACCATTTCCCACAGTATGTACCACACTTTATTAATTCAAATATGTACTGAAGGGCATGTGGGCTGCTTACTATGTTTTTGTGATTATGTTGCTATAAACATCAAAGTGCAAGCATCTCTTTAATAATATTTATAATATGTAATAAAATCTACTTCTTTGCTTTGTGAAAATGCCTCACAGTGGGAGTCCTGAATCCAGTGGTAGATCTCTTTCTAGTTCTTTGAGGTATCTCCATTCTGCCTTTCACGGGTGTTGTACTAGCTTGCAGTCTCTCCAACAGTGTGTAAGTGTTCCTTTCTCTCCACATCCATGCCAGCACTCCTGGTTTTGCGACTTTTGGCAAGACACATGCTCACTGCAGTTAGGTGATATGTCATTGTGGATTTGATTTGCATTTCCCTGATGAGCAGAGATGTTGCGCATTTTTTGAAGTGTTTTTTTTGCCCTTGGGCTTTTTTTCTTTCTGAATTCCATTTCTATCATTTCACGATTCCCTTGCAGTTCAATTTCACTACTGTTGCTCCCTTGTGATCCCTTGTGGCGTCCAACTGTTTTGTTTTCCTTGTTGCCTGGGTTCTTTTGCTGGTTTCTTCTCATTTGAAACCTCTTTGCTCGACTCAAGGTTAACAGATTTTCAAGGCACCTGTGCTTTGCTTGGAACACTGCTCCTTAATGAGAATAAAAGGAGGTCCCTAGATGGCATGTTTTTTTCTACTCTGGAATGTTCAGCCTTCTGATGTCCTGTCCACCTGTGATTGTCACTGTTCAATCCTATTCTTGATGAAGCTAGAACTGGGTGTGGGGTTGTGTCCCAGATTGTTGTGGAAATCTCAAGTTGGGAACTGGGTGAGGTCTTCTCCACAGAGTATGTCATCATGGGGATTTCTCTGACTGGCTCTTCCCACATAGGGGACATTGGTGTCTGGATGAGGTCATCTACAGTATGGGCATGCGCTCCAAGGCTGTGGGCATTTGCTTGAACCAGGTCCCAGTGTAATGGCAGCTTTAGGTTGGGAATTCCCTAGTGGTCCATTATACCTGAGAGCAGTTGCACTGGCCCTGTGCCAGTGGTGGAGACTCAGGTATGGTTCTGGGGTTCTGGGACAGTTCTGGATTCTCAGGGACATTGTCCCAGGTTGCAGCC
>NW_003852408.1:3012369-3015265 GCF_000181295.1 Otolemur garnettii | reverse complement strand
GGTCCCTAGATGGCATGTTTTTTCCTACTCTGGAACGTTCAGCCTGTAATGCACCTCTTCTGATGTCCTGACCACCTGTGATTGTCACTGTTCAAGCCTATTCTTGATGAGCTAGAACTAGGGGTGGGGTTGTGTCCCAGATTGTTGTGGAAATCTCAAATTGGGAACCGGGTGAGATCTCGTCCACAGAGTCTGGCATCATGGGGATTTCTCTGACTGGCTCTTCCCACACATGGGACAATGGCGTCTAGATGAGGCTATCCATGCCATTGTCATGGGCTCCTAGGATATGGGCATTTGTGTGAACCAGGTCCCAGTGTAATGGGTTGTGCCTTACTTCTTCTATTTTCATAGAAGTTTGAGGACTCCCTTGTGGGCCATTATACCTGGGAGCAGTGGCACTGGCCCTGTGCCAGTGGTGGAGACTCAGGTGTGGTCCTGGTGTTCAGGGCAGCTCTGGAGTCTCAGGGACATTGTCCCACACAATATGCAAGTTCTGGAATGACAGGAGTGGAGACTGTGGCTCCCACAGAGAGCCTCCAACACATTACTGGGAAGGAGCCAGAGCAGGGCTTCTGAGTAGGATCTCTGACCCAGAACAAGGACTGTGGGAGGTGGGGGGCCAATAGACTGTTCCACATGTTTGGGAACTCCAGATGCCAGGTCACATGGGCAGGGGTCATGTCTAGTGACCCATGGCCTACAGATTCCTCCCAGCCACTTCCCCAGGACCTGCTGAAGCTGTCACCCAAAAGTTCCCAGGTTGTAGCCTGTAGTGCCCCAAGGCACACCCCTGCCAATATCCTGCTTCTCCTGAGGGGAGGAGCAAAGGAAGGTAGGACGGAAGGAAGAAATAAAGAAAGGAAAAGAGTCACAGGGGAATCTCCACTTAATCCACTCCCTCCAAGCCCAGTGAAGGCATTGTGCAGTCTACTGCTTCAAGGTCGAGTCCCGTGCCTCCCTGAGGCCTTGCACCTGAGAGCAAAGAATGGCATCAGCTGCAGAAACCCAGAATCAGGTGCTACATCTCAAGCCATGAGGGGGCACAAGGTGTGAGCCCCTGCCTCGGAGAGGGTCTTGCTTTAGAAGCTATAGGCCTGCACAATGTGAATGTTCTAAAGCAGCAGTTCTCAACCTATGGGTCACGACTCCTTTGTAACAATGAAAATACATCCTGCACATCTGATTTTTACATTACAATTCATAACAGTAGCAAAAGTACAGTTATGAAGCAGCAATGAAAATAATGTTATGATTGGGGGTCACCACAATATGAGGAACTGTATTAAAGGGTTGGGGCATTAGGAAGTTTGAGAACCACTGCTCTGAACCCTGGCAGGAAGAGATGCAATAGGAAAGAAGGTCATTTCCGGCTTTGAGGATGAGAACAGTCTCTTGGAACAGTTGGCAATGAGCTGGATCCTAAAAGTCTGTAGATCTGACAAGCAAAAATGTACACTAGGACCTTCTGCACACATAAAAAAGGATGGCCTGAAATATGTTCCACAGATCATCAGTAAGTTGTGGGTAATGAGGCTGACGCTTTCACTGATTGATAATACACATCCTGAAGGCAGAGGAAAGGACTTGAATTTGAGTTGACAGTGGGATATCCAGGTAGAAATATCTGAAAAGCAGTCAGAAATATCGAGCCCACAAAATAAATACAGGAGCCATCACGCTATTAATCTGTTTTCTCTTTCAGGTGGGAGTCCGATCAAACCGACGAAGAACAAAAAGAAAGGTGATTATCAGGTGACATTCGGCCGATGTCTTATCTTTCATATTCTCTTGTTTTGTTTTGTTTCAAAATATTATGGGAATACAAATGTTTGCACTTTTGTAATGCTTGACTCAGGGGCTGCAAGTGTGTCCATCACCCAAATAGTGTACATTGTACCCACTAGGTAGGTTTTTAACCCTTCCCTCCTTCCACAATCCCCTGCTTAATTTCTGGCGACTTTTTACATCCTTCTGTGTGTACTTGTATGCACATCGGTTATTTCCAATTTATTACAGAGTACATGTGGGGTTTGTTTTACCATCATTGAGATACTTTGCTTAGGAGAATGGTCTCTAGTCTACAGCCATATCACCCTGAATGCTCCCAATCTCATCTGTTCTTGGAAGCTAAGCAGGGTTGGGACTGGTTAGTACTTGGATGGGAGACCTCCTGGGAATAGTGGGTGCTGTAGGCCTTTTTTTAAAGAAAAAAAGAGGAAAATGGTCTCCAATTCCTTCCAAATTGCTGCAAATGGCATTGATTCATCTTTTCTTATGCCTGAGTAGTACATCATGGTACACATATACCCTTTCTCTTAATGCAATCATGAATTAATTGATGGGCACTTGGGTTGGTTCCAGATCTTTGCAATTATGAATTGTGTTGGAATAAGCATTCCAGTAGGGGTGTCCTTTTGATAAAATGAATTCTTTGCCTTTGGGTAGATATTCAGTACAGGGATCGCTGGATTGAGTGGTAAGTCTACTTTAAGTTTTTTGAGAGGTCTCCACACTGTTATACTACTTTGCAGTCCCACCAACACTGTGTAAATGTTCCTTTCTCTCTGCATACACACCAGCATCTATTGCTTGGGGAGTTTTCAATAAATGCCATTCTAATAGGAATAGAGTGACATCCCATTGTGGGTTTCATGTGCAGTTCCCTGATGATTAGTGACATTGAGGTTTTTCACCTATGTTCCTTGGCCATTCGTCTATCTTCTTTGGAAATCATTCTGTTCATTGTTTTGCCCACTTTTCATTGAGACTATGGGTTTTGCATGTGGATTTGTTCAAGTTCATTGCAGGTTCTGAATATTAGCCCTTTATTGGGTGTATAGCTTGTGAATATTTTCTTCCATTCTGTAGGTTGTCTATTTTCTCAGTTCATTAT
>NW_003852408.1:3011904-3012251 GCF_000181295.1 Otolemur garnettii | reverse complement strand
TGTTCACTTGTGAACATTGATTTTATATCCTGAGACATTGCTGTATTTTTTTTTATCACTTCTAGGAGTCTTGGGGTTGACTCTTGGGGATTCTCTAAGTATAAGATCATATCATCATCAAAGAGAGAGAGTTTGACATCCTCTGCCCCCATTTGGATACCCTTTATTTCCTTCTCTTGCCTGATTGTATTGTACCTATAGTCCCAGCTATTTGGGAGGCTGAGGCTGGAGAATTGCTTGAACTGAGGCATTTAGGGTTCTGTGCTAAGCTGATGCTATGATATTCTAGCCTGGGTAATAGAGTAAGTATAAAAACCAAAGAGATATTCATTCTAAAGACATTTATC
>NW_003852408.1:3010166-3011884 GCF_000181295.1 Otolemur garnettii | reverse complement strand
GGGACTGGTTAGTACTTGGATGGGAGACCTCCTGGGAATAGTGGGTGCTGTAGGCCTTTTTTTAAAGAAAAAAAGAGGAAAATGGTCTCCAATTCCTTCCAAATTGCTGCAAATGGCATTGATTCATCTTTTCTTATGCCTGAGTAGTACATCATGGTACACATATACCCTTTCTCTTAATGCAATCATGAATTAATTGATGGGCACTTGGGTTGGTTCCAGATCTTTGCAATTATGAATTGTGTTGGAATAAGCATTCCAGTAGGGGTGTCCTTTTGATAAAATGAATTCTTTGCCTTTGGGTAGATATTCAGTACAGGGATCGCTGGATTGAGTGGTAAGTCTACTTTAAGTTTTTTGAGAGGTCTCCACACTGTTATACTACTTTGCAGTCCCACCAACACTGTGTAAATGTTCCTTTCTCTCTGCATACACACCAGCATCTATTGCTTGGGGAGTTTTCAATAAATGCCATTCTAATAGGAATAGAGTGACATCCCATTGTGGGTTTCATGTGCAGTTCCCTGATGATTAGTGACATTGAGGTTTTTCACCTATGTTCCTTGGCCATTCGTCTATCTTCTTTGGAAATCATTCTGTTCATTGTTTTGCCCACTTTTCATTGAGACTATGGGTTTTGCATGTGGATTTGTTCAAGTTCATTGCAGGTTCTGAATATTAGCCCTTTATTGGGTGTATAGCTTGTGAATATTTTCTTCCATTCTGTAGGTTGTCTATTTTCTCAGTTCATTATTCCCTTAGCTGTGCAGAGACTTTGAATTTCATCAAGTCCCATTTAATTATTTTTGTTGTTGCCATGAGGTTTCACTCAAAATCCCTTTGCTTGGGCCAATATCTAGAAGAGTTTTCCCTACATGCCCTTGTCTACATGTAGGGCATGTTCAATTCTTATGATTTCATGCCTTTCAATCAAGTCTTTTATCCATCTTGAATTGACTGCTGAGACTGGAGAGAGATAAGGATCCTGTTTCATTTTCCTGCCTGTGGTTCTCCAATTTTTCCAGCACCATTTCAGGAGTAGGGCCTCTTTTCCTCAGTGTATGTTGATATCTGCTATGTCAAAGACCAGTTGGGTATACATAGATGGTTTTATATCTAGGTTCTCCATTCTGTTCTGTTCACCTATAGCTCCACATTTTTAGAGTTTATTATTTTGTCTATTCAATTACTTATGGGATCAGAGTCCTGAAGGTATTAAATTTCTTGATGCCAGATATTTAAAACCTTGTGGTGTTATTAGATGAAGGCTGTGATGCAACACCAGTAAGCAATTATTACAAAACCTTCCAGATGATTTGTTAGTGTCCCTTCTCACAT
Organism: Otolemur garnettii; assembly: GCF_000181295.1. Taxonomy (NCBI): domain Eukaryota; kingdom Metazoa; phylum Chordata; class Mammalia; order Primates; family Galagidae; genus Otolemur; species Otolemur garnettii. The sequence continues at coordinate 3,010,546 of NW_003852408.1, read as the reverse complement.
ATTTTATATGTATATAGTAAAAGGGAATATTTTCCTCCTTACGGTCCAGTTATAGAAGAGGAAGAAAGTAGTCAGGAAGAGCCCAAAGAGTGTGAGGATGATAGAGACAAGACCCTTGAAGATGCGTTTTCAAATGATGATACAGGGGTAAGTGATGGAGATGAAGAGAAAATCAATGTACTTGAATGCCTAAGAGGTGAGGTGGAAGAGAAATGTGAAGCACATTTGTGTGATTCAGAGATTATATCAGTCATTACTTTTCCTTCATTTTTCATACTTCAAAAAGTGACATCTGAGAAGGATACAAAAGCAATTGACTAGCTCCAATTTTGCATTCAGTACATGTGGGGTTTGTCTTTCCATTCTGGTGATGCTTCCCT
>NW_003852408.1:3009611-3010146 GCF_000181295.1 Otolemur garnettii | reverse complement strand
GGCTTGACTATAAGCTCTGAGAAACAGCCCTCCATGCAGACCCCACAGATGAGAACTGTTCAACTACTGAATAGTTCCAGGTTGCAGTTCCTCCTTGTGCAGAGGAATAAAAGCAGTCCAAATGGATCTAGGTTTTTCTAGAGAAGTACATTTGCTACCCCTTTGTTGTTTTCTCTCAGATATTGTCCTGCATCTGTCCAGGTGCATGGCCTTCTCATAGCCAGAGGTGCCCCCTGCAGTTGTGCAAAAAGCTGATTCTGCCTAAAATGTGCTTCTTATGGCAATGAATAAAATCAAATTATAATTTTGTCTAGAGAGAGGAATCATCTTTGATTTTTGGCAGAGAATGGACAGGGCCGTGGGATCAGAAGGCTTACACATTATCAAATACAGCTGAGCAATTGGAGTAAAAATGCTCAATGGTTTGCTGAGTGGTGATCGTTTCAGTCCTAACCAGCTCTGTATAATGATGGCTCCCTTCAGACTGGCCATAGGGGCTTCTCTATAAAGGGTGCATGTGCTCTGCTTGCATTTT
>NW_003852408.1:3006288-3008907 GCF_000181295.1 Otolemur garnettii | reverse complement strand
GGATGTTTCTGGAGGAACTTTTGCTTCATTTTAATTTCATTTAAGAGAGAAACTAGGAAATGCAAGGGAAAACAATCAGTGTTTAAGCTGAGTTTGCAAAGGCAGCAGTTGTTAATGGTATAATTTTGTGCATTTCAAAACCCTGCTTGCTTTTCAAATTCCAGGGTCATCCTTTATATTTACTTTTAAGAAAGTATGGCATTCAGATATGTTATTAAATCACACATAGAAGGTCGGTTCTGTCTTTTCCAATTTTAAGGATTATTCCCACCTCCAATATATTGATGCTGAAAGGAGGTCCAGGATTATACATTATATAGGATAAACATAAAGTTCATGTACAATTTAAGATAGTTTAACATAGTATATTGCACATGAACTTTATGTCCACCATATATAATGTTGGAAGTAGCAACTGCAAAAACACCATATTATACAATCAAATTTTGTCATAATTGGTTGATTTAAAGATGATCAGGCTATAAGAGATGGAAAATCAACCAAATGACAGATGAGACATGAGTAGAATGTCATGTGATAACCGTGGTTTTCTTGTTCTTGGTGGATTTTGTAGTTACAGGCAGTACTGGCATTACAACTACTTGACTTACATACAACTCACACTCATTAATGGGGGGGGATTACAACAGGTCCTCGTGTTACAAACATCTGACTGATGTTCAACTTATAAGTGCAATTGGGGCATATTATCAGTAATAGATAAATGTATCTGTTCCAGTTTAGATACAATTTCAACTTAAGAAAAACCTGCATTAGGGCAGATTAAGATGGTGGACCAGAAGGTTCATTCAGTTGAACTCTCATAGAATGACTGGGGAAAAAGAGAACCCAGCAATACACAGGGACTCTGGCACAGGGACCCTAGCCAGAGTCATGGCTCAGGGAGCACAACAAGGAGGTGGTGAGCTGGATATAGCATATGACTCAGAGTGGTGGAAATCTGATGAATTAGGCAAATGATTGCAACAGGCTGAGATCAGCTGCCCCCACACAGAGGTCCAGGATGGGAGGAAGTCTTTCCAGACCTTTCAGTTGTTGGGGAAGCTGTGCATTGAGTGGAAAGCATGGAAGAGTGGGAAGACTCTAACACTATACAGCAACTAGATTTGAATGCTGGTTGGAGTGAATTTGCCATCAGTTTGGTGCCTGGCAAGGTAGCCATACTGAGAAGCTCTCAGGGGCCAGGAGGCTGCCATTGTGGGATGGTCATGAGAAGGTCTTAGCAGAGGCTTAAAGCATGACCATTTTTATACTGCCTGTCAGGATCAGAACTCCACTCTCGGAACAGGCTGAGGGATTCCCACATCCTACAGGAACTGGAGTCAGGGGGCACTATGAGACCTGCCCCTAAAGGATTCTTGTGAGCTTTAAACTCCCAAACCAGCAGGGTTTAAATGCTGTGGAAATGATCAGATGATCACTAAAGGCAACTAAGTTTGGAATAAGGACTACAGAGCATTGCTGGTTATGTTCTTTGTCTCCAAAACAACCCCACAGGGCCATCTGGTGTCCTGGCAACATATTGCAACATACTGTCATCAAGAGCAAGGACTCGTATTTGAAATAAAGGAGGCAGTGAGAAGGAAAAAGGAGAACAAAGAGGTGAACAAGGAGAATGAACACATGAGCCAACAGAAAAATTCAGATAACATGAGAAACCAGAACAGGAATTCACCCAAGGGACAATGAGGCAGATATTGCAGAAGACTCCACCTATAAAGAATTAATGGACTTGACAGAAAGGGAATTTAAAATATGGATGACAAAGACAATAAAAGAAATGATTGAGAAAATGGAAAGGCAGAATCTAATTGACATATTGGACGAGAGATATGTAGTATATAGAAAGGATATGGTGGAGCCTAAGGAAATGAAGGAGACAATCAGGGAATGTAAAGGTGCAGTAGAAAGTATCAAAAATAGGTTAGACCACGGAGAAGAAAGAACCTCAGAGCTAGAGGATAACTGAAAGCTTCTAAGCCAGAAGAGCATGGTTATTCATGTTCAACATTCTTAAACAAAAAAATTTTCAGCTCAGAATTCTGTATCTTGCTAAACTAAGCTTCAAATTGATGGAGAAATAAAGTCTTTTGCGGATATCTAAGCACTGAGGAAATTCACCAGAACAAGACCAGATACAGGAATTATTTAGATCTATTCTCAACACTGACCACCACAATGGACCACCAGCAAACTAAACACCCCAAAACTAAAGGTCAAAACTTAGCTTCCACAATGGTACAAAGGATAAAACTATGCAATGGACTTTCACAAAATAAGTCAAATAGAACTCCCCCACACTTTTCAATTCTCTCAATAAATGTCAATGACTGAATTGACCCCTGAAGAGGCACAGGCTGGCTGATTGGATAAAAAAGTGCAAGCCATCCATATGCTGTCTCCAGGAGGCACAACTAGCCTTGAAGGACAAATCAAGACTCAGGGTTAAGGGATGGAAAACAGTATTTCAAGCAAATAGAAACTAGAAGAAAGGAGGGGTTGCAATCTTATTTTCAGATGAAAGTGGATTTAAAGCAACTGAAGAAAGATGAAGATGGACACTTTATACTGATCAAAGGAATAATACAACAAGAAGAT
>NW_003852408.1:3005485-3005805 GCF_000181295.1 Otolemur garnettii | reverse complement strand
GGTATTAATAGACATTTACAGAACACACCTTTCCAAAGCTAAAGAATATACATTTTTCTCATCAGCCCATGACACATACTCCAAAATTGACCACATCCTAGGATACAAATCAAACCTCAGCAAAATTCAAAAAAGAGAAAGAGAAGATACCTTGTATCTTTTCAGACCACTAGGCAATAAAGGTGGAAATAAACTCCAAAAACCATTCATCCCCACACAAAGACTTGGAAATTAAACAACCTTATGATGAATGATACTTGGATTCAGGAAGAGATAAAAGAGGAAATTGTTAAATTCCTCAAACATAACAACAATGAAGA
>NW_003852408.1:3000018-3004463 GCF_000181295.1 Otolemur garnettii | reverse complement strand
GAGCTGTGATGCCATAGCACTCTACCCAGGGGGACAGCTTGAGGCTCTGTCTCAAAAAAAAAAAATGCCCTGGTTGGGGTGGCTTCACACCAGAATTCTATCAGACCTTCAAAGAGGAGCTTATACTCATACTGGAGAAATTATTCCAAAAAATTGAGAAAGAAATGAAGCAAATATCACCCTGATAGCAAAACTAGGAAAAGAATCAACTAAAAATGAGAATTTCAGACCATTTCACTAATGAATATAGATGCAAAAATTCTCAATAAAATCCTAGCCAATAGACTACAGCTACATATCGAAAAATCATTCATCACAATCAAGTAGGTTTAATCTCAGGGATGCAAGGCTGGTTTAACATATTCAAGTCCATAAGTGTAATTCACCATATCAACAGAAGCAAAAACAAAGACCATATGATCCTCTCAATAGATGCAGAAAAAGCATTTGATGAAATTCAGTCTCCTTTTCTATTTTTTTTTTTTTTTTGAGAGAGTCTCACTATGTCACCCTCAGTAGAGTGCTATGGTGTCACAGCTTATAGCAACCTCAAAATCTTGGACTTAAACGATTCTCTTGCCTCAGTCTCCCAAGTATCTAGGACTACAAGTGCCGACCACAATGCCTGGTTATTTATTTATTTTTTTGTAGTTGTCATTGTTATAGGCTTTGTATATATCACAAAGCTTCCCCAGTGGTTCTTCAGCTCAGCCAAAATTGTCACTCACTGTAGACCACTGCTATTTAATTTGTAGAGTCCATGAGAACCACCTGACGGCCTTGGTGGGCCATAGCTGACAGGGCCCCATCCCAGGTCCCTGATTCAGTGAGGGTGGAGTACAAGACTGAGCATTTATAACCAGTTCCAGGTGATGCTGCTGCTATGGGTCCAGAGACCACTGCTTTAAACCCCAGAGGGCTCACATAAAGACTGAACATTAGAAACATTTAGGGAACATTTAATATGTACTGATGCCTATGGCCCCACCCAGACTAACTGAATCAAAATTTCTGCTGATGGGGCCCCAGACACATGGGCTTATTTTAGCTCCCAGGTGATCCTACTGTAGACCAGGTTGAGAACCACTGCCATTAAAAAAAAAAAAAATTCCTTACTAAAAAGATTAAAGAAACATAAGCCACATTTCTAGGCTTCTAGACAATGGAACTCAAAGCATAGGACTGGCCTGTTATTTATTCTTTCTCAGGGTCCACTCACAGTGCACTTTACAGGATAATGGTTCAGAAACTTTGCTCCCACAGCCTAAAAACAGTGGTCAACCTCCATGATTCTCATTATGGCAAAAAGGAAAAAGTGTGTGGCCCCCACACCAAGGCCCCCTGAAGAGATGCTCCCAAGGATGCTCCCAACAGGTCTCAGATTGTCCCACTGTGAGGAAGTACATGAGAAAGATTCATCCTGCAGCTCAGAATTTTCTCCTGCATGTGACGTTTGTGTCTGTTCTTCACATAGTGAATAGTCAATGAAAAAAAATTACAAACTGATGTATGTCCCAGTTTACCTCCGCTCATTGACCACAGGAGTGATATTCCAGCCCATTATGATTTTTAGCCCAAATAGCAGGGGTATTTTTGCTTCAGCTGGTACGGTAATATTTTATAACGTAAAATATTGGTAAATAAAGGAATTTACTTTGGTAAATAAGGGAATTTACCTTATTACCTTCCTTTGGCTAGGAGCATCGTTGGGATCACCTCCTCAAGGGCCTTGGTGTGGGGGCCACACAACTGTTTTAATTAATACCTTACCAAGGGGGCAGCACCTGTGACTCAAAGGGGTAGGGTGCTGGCCCCACATGCCAGAGGTGGTGGGTTCAAACCCAGCTTCAGCCAAAAACTGCAAAAAAGAACTCACCAAGGTACCAAGAATGAGATGAAATATTTAAATGTTAGAAGCAGCCAACCTGGTGATGGGTTGGTTATCTTGGAATAGGGGACATCAGTCTTCCCTTCCAGTCTTCTATGTGTGCAGTGGGTGACTGGGGAGAGGAGGGCAAAATAGAGGAGCAAATTCAAGATGGGATGACAAGGAACATGATTTGGGCCAGGAGGGGCTTTAGACATGGTGAAGAACATGACAAAAAGTAGGGTTTGGATGTTTAGGGCTGGAATGGAGACCAGTGATTCCAGTCTCAAAATCTATGGGTGTATGTGGTAAGCACGGTCATGGGAGTGGCTGTGGTCATTCAGGAGAGAGAAATGAGCAGAGGATGGAAGACAGAGCCTCAAGGAATCCCCGTATTCTAAGTGAGGGAACTGAAAAGCACAAGGCGGGGTTTAAGAGGGTAGGGTGTCATGGATCATGAGGAATGTTCCTAAAATGCGGGAGGCAGGCCTAGGAAATGATGCTCCCTGTCACTTCCCTCCCACCTCATTACCCACCAGACTCCCAATCAGCCATCCCCACCTGGGGCAGTCCCCAGGTTCATGCATCACCAATACATAGATTTTCCTGGGAGGATGCCAACACCTCCTTCCAGCCCCTGATGTACATACAGCAGCTCATCTAGGTGTAGAACTGCTGCCAGTCAAAGAGAAAGATTCTCCACCACACAGCTCCCCTGAGATCCTTCTCCTTCTGTGTAGATGGTACCAGGACAGGAGCCAGTGCCAACTGTTCTGGATATTTCATCAGCACAGACACATGGCCCTAATATATAGAAATTATAGTGTGAGGGTCCACATGTTATAGCAACAAATTATCTCCAAAAGGGAGGAATGTGACTTGACTTGCCCACTGGTGAGCTCTTTCCTTGACCAATTCTTATTTGGGCCTGCAAATCCTATTGCTTTGACACAGCGAGGTATTCCACAATACTTACATGCAAATACAAATATCCTGAGACATGTTCATCATGAGTGGAAGAGAAGACTTCATGTGTGTGTGGAAAGAAGTGGCCAACACCTGCAGAATATTATATAAAATTTTATAATGAAGATTTTGTTAAAAACAAAAAAAGATAACATTTAGCTACATTTTCCCCTTTCCCCTGTGTACATTGACTCAGGGAACACCCTGTATTGTCAAAATTATAACTTCACTCTATGAAATTAAATCTGGATAAAGTTCACACATAGACTGATGAGAAATCCGGTACCAGTCAATTTTCTAGGCCCATCCATCTTCCTTACATAGAATATGGTTGTCAGCTCTTTCATGGGCCCAGAAAAAGAGAATAGAGCCTCCATCTTCTCCTTGGCCATTAGATTTGGTGCCTCTAGGCCTTTCATGCCAGGTTAGCTAAAGGCATGTGGGACCCTCCCCCAAGATCTCTGTCCTCCCTGGTACCCACCTGGTCATCTGTACCCATGGTACTTCCACCCTGAAACACTACCATGGTCCAGAGCCCTCCAGGCACAGAATGCACAGTCCAGGAACCCCTCCTCAGGCTCTTTCTTCAACTCTTAGGAAGCTAATGGCAAGAATATAGGATTCAGTGATAGCTCAGGGTTTATTCCATCACATTAAATTCTCAGTAAATCACTCTTTGTGAGTCAATTTAAATAATGCAATGTAGACAACTAGGGAAAACTCTATATTCCTGGGCAAGGTTCTGCCAGCCAAATAATACATTTCTCAGATTATGTTTCATTCATCCTTTTGTCTGCTAGCCATTCTTTGTCAAAGTCTCTCTTTTCACAAAGAAAACCTTTCTGGTCTAACACATAGCCACTATCTCCTGAACTTTGCTATAGACCAGAATGTCTTCTGAAGTCTCTAGTCCAGTGGTTACCAACCTGTGGGTTGCAACCCCTTTGTGGGTCAAACGACCCTTTCACAGGGGTCGCCTAAAACCATCAGAAAACACATGTTTCTGGTAGTCTTAGGAACCAAGACATGGTTCCTCTATACATCTCCAGGCGGGTCTGCCCACATGCAAGATGACATTATGGCACCAACCCCATCACATACACCTGGTGCAAATATAGGTGTATGTGACTAGGTTGGCACCATAATGTACTTACGTGGACCATTCACACATGTATAGAGAGCAGCTGCTGTGTAGAAAGCAGCTGCTGTGTTGAAAGCAGCTGCTGTGTTGAAAGCAGCTACTGTGTTGAAAGCAGCAGTATTGGAGGTAAAACAATACTTCATGAATTCTAATTAGTGGGTAAATGTAAAATCATGTACCGTAAAGTCATCAACTACTGCAAAATATATATATATGTCTGTACCGTGGGTCTTAATCTGGATGCTGATCGGTCTTGTTATATTCAGCTGTGGTTGATGTGAATACTGCCCCCTTATGGTAGTAACAGGTATGTAAAAAACAACACAGAATGGTAAATCATAGGAAAATTTAATGAACTGTATTGACTGAACTATGCCATGTATCATCTTTTGTATTATTAAAGCTGTTGTTGGCTTGGCGCCTATAGCTCAACCGGCTAAGGCGCCAGCCACGTACACCTAAGGTGGCAGG
>NW_003852408.1:2997121-2999028 GCF_000181295.1 Otolemur garnettii | reverse complement strand
CAGAAGAATAGATGACATGTCTGCTGATATTCTTGATCAGATAATCCAGGAAATTAAATCTGCTCCACTTCCAATATTTAGTATCCAGCTTGATGAGTCTACAGATGTTGCAAACTGTTCCCAGTTACTGGTTTGCGTGAGGTATATTAATGATAGCGACTTTAAAGATGAGTTTCTTTTTTGCAGACCTCTTGAAACAACAACTACTGCACGTGATGTATTTGACACAGTTGGTTCATTTCTGAAAGAGCATAAGATCTCTTGAGAAAAGATTTGTGGTGTTTACACAGATGGTGCTCCAGCTATGCTAGGATGTCAGTCTGGATTTCAACATTTGGTACTGAATGAGTCACCAAAAGTCATCAGCACTCACTGTATGATTCATGGGCAAATATTAGCAATGAAGACGCTGCCACAAGAGTTACAAGAAGTAATGAAAAGCGTCATAAGTTCTGTCAATTTTGTAAAGGCGAGCACTTTAAACAGTCAGCTATTTTTGCAATTGTGCAACAAGTTGGATGAGCTTAAGAATGCACTGCTATTTCACGCTGAGTGAGATGATTGTCGAAAGGAAAAGAATTTTGTTGTTTGTTTTGTTTTGTTTTTTGCAGTTTTTTGGCCTAGGACCAGGCTTGAACCTGCCACCTCTGGTATATGGGGCCAGCACCCCACTCCTTTGAGCCACAGGCATTGCCCGAGAGGAAAAGTTTTAAAACGTGTTTTTGAGCTTCGTGATGAACTCAAAATATTTTTTAATTAGAAAGCAAGGCCCAGCTCGGTGCCTGTGGCTCAAGTGACTAAGGCACCAGCCACATACACCTGAGTTGGCAGGTTCAAATCCAGCCCGGGCTCACCAAACAACAATGAGGGCTGCAACCAAAAAATAGCCGGGTGTTGTGGTGGGCACCTGTAGTCCCCGCTACTGGGAAGTGGAGGCAGGAGAATCACTTGAACCCAGGAGTTGGAGGTTACTGTGAGCTGTGATGCCACAGCACTCTACCCAAGGTGACAGCTTGAGGCTCTATCTAAAAAAAAAGAAATAAAAGAAAGCAAGACCACAGTTTGAAGCACTTTTCAGCAATAAAAGTAAACTGCAGAAAATAGCTTATTTGGTTGACATCATTGCCATCGTGAATGAGTTAAATCTATCACTTCAAGGACCAAATGCAACATGCCTCAATTTGTCTGAAAAGACCTGATCACTCCAAATGAAACTTCAGCTTTGGTAAACAAAATTGGATGAAAATAAAATTTATATGTTGTCTACCTTATCTGCTTTCTTTGAGGAACATGATATTGAACCAGACAAAAGGATTACGATGATAATTTCTGTGAAAGAACACTTGTACTTGCTTGCAGACGAAATTTCATTGTACTTTCCAAATCTACCCGACACCCCATTTGCACTTGCCAGAAGCCCATTCACAATGAAAGTTGAAGATGTTCCTGAGACAGCACAAGAGGAGTTCATCGAACTTATAACAGCGATGCAGCAAGAACGGATTTCTCTACAATGCCAGTTACAAAATTCTGGATCAAATGTTTGCAGCCATATCCTGTTCTGTCTGCATTGCGCCTTCTTCCATTTCCAACAACATGTCTTTGTGCAACAGGGTTTTCCAGCTTGTTGGATATCAAGCTTAAATACAGAAGTAGACTTGTTGTGGAAAATGATCTTTCTTGTGCTCTTGCTATGACTGCCCCAAGAATTTCTGATCTGGTGATGAAAGAAGCAATCTCAACCTTGGCACTGACCTTGGCTTTTTACACATACTGTCGCAAAATGTAGCAATGTAGTTTACTGTTGTTATATTAAGACTATTACCCATGCTACACCATGCTTCAAGACAAAATTTCATTTATTTCTAATTAGAAATAAATACTTGACAATATATAATTACATATTG
>NW_003852408.1:2993313-2996589 GCF_000181295.1 Otolemur garnettii | reverse complement strand
CTATAGTTCTAGAGTCCCAGAGTCTCACTGACTCCAGTGATATTGACATCATCTCCGTTTCTAGCCAGAAAACTCCAATAAATGTGAGGTGTGCGGACAATGGGGAAAGCTGTTCTGCTGTGACACCTGCCCAAGATCCTTTCATGAGAACTGCCACATCCCACCTGTGGAACCTGAGAGGTAAGACACACCCAACCTAAGCCCTTCCTTCAAGTTAAAAGCCTTGAAGGATTCTTAGGTGTAATAGTAAGAAGTGTCATCCTTACCTCCCCTACTTGGTTCCCAGACTTCTGCACTCTGATGGGTGAAGCCATCATATGCTGGGTGATGGTTTAAAGCATATGCCACCTGCTCTGGAAATATCATAAATTTGATCAAACTGGTGATACAATGAGCCTTCAAAAGGCCAGCCCTGAACCTATCATTCCAGCTGACTCTAAGTCACAGGGTACATGATAAAGATGTGAATTTGAATTCTGAGGGCGTCAGTGACATCTGCGCTGTAAAATGGGCATTTGCTAGAGGTGATTGTGTGTGGGACACCATGGAGATCAAAAAGGCCTGTGTGTGGTATTGTGGGCAGAATTTCTGTGGGCAGAAGGATGATCTCTACCAGAATGTCTGTCCCTCTGAAAGCAGAGTATTGTCCTTCCATAACTTCAGAGGCTAATGTGATACATCGGCTTCCAGGGTATTATCAGACCAATCTTCATAAAACCTCTGCTTCTAGCCAGGTGGGCAATCTGTCGAGACAGAACATACATCGCCTTTTTAATTCAGCTCATGTGTAGTCCCCTCTCTGAACCATGAGTATGTTACAAGGGCTCCATGAGCTAGCATGTGAAGACACTGACACCACTAGGATGGGCCATTGTGTTCACCTGATTATCAAGAGCCTCCCAGCACAGATACCCCAGTAGAAAAGGTTGGAAAAGTATCATGGGGCAAATGGAAGATATCTGACACCCTGTCGGTAGATTTCCTCTTCAAGTTTCTGCAGCATGGAATCTATGTGTATAGAAGCCAGTTGCAGAGGGGATGGTGCCTGTAGCTTGTGCTCTGTTCATACTCAGCAAAGTTGAGGGGTCAGAACTGGTCTCCTGATTTTTACTGTGGTCTGAGTGACTCAGTAAGACTCCAGTGCTTGAGGCATTAATTTCCAAAATTTGACTGTGGCAAGCAGGATTCACTATTAAGCTTGCAGTGGCTCAGATGGGAACACCAAGTTTGAGGTGAATGAAAGTCCGTCACTCACTGGGGCATATTACTCATACTGTCACCCCTGCCACCACTATTGAGGGGAGGATGTGCCTTTGGCTATCGGACGCAAATGGGGCTCTCGTGCAGAGGCCTCCAGGAGGGAAGTTGCATATAAGGTGGAAACCAGGAGTCTTTCTTTAACAGACAACTTTAGCAAACATAGAAACGGGGCCTGAGTCACAAAACCTGCCCATGCTCACATTATGCCCAACCGCTCAGGGATCCGTGGAGTTGCATCTTCTGTGAGATGAAGGCTCTCCAAGAAAGGTGCCCAGAAAGCCCGCCACGTCATCAGGAATCTGAGGTCCTGATGAGACAGATGCTGCCTGAGGAACAGTTGGTGAGTGGAAACGTGAACCTGAAGCCTCCTCCTTTCCGTTCAGCTGAGAGAGGCACAAATGTGCAGAGGGCTTGAGAAATGGAGCCCAGAGGCAGACTGCTGGCCCACGATGTGCTTTATCCATGACCTAACGCTATAATCTGTATCCAAGGAAAATTCCCAATCCAAAGAATACCCTTTCTCCACATTTGTTTCGAAGAGTCCACAGGTTTGGGGAGCCCCATGTTCTGTCTGGGCACGTGTATGAGTGCTTACTCTCCACGCTGCTTTTCACTTAAAATCTCCTCCATCTTTTGCAGAAATGTGAGTTTATCCTCTTGATGGTCTACTGTGATTCAAAAAGCCCCTTTTTTGCCTTGAAACCATGTCATGTAAGTAAAAACAAAAAGAAAAGAAACGTCAAACTGACATTTGTCAGATCTGTGGTCTGAATCCCATGGTCCAAGTTGCCATTATATTTGCCCTGTTGTTTTTGTTGTTGTTGTTGACAATGAGGTTGTTATTTCAGACTACTATGGGGGTAGAAATGTTTTGGGAAGATAAATTGCTTTTGTAGCATTTGAGTTGAAGTTGTAAGTGTGCCCATCACTCATAAGATATGCACTGTACCCATTAGGTGTGAATTTACCCATCCCCTCTTCCTCTACCTTCTTGATTTTGATGAATGTTTTTTCCACATGTGCACTTAAGTGTTAATAGATTGGTTCCAATTTAATAATGACAACATAGTGTTTGCTTTTCCATTCTCATGATACTTCACTTAGAAGAACAGTCTCCAGTTCCATCCAGGTTGTTACGAAAGGTATTAGTTCGCCATTTTGTATGGCTCAGTCGTACTCCATGGTACACATATACCACATTTTGTTAACCCACTGGTGTATCCATGGGCACTTGCTTTGTTTCTGCATCTTTGTGACTGTGAATTGTGCTGCTACAACATTCAAGTACAGGTGTATTTCCTATAAAATTTATTTTTTTTCCTTTGGGTAAATACCCAAAGTGTATTTGGGTGGAATTACTGTATCAAATAGAAGGTCTACTTTTTAGTTCTTTGAGAAATCTTCATACTACTTTCCATGTAACCAGACTAAGAGGTTCCAGCTCCTGTCACTGTTACTCAATATTCAGAGACAGGAAAAAGTCCACCAAATTTTATTTGTCAGAAGGCCAGCAATTCTGGAGAACAGTGAGAGTAGCCTCTCCAAGACTGTTCTGTTCTTCCATTTCCACAATCACAGTTTTATACATCAAAGTGAAAAGTGAGAACCATACTAACACTTATCTTAAACAATAGTAATTGTCATAACCCATGACCTGTAACAAACCACAATTGACATAACCCATGAACCATATAACATTCTAATCCAATCGCCCTAAACTACTCAAGCCAAATTTACAAAACAACAAGGATGGAAGACATGAGGTGAAGGTCAGGTAGGACCTAAACCAGCCAGGCCAGCTGTGTCATCTCCGTCCTAGCCTGACTGACTCCATCTTATTCTCACTGCTGGTGCTCTCACATAGAGGTGGTACTAGTTTGCAGTCCCATCAACAGTGTGTGAGTGTTCCTGTCTTTCCACATCCATTCTAGCATTTGTTGTTTGGGGACTTATGGATAAAGGCCTCCTCACTGGAATTAGGTGATATCTCATTATGATTTGATTACAGATGTTGAG
>NW_003852408.1:2991156-2993000 GCF_000181295.1 Otolemur garnettii | reverse complement strand
GTTTAGGTCTGTTATCCACCGTGAGTTAATAATTTTCATGAGTGGTGAGAGGTGTGGATCCTGTTTCAGTCTTCTAAACATGGCTATCTAAGTTTCCCAGTACGATTTATGGAACAGGGATTCTTTTCCCTGGTGTATGTTTTTCCTTGCTTTGTCAAATATCAGAGGGCAATATAAGAATGGTTTTATGTCTGGGTTTTCTGTGAGATCTATAGGTCTATACCTCTGTCGCTGTGCCAGTACTGTGCTATTTTGGTTACTATAGCCTTGTAGTATAGCATTAAGTCTGTCTGGTAAAGTGATAGCTCTAGATTTCTTCTTTTTCTTAAGGTCACTTTGGCAATTTGGATAATTTTATGGTTCCATATAAAGTGTAGGATATTTTTCTAGATCTTTGAAAAATGATGTTGGAAACTGGGCACAGTGGCTCACACCTGTAATCCTAGCACTCTGGGGGGCCCAGGCATATAGATTGTTTGAGCTCACAAGTTCAAGACCAGCCAGAACAAAAATGAGACCCTGTTTCTACTAAAAATAGAAAAACTGAGGCAAGAGGATCATTTGAGCCCAAGTTGGAGGTTGCTGTGAGCTATGATGCCACAGCACTCTACCCAGGGTGACAGCTTGAGACTCTGTCTCAAAAAAAAAAAGAAAAGAAAAGAAAAGAAAAGAAAAGAAAAGAAAAGAAAAGAAAAATGATGTTGGTAGCAATTGTATGAATCTGTACATCACTTTGAGTAGTATATACATTTTAGCAACATTGGTTCTGTGGTCCATGAACATGATATGTTCTTCCATGTATTTACATCCTCTGCTATTTCTTTCTTCAGGCTTCTGTAATTCTCCCTGTAGAGGTCTTTCACCTCCTTAGTTCAATATATTCTAGGTATTCCATTTTTTGTGTGTGACTCTTGTGAACAGTGTTGACTCTTTAATTTGTTTCTCAGCTTTATATATGCCCTTTGATGAGTTTTTAGTTTGGGCTACTACAAGGAATTATAGACTGGGTTGCTTAAAGAACAGAAATGTATTTCTCACATTTGTGGACAATAAACATCTAAGATATTAGGTTGTTAACACAGTCAGATTCTAAAGAGGACTGTTATCTGAGTTGGAGAGGGCTGCCTTCTCACTGTGTTCTCATGTGGCTGATGAGAGAAAGAGAGAAAGATAGAGCTCTCTCTGGAGTCTTCTTTGTGAGGACCCTAATCCTACTCATGAGGGCTTTGCCCTCAGCACCTACTTATCTCCCAAAGCTCTCACCTCCCCATACCATCACATTGAGAGTTAAAATTTCAACAAAAGAAAAAGGGTGCAAACCTTCACTCCCTAGTAAGTGGAGTCCACACAAGGCAGACCTGAAACCAGGCTGACAGCCTCCCCTTTTGTCCCTTTTCTCAACAGACTAGAGACAGGTCTCAGGGTCCAGAAAAGCCCATGTGGTTAAACAAAGTCAAGGAAAGCTTGAACAAGAAGATGTACCCCCAAGTGAAAGAGTTTGTGGAGGACATGCGCCTCATCTTTCAGAACTACAAGGAATTTTACAAGGTAAGTGACTTTTCCCGCTTCCCACTGTCTTTCAATTTAGTCACTTTAAAGTCACTTTACCTTTCATCTTTTATCAATTGCCCTTGTCACATGGTAAGCCCATACAACTTCAAATTCTGAAGTCCTCTAAAACCCTGTAGTGCACATGAGGAAAATAACAGCAAACCGGAAGATATCATCAGCCTTAATAACAAGATTCTGAAAATATGATTAAGTACAGAGCCTAAAGTTGGGAACGGCCACATGGAAAACACAGACTTCAAAGAAAGTCAGTGCTTGACATCAAAAGTTCAGGT
>NW_003852408.1:2986692-2990650 GCF_000181295.1 Otolemur garnettii | reverse complement strand
AAGTTCATCTATGATGAAGATCAATAATGAATAGGGAAGGAATCTTCTGTAGTCATTTGCAACATTCTACAAAACAAAGTAAGAAAGAAAGAAGGCCACCCCATAGTCAGGGAAACAAAGGTTACAGCTGCCTGTGGGTGTGACCAAGGTCCCAAAATTACACTCCCTTAATGCTCAAAATATTTCAAATTTCAGTCAGCTTAGATTTTGAATTATTCATTTTCACAGTGTCATTGCAAACATGACTGTGGGACTTCAGTTAATTCACTTCTAGATATTTGATTTCTGCCCATGGAGAACAGTAGGCTGCAGACTTACTCATTTCCACAGAAAATAAAGGTGCATTTTTAACTAACATTTCTTTTCTCTAAGAGAAGAGAAAATCTTGGATTTTTTTATATCTGAATTTCCCAATGCTGTATCAAAAAGTTGACAACATTATCTCAAGGGGTGAGACTGAAGGAAGAAGGAAGATATGATTAATTTGCCCTCAACATTTCTAAACTGTCTTACTGTCACAAAAAAAGTGCTACATTTAAAAATCATGTCACTGGGCAGCGCCCGTAGAACAGTGGTTACGGGGCTGGCCACATACACCCAAGCTAGCCAGTCCCAACCCAGCCCAGGCCAGCACAACAACAATGACAACCGTAACATTAAAATTACTGGGTGTTGTGGCAGGTGCCTATAGTCCTAGCTACTTGAGAAGCTAAGGGTGACATAGTGAGACTCTGTCTCAAAAAAAAAAAAAATCACATAACTAAAATTTTAAAAAATTAAATCAACCAATAAGTTTCTGATTAGAAATTAGATTGCAATATAGTGCTGCTTTTGCTTCTCCGCCCTCCAGATAAAGAGGAATAACCAAAGTATCAGAAAGATATGCTCCTTTTGTTGGCACCCAACCAGGTTTATCTGTCCATTGCCTAAGAGAAAGCCAACATCCAGACACAGCAGGGATTACAATATGGGAGGAATGACTGAAATCTGCCTCTCCATGAATTGGGGAGACAGGGTTTTTTAAGTCTGTTTGGTGGGCATAGCATTAGACACTCAGGGTCTGCTAATTATCTGGCTTCAAGGTCCTTTGTTATGAGCCACTGTCTAGGAGGGTCAGCCCATCCACTGGAATGCAGTTCCTTGGGTGAGTGGGGTGGGAGGGGTCCAAGACCAATTGAATCAGTTCCTTGGTCTGGGTGGGTCAGTTACTGGAATGCAGAACCTGAAAGATATCTCAAAAACTGCCCTTAGGGTCCAAACAGGTGATGTACTATAATGGAAAAAGTTAAGAATCAATGGCTACCAGCTGTGCCCTCTACAGTGGCAATTATAGAGAAGCAAACAAGGGGACAGTGACTATTATCAAGTAAAGGAGGGGACAGTGAATGATTATTATCACTATTTTAACTGAGCCTGCTTTATCTCAGGATTTTGGTAGCTTTTGCCTTGTACCCCTTCATCACTTTGTAGGGGTGGTTTCACTCTTATCTGGATTAATTCTCACTTTACATTTGAGGTAGCCTAAAATGAAGCCCCAGATTATCTGAGACATTGGGACTCTAAGCTCACTGAACAATGGCTATAATTGTTTGTGCCTTTACCTTTTCAGAAAAATAAATTCAGCAGACTTGGACTTCAGGTAGAGAACAAGTTTGAGGAGAATTTCAAAAACACTTTCTCAATTCAGGAAACAAGCAAGAATAATTCTTGATTCAAGCCTATTTTCACTTCCTCACTTTGGATCTTGCAGCAGCTGGGGACATAATGTGTCCCACTGGTCCCTGCATATTCCTCTGCAAACATCATTATCACTCTGCAAATTCTCTTATTGAATCGTTTGGAGAGAAAGTTACAATTGAAAATATGAAGTCTTTCTGTAAAGGATGATATTATATCCTTCCATTTATTCAAACCTTTTATTAGGTTCTTCGGTAATGTTTACTCTTCCCCTTCCCACACAGGATCTTGTTTCTGGGTTTTTTGTTTTTTGTTTTTTGCTTTTTTTCACTTTTCAAAACTTATGGTTATCACTGTGACAGTGATCCTTTTCCTATTAAATTGCATTGCTGATTATTGTCTATTGTAGAAGGCTACTGTTATTTATATATTTTTAGTTACTGATTACTTAACCAAATACTAGATAGTATTTTAGGGGGTGGGGGCCTTTGACCTTGTAATATCAGGAAGCCTGTGGTAAGTATGTAGCATCTCCAACTTCAAATTCATGGAACTGTGATTGGTACAGCTGATGGAGGTATTCCTTGCCTGGCAAACCTCTGACAGTTCTTGGTTCTGGTGGGGAATGTCTCTGCCAGAGCTTCGTGATGTACTTGTATGTTGAAGAGGGGTGAATAATGTCTTCTTTACTTGTCTATCTTCTTATCTAGGGCCCCTGTAACAAAAATAGACTAACAAGAGAAAAACAAAGAGATGTTTATTAATATATACACATACATGCACACACACATGCCCACTTGGAGATAGCCAGGAAAATGAATAACTCTCCAAAAGGAGACTCAGAATTCACACTTAAATACCATCTCTCACCAAGAACAAAAAAGGAAGGGTGTGCAAAGGCCAGTTAAGAGGGTGACCAGGAAAAGTGTGGCAAATAAGAATATGGTTTGTGATACAGATGTAAGGTATCTTCTCCATTGATGAGGGTCTCTTGTGATTTAGTGTCATCCTCCTCTTCCTGGGATAGAGTGCCCAAAAACTTAAAAATGTAGGGAGAAGAAGTTTCACAATATATACATATATCAAAACATCACACTGTATACCCTAAATGTATATAATTTTTGTCAATTATATCTCAATAAAGTTGGAAGAGGAGAAAGAAATAAGGAAGGAAAGAAAGAAAGCAAAAAGAAAGCCATCAGCATGGCCAAGGAAAGATGCAGTCTCAGAAAAGACCTAAGAGACCTCAGACTTTCTTCAGGCTGATCTCAACACAGAAACATCTTTAGGCTCGGTGCCTGTGGCTCAAGTGGTTAAGGCGCCAGCCACATATACCTGAGGTGGCAGGTTCAAATCCAGCCTGGGCCTGCCAAACAATGATGGCTGCAGCCAAAAAATAGCCAGGCGTTGTGGCGGGTGCCTGTAGTCTCAGCGACTTGGGAGAGATAGAGGAGGGAGACTCACTTGAGCCCGGGAGTTGGAGGTTGCTGTGAGCTGTGATGCCACAGGACTCCACCCAGGGCAACAGCTTGAGGCTCTGTCTCAAAAAAAAGAAAGAAAAGAAACATCTTTAAACATGAAAGAAGAAAAAGGGAAAGAGAGAAAGTGATAGAGGGAGGGAGGAAGAAAGGAAGAAAGGAAGGGAGGAAAGTAGGGAATAAAAAAGAAAATTATGAAAACAATTTAATCTACAACATTATCTAACAAGTAAAGACTTAGGAATAAATCTAACCAAGGAGGTGAAAGACTTATGTAAAAAACTGTCCAAGACAGCTTAAATAAATGGAGAGACATTGCATGTTCATGGATAGGAATACTTAATTAACATTGTTCAGATGTCAGAACTATCCAAAGTGATCTACAGATTCAACACAATTCCTTTCAAGATTCCAATACCCTTTTTCACAGAAATGGAAAAGTCAATCCTAAAATTCATATAGAATTGCAAGGGTTCCTGAATACAATTTTGAAAAAAAAGAATGAAGTTGGAGGACTCACACTTCTTGACTTTGAAATTCATTTCAAAGATATAGTAATTAAAACAGTAAGGTACTGACAGAAGGACTAACATATGAACCAAAGAAATACAATAAAGAGCCCAGAAATAAATTTTCATGCATATATTTAATTGATTTTCAACAAGGATGCCAAAACCATTTATTATGAAAGGAACGGTCTTTTCTTTTCTTTTCTTTTCTTTTCTTTTTTTTTTTTTTGAGACAGAGCCTCAAGCTGTCCCCCTGGGTAGAGTGCCGTAGCATTACAGCTCACAGCAACCTCC
>NW_003852408.1:2984965-2985891 GCF_000181295.1 Otolemur garnettii | reverse complement strand
AAAAAAAAAAAAAAAGAATTTTGTGCACCAAAAGAGGTTAGGTTTAGAGGCTCACACTTATAATCCCAGCAACTCAAGAGGCTGAAGCAGGAGGATCACTTGAGCATAGGAGTTGGAGGGGTCCTCAAACTTTTTAAACAGGGGAGGAGTTCACTGTCCCTCACACCATTGGAGGGCCAGACTGTGGGCCCCAGGACAAGTCAGCTGCTAAGCAGAACAGGCAGTGGTGGCAAAAACACCTAGTGGGCCAGATAAATGTCCTCAGTGGGCCACATGTGGTCTGCGGGCTGTAGTTTGAGGACACCTGAAGAGGTTATGGTGAGGTATGATCAGGCCACTGCACTCCAGGTGGGGGTGACAGAGTGACATCTTATCTCTAAAAATAGATAAGGCCAGGCAAGGTGGCTCACACCTGTAATCCTAGCACTCTGGGAGGCTGAAGTGTGTGGATTGCCTGAGCACATGAGTTTGAGACCAGCCTGAGCCAAAGCAAGACCAGATCTCTAAAAATAGCCGGGCATTGAGGCTGGCACCTGTAGTCCCAGCCATCCAGGAGGCTGAGACAAGAGAATTGCCTGAGTCCAAGAGTTTGAGGTTGCTGTGAGCTATGATGCCATAGCACTCTACTGAGATCAACAAAGTGAGACTCTGTCTCAAAAAAAATTTTTAATTAAATAAGTAAATAACTTTTAAAATATACTATCAAGAAAGCAAAAAAAACCTACAAAAATATTTGCAAATTATACATCTGATAAGGGATCAATATCTAGAATATATAAAGAACTTGTACAATTCAACAAGAAAATAACTAAACAATCCAATCCAAAAATTGCCAGTGTTATGCCCGAAATTCTCTCAAGTGGCCCCAACAAACAGTCTGAGACACACTCCAATGTAAAAGGCACGAGGTGAGTTTTATTCAGGCC
>NW_003852408.1:2983647-2984773 GCF_000181295.1 Otolemur garnettii | reverse complement strand
CATTGGTGGTTGATGATTTCATTAGTAAAGGAGGATTTGGATTGGTACAGGTAAGGGGAGGGGGATTTCTTAACCGGGGCTAGAGGTGGTATAGCCTAATTAGGAAGGAGAATACCTGAATTTCAAGGAAGTAGAAACCTTTTGCCTATTATGGGAGCTGTTCAAGGAAACTGATACTTATTGCCTATTATGGCAGCTGTCTGCCTTAGGTGACTCAATTCAATGGTTTAATGGCTGTGCAACCAGGGGTGGGGGAAGCAGCAGGGAGTGGCCCTGCAGTTTAACAGAGCTTATGTAGTAGACAACAAAATGGCGCTGGTCTGGCCCTTACACCAGGTGTGAGGCTCAGTGCAGTGGCTCACACCTGTAATCCTAGCACTCTGGGAGGCTGAGGCAGGTGGATTGCCTGAGATCACAGGTTTGAGACCAGCCTGAGTAAGAGCAAGACCCCATCTCTAAAAAACTAGCCAAGCATTGCAGTGGATGCCTATAGTCCCAGCTCATTGGGAGGCTGAGGAAAGAGAATCATTTGAGCCTAAGAATTTGAGGTTGCTCTGAGCTATGATGACACAGCACTCTACTGAGAGCAACAAAGTGAGACTCTGTCTCAAAAAAAAAAAAAAAGCAAAAACAAACTAACAACTGTTAGTGTGGTTATAGAAATAATATAAACCCTTGTCTATTACTGGTGAGAATGTAAAATGCTACAGCTTCTGTGAAAAACAGATTGGCAGTTCCTCAAAAATTTAAACTTAGAACTACCATATGACCAAGCAATTCCACTCCTAGATACACAGTATATTTAAAAAAAAAAAAAAAACTCAAACCAGAGTCTCAAACAGGTATTTATACATGAATGTTAATAGAAGCATTCAGTGGGCATACACAAAGGCATATTATTCAGCCATAGAAGGTAATAAAATCGTAATATATGCAACAACATTGGTGGATTTTGAAAACATTAGTCTAAGTAAAATAAGGTAGACAAAGAAGGACGAATGTATGACTCCACTTACATGAAGTACCTAGAACAGGCAAATTGATAGGCACACACGGTAGAACAGAGGTGATGAGTGAGGAGTCAGAAATGGGGTGTGGTTTGTGCAGTGAGCATAAGGTGACCAGA
>NW_003852408.1:2972542-2981376 GCF_000181295.1 Otolemur garnettii | reverse complement strand
TCTTTCCCCAAAATAATTTACTCTTGCCTGCGGTGCCTGCACACACACCCCCAGTCCCTTTGCCCTATGAGGAGGGTATCTGAGCTCCTAACTCTCATCGGTTTGGGGTACTCACTTTTCTTTCCTGCCATCCCGTGAACAAGTAAGAAATTAGAACACCTTTCCTCCTGTTAATTTGCGGGCTGTTGTTTCTTTCATAGACTCAATTATCGAATCCTCGGAGGGTAGAATGATCAGCAGGGGCACACAGAGCACGGTGGAAGGAAGGACCCTCGTGCTGGGGTTCGGTTTTATACACATTTTAGCAAGTGAAACTTTATTTGCAATTTGCATTTTACTGCCAGTTCTCCTCCCCCGGAATTTCAGAATCATTTTTCTCACTCAAGATTCTGCAGAAAGTCTGCACTGCCCTCTGGTGGCCAAAATTTTGCCATTGCACAGTCCCCAGGGGAAGCCGCCTGTAATTTTCCTTCTCACAGTTCATCTTGTTGTCCCTGGTGGGTAAAAAAAAAAAAAAGAAGTTAGTTCTCTACCTTCTAACCAAACATCACCAAACGGAAGTCACAAGTGCCACTAGTTCTCGTAAATAAAGGTGGGGTAACATAAGGAAGCGGGGCATGGGTGGTTTTCACATTTGACAGTTCATGCACCCATAGATGAGTTTATGGCCTGAGCAGAGAGATCTGAGCTCAAGTTGTGAGGAAGCTGCTGTATTTTTTACTTTTTCCCATCCCGTTTATGAGATTTCCAGCTTCCTAGGTCCCTGATGGATGCACTGGGCCTAGGATCCTTAAGGACGATGTACCCCTGCCCACTCTGAATTTCCCCCCAGGCTGAAATGCTCTGAAGGGAAGAGCACAGAGGGGCCCACAGAGGGACTCAGGTCCCCAGAGCACACAGCAGTGAGACGAGAATACAGAAGTTGTAGAGAAGTGAAGTGGCACTGGGACATTCACCAGGACAGGCTCCACCAGAGCACAGAGCCTGTTGGCTTACCTGGGCATGTCCTGTGGACGTGCCCTTTACATGGGGTCTCCCCAGTGGCTCAAGCAGAGAAGAAAACACTGGGCACTGGGTGTATGAAGCAAGCTTAACTACAGCAGGCGGCTGTCTTTCCAGGGCAGACGAGAAGTGGGTTGTTCTCAGTGGAGGCCGCCAGGGCCAGGAGATTCATCCCTGCTGTGTAGGGTTAATACACAGCATCTGACCGTTGCTCTGGGGGTGACGTGCCGAAGTGGTTCCAAAGTAGAGGGGTCTCAACAAGAGCCCTGCTCCCCAACAGGAGCTCTCTCCGTGAAATGTCTGGTTGGCAGACATAGAACCAGCGTGCTGGGCACTAAAGAGTTAATCACAGTTACACAGCAAGCTCTGCGCTGGAGGAATACCAGGGAATCCCTTAACTTTTCCTAACAATGTATAAAATAAAGTTTGTAAATTTGATGTGTTAGGAGCCTGGGGCATTATGATCTCCAGCCTTCTCCTTCCTGGAAATGAGTTTCATACAGATGCCAAAGCTCATTTAGAAGTTCTGAGCCCACAGGTTGTTTCCCCCATAACACTGGTTTCTGGCCGGGTCATTTGTGCCAGTGAGCCAGGCTGGCATCCTAGAGAGTTCAGCATAATCATAGCACAGAAGGGCACCTGGGTCTGGCCTTTCTGGACACACTTCAGGGTGATCCTGGAGCAAACTTTTTCTATAAAAAGGTCCAGATGGTAAATATTTTACACTTTGCAGGCCATAATATATTTGTAGCGACTACTCGACCCTGCCATTATAGCACAAAAGCAACCTTAGACAACACATAAACAAATGGGCATGGTGGCTGTGTTCCAAAAAGACTTTATAGGCAACACAGGCAGTGGGCTGGATTTGGCACATAGGCCATAGTCTGTCAACCCCTGAAATAAAGAATGCAGCAGCTTTTATTTATTAACTTGGCATGTATTAACTGTGTTCCTTCATCAGTTATTCCTACCCAGACCACATCCCCACCCTCACCAAATAGCTGGTATGGCAGGGAAGGCACAGTTTAAACAAGAAATTTTAAGAAAGCATAATGGCAGAGCTGGAAGATGAGGCAAGTGAAAAAATGCCAGCTAAACTGAAATTAAATACTTATTTAGATGTTGGGTTTGTTGGCCACAGTGGTTGACACCTGTAATCCTAGCACTCTGGGAGGCTGAGGCAGGTGAATTGCTTGAGCTCAGGAGTTCAAGATCAACCTGAGCAAGATTCAGACTCCATCTCTACTAAAAGTAGAAAGAAAAAGAAAAAAAGTAGCTGGAGCTTTGTGGCAGGAACCTGCAGTCACTGGAGCCCAAGAGTTTGAGTTTTCTGTGAACTACAGTGATGACAGAAACATGTCTCTGTTGTCTCACAGGGCAACAGAGTGAAAGTCTCAAAAAAAAGAAAAAAAGAAAGAAAGAAAGAAAAGATGCTGGGTTTGATGTTCCTGTGATATATCAGTAGAGATATCATTTGGACAGGCATTTATATTGAATCAAGATCTCTGAAAGCCAGTCTGGACTGCAGATCAGATTTGGAAGTCACTGTAGCCTTGGAGGGGAGAGTGAGTGGTCAGGAGGAGCCACGTGAGGCCCTGAACTCCTCAGGCACCTGGGGGCCTACTTAAAACACAGATTCACTACATCTGGGTTAGGGCCAACGAATTTGCATTTCTATCAAGTTCCCACAGAAAGTACATCTGGAATATAGTCAGGTTTTGAGAAAAGGGTCTTTAATTATGAGCTGTGTGTAACCAGGAAACATAGCTCCTTGTACCCTCCAGAGGAATAAAAATATCTTCTAAGAAAAGTCCAAGATTCTGACATTTTGGCTGTGAAGTCAAGAAATAAGCTCAAACTAAAAAAGAAATATGAGAACACGGCGTTCTGTTCTTTGACTTCAACTCCAGCTCCTGATGTGCAAGGTCAGAATTTTCCACCAATGAGTCCTCCTTGCCCTGGCCCAGGTGTAGGAGGTTGGGGTACTGGGAGCAGCTTCTGGAGTACACCAGGCTGAGGCAACTGCGGCCACTCTCCACTAGGAGCGGGTATGGGAGTACACACCACCCTCCATAGTAGGGTCCCAGTCTCGGCCCTACAGGAAAAACAGTTTGATGTCACTTGGAGCAGCTGCAGATACAGAGACTGAATGTGCCTGCATGGAACGTTAAATCATGGAGTCTCCAGTCACCCCAGGCAGAAGAGGCAGGGTGAGATCTCCGAAGGACTTGAGGAACAGAATAGGTTGAACTGGAACAGAATGAAAGAGAAGTGCAGGTGGGACCAGAGAGTGACTGTTCCAGAGCTCTGCTTGGGTGAGTTTTGACTCAAGAAGAGGAATCTGAAATTCACCTCAATTAATTCACTTATGAATTAGTTCATTAATTAATTATTTTGTTGTCTTTCTGAAGTTTTGAGTCAGAGAACTTTCTAGGTAATGGCTAAAACACCCCTCTTGACTGCAGACACCACTGAACACTGGCAGTCCAAATCTATGAAATAATTTTGTTAACAGAAAAAAATCAAACCCTAAAAACTAATTTAAAGAGGTTTGTTCTGAGCTGAGTGTGAGTTACCATGGCCCAGGGAATCACAAAGCCAAAAAGCCTGAGTAAGTAGTCCTGAGGTGCTCTGATTACAGTTCAGTTTTATACATTTCAGGAAGACAGGAAATGGGAATTGCAGATAAAATCACTGATCAGTACACGGAAGGTAAACATTGGTTTGTCCTATAAAGGCAAGACATCTTCAAGCAGGGGTCCCCATAAGTCATAAATGGGTACAAGGATTTTTAATTAGCAATTGTTAAGCCTTGTCTAAAAATTTGGGTTCAGTAGGAAGAAATGTTTAAGATAGGGAATCTGTCACCTGTCATGTGATACCGTGCCAGCAAAAACAAAACACAAAAAAAAACTGTTCAGCTAAATTTGATGGATTGTAAGCCAAGACGTAACCCTTGTCTTGTATATAGCCTTAGGTCTTGTTTATACGTTGGTATCTTATTGCCAGAAAGAGGCTGTCCTGTCAGTCTTTGGTTCTCTATTTTAAGATTAATGACCAATTGTTATGTCTAAAACTCCAAAAGGAAGGGGACAGAATGAGGCATTTCTGACCTCCCTTTTGGTCATGGGCTGAAACACAGATTTAAAGTTTTCATAGGGTCCCCTTGGCCAAGAGGAGGTTGATTCAGTTGGTTGGGGGCTCAGGATCTTTTTTTTTCTTTTTTTAGAGACAGAGTCTCACTTTATCACCCTCAGTAGAGTGCCGTGGTGTCACACAGCTCACAGCAACCTCCAATTCCTGGGCTTAGGCGATTCTCTTGCCTCAGCCTCCCGAGCAGCTGGGACTATAGGTGCCCACCACGACACCCAGCTATTTTTTTATTGCAGTTTGGCCGGGGCCCAGTTTGAACCCTCTACCCTCTGTATATGGGGCCAGCACCCTCCCCACAGGTGCAGCCCTCGGGATCTTATTTTTGGTTGACCATCTCAATATGATACCAAGGGTCTGTTTTTGCAGTCATCTTTCTCAACCCATTTATACTCATAAGACTTTTTTACAGGGAAGACAAAAATTACGTCACTGAAGCTTTTTTGCCTTCTAAGCTGTGTGATGTTGTCAGGAAGGAGAAGGGAAGGGGAATCAAGGGAGCAACCTTGCCAACAAGCTCTGCCCATAACAAAAAGAAAAATTACTGGGTTTCTCCTAGTGCACCACGCGCTAGGAGACATTGAGTAGAGAGGTGAGCTTTGAAGTAGAGGGGCCACACTAAGGAGATTTTGGTTATGGAAGGAGAGGTGTGCAAGCCTAGTTTGGTGGGCCTGAAAAGAGATGAATTAGAGGAACACCTTTCATCTCTAAAGGGGCAGGTGGTGGAGAAAAAAAGGAAAAGCCCAGCCATAATCCTGCAAACTGGAGCTCTGGGGCGAAGGACAACTAGAAAGATGCTCCGAGGCTCAGGGCCCAACCTAACTCCCCTGCACTGCCTCAAGTCTTCAGTGAAAGTTTGGTACAGGCAGCATCGTGGGCAGTTTTCAGCAAGGCAGTGTGGGAGACTATAGAATGCCCAGAGAGAAAAAGGGACCCAGAGAATTAAAAAGTAACAGGTAAAATGTAAACCTTCTGAGACTATCTGAGGGCTAATGATTGTTCATTCATCCTTTCGTTCAACCAATTGTACTAAATGTCACCTATGTGCAAGTACAGTGCAGCCAGCACATACCGATTCGTGAAAGCCAAGTGTGTGTGTCTCTTCCCAACTCCATGTTCAGCGATGTCACGTTGGTTTGAAATCAGACACAGGAGGAGTAGTTACAGGACAGTAATCGGCTAATGTTGGTTTCTTTCCTTTAGGGAGTTGGTTTATCACTATGCCTCTGGCCAGCCACTATTTCTAATACTGGGAATACAGTAGTGAGCAAAACATACAAGGTCATAATGCTGGAGGAGCGTATGTTCTGAGAGGGGAAGATTAAAGAATTGATTGATTGAATCATTGATCAATGATTAATGAGCCATTTTCAGATGGTGAATAGGGATATGCGAGAAATAAGAAAAGATGACTTGATAGGCTATCAGGGTTGGGAAGGCCTCTTTAAAGAGGTAACCCTCGAGCTGTGACTTAAGGTTTTAGGAACAATATCCCTCACGTATTGTCCCCTTCCCCTGCTGCCTTCAAGTCAGGCCCCTCTGCAGCTCCTCCCTGAAGGTCTCCCAGTACAGCTGTCCTGAGGTCACCACCACTTCCAGCTCTTGGTCCGAGTTATTTTTTTCTTACGTGAGCTCCTGCTGTGACGACCTGGTGGTAGGTCTATACAGCCCCAGCCCCTTTCCAGTGGTCTGCAAATCCCCATCCAATTGGTACGTGTTTAGCTGGCTCTGCCCGAGCTTTACTCTCAGCTGCTAGAACTGTGCCTGTGAAACTAGATGCTCGACAAATGTGTGCTGAACAAATAAGTTAGGTAAAGGTGACAACTGCCCTCAGAAGCACTTCCATGTGGGTACTCAGAGGCTGTATGCACATGTGTGTATGCATGGGCATGTGTGTGCGTATGTGTGTGTGAGAGAGAGAGAGAGAGAGAGAATGAGCTAGCCAAAACAAAAAGAAGAAGAAGAAAATAGAGAATGCACTAGCCAACATGGCAGACGTAATAGCTCTAACCTTATCTGACTCTGGGCTTTTTCATTCCCTCTGTTTCTGCTGCTTTGGAGAGCTCTGCTTCCTGTCCTCATAGCCTCGTGGAACCATAAATCATGTTCGAGACCAGCCTGAGCCAGAATGAGACCTGATCTCTAAAAATAGCCAGGCATTGTGGAGAGCACCTCTAGTCCCTGCTACTCAGGAGGCTGAGGCAAGAGAATCACTTAAGCCTAAGAATTTGAGGTTGCTGTGAGCTGTGACATTATAGCACTCTACAGAGGGCAACAAAGTGAGACTATCTCAAAAAAATAAACAAATAAATAATAAATTTAAGTAACAATGCCTTACAGAAAATGCAGTTTATTCATCCTTGCAACAAATATTAAAGAAACTTCCTCTATTCTATGCAAAATGACAGGCACATTCCCAGGCATTGGGATGTCGTGCCAAACAAATACAAACAGATCAAAATCACAGAGCCTCCATTCAAGTGGGAAGCGAGAGAAAATAAGCAAATCTTCACTCATTGGAATCAGGGCTGCATTTATATAACCTTACACAGCAAAATGGACCTTACCAATGTAGTTCAGGGTACTAATCAGATGACCTTAAAACAGGGAGATCATCCTGAATTATCTGGGTGCACCCAATGTAGTCACATGAGCCCTTAAAAGCAGGGCATCCTGCTTCAAAAGCCTACATCATCATTGGCTTTGAAGATGAAAGGGCCACAAGTCAAGGATTATAGGTAACATCTGGAAGCTTCGTAGCGTCTCACCACCTGCAGCTGATAGCCAGCGAGGAAACAAGAACCTCAGTCTCACAACCACAAGGAATTGGATTCTGCCAACACCCTGAATCCTGGGAAGCAAAATCTCAGAGTCTTTCAATAAGAACCCAGCTGGCCAACACCTTGATTTTGGCCTTAAACCCTTTAGCAGAGGACCTAGCTGAGCCCAGGCAGAACCTCAGACCTGGTGATAACATATAGGTGTTTGAACCTGCTAAATCTGTGGTCATTTGTCACAGCAGCAATAGACTAAGAGTCTCTCTAATTAGACAGCTATAAAGAAGAGATATTTGTGAATCTGTGGCCCTATTGAGCTGACTATGATCATGAAAAGATTCACTGAAAGTGTGTGAAGAGGCACACCTCTGTGAAAATGTTCCTTCAGAAAAGGCCTTTCTTTGCTGACTATAGACTGGGTCCCTGTGTTAAAGCACTATTTGGTCAAGAGGAAAATGCTTTCCTCCCTCCCTCCCCTAGTTATTCTTGGAGGCTTGACTAAGATATAGTTCTGCTTCCATGGTGAGGAGAGGGTCCTTTCTTAGAGTATGATAATGTGGGAAGAAATGCAACTTAAACTTTCCACCAGCTCTCGGTGATGCTAAGGCCAAGGCCTGATGTACTCGTTAGGGATCTCCAGGGAAATAGAACCAATAAGATGTGTGTGTGCAGACTGACACTTATTTCAAGGAATTCCTCATTTAATTACAGAAGCTGGCAAGTCCAACATCTGCAGGGTAGGCTGATAGCCTAGAGACCCAAGGAAGAGCCACACAGAAACATCTGGAATAATGTTTGGTCAAATATTTGGATGCCATGGCCCAGCCAAGCTGATACATAAAATTAACCATTACACCTAAATATATAGTTCATGGGTTGCTTTGTTTAGGAATGTGCATGTTTTCATTAAAAATAATGCACACACATTTAAAACATATACAACAAAACTACATATAGTTTTAGGGATAAACATAGAGTGGGGTTAAAATTATAAAAAATTCATGGGAATGCTAACCACCAGATTAGTAATTGTTACTACTGGAAGAGAGGCCAAGAGATGTGGTCTAGGGAGCTTCAGCTGTATTAGTAATTTTTATTTTTTTACACCGAGTGTTCGTTATATTTTTCTTCATACATTTTTATATATTCGAGTTATTGCATTATTGTTTTTTAAATATATAAATTATCCAGAAATTTTTTGAAAAGGAAGGGTAATGCAGAAATTAGACTGACTGTGTATAATAGCTCGTTACAAAGCATCAGTAATTGAAATGTCGTCAGTGCAAGAATCCAAAGCATGAAACAGAAAAGAAAGTCCACAGTAGCCCTCAAATGCCTAGGGGCTAAAGAACATGGTGAGGCCAGGCATGGTGGCTCATGCCTGTAATCCTAGCACTCTGGGAGGCCAAGGAGGATGGATTCCTTGAGCTCACAAGTTCCTGACCAGCCTGAGCAAGAGTGAGACCCCTGTTTATAAAAATGAAAAACTGAGGCAAGAGGATTGCTTCAGTCCAAGAATTTGAGGTTGCTGTGAGTTATGATGCCACAGCATTCTACCAATGTCATCAAAGTGAGACTCTATCTCAAAAAAAAAGGAATATGGTGTGGATATCATTTCAGATTAGTGGGGTGGGATAGATAATTCAAAAATGGGCTTGGCACGTTTGGCTCAAGTGGCTAAGATGCCAGCCACATATACCTAAGGTGGCAGTAAACCAGCCCGGGCCCGCCAAATAACAATGACAGCTGCAACCCAAAAAAGTAGCCAGGCGCTGTGGCAGGCACCTGTGGTCCTAGCTACTTGGGAGGCTGAGGCAGGAGGCTTGCTTGAGCCCAGGAGTTGGATGTTGCTGTGAGCTGTGATGCCATGGCACTCTACCCAGGGGGACAGCTTGAGGCTCT
>NW_003852408.1:2964896-2971501 GCF_000181295.1 Otolemur garnettii | reverse complement strand
CCTGTGGTCCCAGCTACTTGGGAGGCTGAGGCAGGAAACTCGCTTGAGCCCAGGAGTTGGAGGTTGCTGTGAGCTGTAATGCCACGGCACTCTACCCAGGAGGATAGCTTGAGGCTCTGCCTCAAAAAAAAAAGTTTATAAGAAAACATAAAAACAACCAAATTTGCGACTTCACTAATAATTTTTAAAATTCAGGTGACTATAGTTAATAATAATTTATTGTATATTTCAAAATAGCTAGAAGATTTGGAATGTTTCCAACACAAAGAAATGATGAATGTTTGAGGTGATGGATATGCTGATTACCCTGATTTAACTGTTACACATTGTATGCATGTATCAAAATATATATAGCCCATAAATCCATACAATTATCATATATCAATTGTTTAAAAGAGAGAAAAATAAATATTGAAATGAAAACAACTAGATACCATTTTTTGCTAAATCAGATTAAAGCTGGGCACAGTAGTGTGTGCCTGTCATCCCAGCCACTGGGAAGGCTGCAGCAAGAGGATCACTTGAGCCTGAAGTTCCGGACCAGCCTTGACAACATATCAAGACCTCATTTCTAAAATCAATTATTAATCAGATTAGCAAAATGGAAGTATGAGATTGGTGAGGCAGTGAGAGTTATAAATAAGGCAACCTCGTTAGAGAGTCATTTGGCAACAGCTACCAAAATGTAAATACATATTATTTACTTCACCAATTCCAATTCTTTAAGTTATACTCACCTAAGTCTGCAGATTCGGGGGGAATGACTATAATCACTAACTGTGATAGCAAAATTAAAGCCAATGTATCTATACTGTGGCCAAGGAAAATATCCAAAGATACTTTATCATTAAATAATAAAAACAAAACATGCAACAGTGGTATAGCATACTCTAATTTAGGGGTTAAGAATTCACATGTACTAAAATACACATAACCACTTATGAAGAAGCATTTCCTATTTTACCCACTTTTAAAATTCTTACTTTTTTAACCACATGAATTATTAAAAAACATGAAAAGGCTGGGCAGTGCCTGAGGCTCAGTGAGTGAGGGTGGTGGGTTCAAACCTGGCCCCGGCCAAACTGCAACAACTACAAAAAAAAAAAAACAGGAAAATGCCATTTTTTTAATGATAAAAATATGTAATATAAAGTATGAAGTGAAAAGGGTAAGTTACAAAGCAGCATGTATATGATAATCACATTCCTTTATACATAAGTAATGATTTCCATGTATTTTTGTACATAGAAAACGGGAAATGTTTAGTGATATTGCTAATTGTGGAAATCCCCAGCAGTAATTATTTTTCTATTCGCTTCCTTTACCTTTGTATTGTTCTACAGCAGGGTTTTCCACCCTCAGCACTATTGACGTTTGGGACCAGATAATTCTTTGCTGTGGGGTTGTCCTGTTTTGCAGGGTGTTTAACAGCAGTTCTGGCCTTTGCCCACTAGATGTCAGTAGCACCCCCTCAACTGTGACAACCAAAATATTAACAGACATTGCCAAAGTTTGCTTTGGGGGTACAAAACTGCACTGGTCCAACCACAGAGGTATAGTAAACATGAATTATTTATGTAACAAGAACGTTAAATGTGTATAAATTGGATAGAAATACAGATGATTGATAGACAAACTGATAGGTAAATGATGGTACATAGGATAGGTAGATGATAGATAATGAGAGATTAACGATAGATGACAGATGACGGATAAATGCTGATAGATAAATGGTAGATAGATAACAGATGACAGATAGATAAGTGATGATAGGCAGATGATAGATGATGAATAGAGAGATAAATGCTGATAGATAGATAGAATAATATAAGAGAGAAAGAGTGGAAGATGGACAGGACATGCAGAGGAACCACGGGTGGGCAAAGCAGTCAAGAGCAGTTGAGACCACTCCACTAAAGTTTTTTTCTGACTTTTTTCTCGGTTCTTCCGAAAGCGGAGTAAGATGAATGACTATACCCAACTCATCAGAAGATGCTCACCCAGATGCGTGAGTACACACATACTATCCTTGGGAGGCTTTGCCCATATTCTAATGATGCTGCCAAAATAAAATCATTTTTGATGCTCTTCTTTGAAATTTCTCTTCAGAATAAATAAATACACTTTTAAATCACTTCAGAGAGGGCTGATATTTCTTTTTTTTCTTTCAATTGAAACTGCTTATAAGAAATAGACAGATTTAGGGCAGCACCTGTGGCTCAATGAGTAGAGTGCTGGCCCCATATACCAAGGGTGGTGGGTTCGAACCCGGCCTGGCCAAACTTCAACAACAAAAATATAGCCAGACGTTGTGGCAGGTGCCTATAGTCCCAGCTACTCAGGAGGCTGAGGCAAGAGAATCACCTAAGCCCAAGAGCTGGAGGTTGCTGTGAGCTGTGACACCACAGCACTCTACCAAGGGCAACAAAGTGAGACTATGTCTCTTAAAGAAAGAAATAGATTTAATTCTGGATTCAAGCATTATGAATAAGCTACATGATCAAATTAAACAGTATTGTGCAAAACAAGCAGTGAGAATAATTTTAAGGAAATATTTGTTTGTCATTGTCTTGAGTTAAATTGCACCCCTCTCAAAAAAGATATGTTGAAGCCCTAACCCCCACCACCTCAAAATGTAACCTTATATGGAAACAGGGTCATTGCAGATTAGTTAAGATGAGGTCATGTTCAAGTAGGGAGAGCCCCTAATCCAATATGACAGATGTCCTCATAAGAGAAGTGCACATCTATGAACGCAGACGTGCCCAGAGAGGAACTAATGCAGCGACACACAGGGGGAAGACCCAGTGAAACCAGAGAAAGGAGCTGCAAGACGGGAAATGCCCAGGGCTGCTGACAACACCAGGAGCTGGAAGAGGCAAGCAAGGAGTCTCCTCTAGGGAGAAAAAGTGTGTGTCAAAAGTACACGTTATCTACTCTGAAATGGAATTCCAGAGAAGAGCATCAAAAATATTTTTATCTTGGCAGCATCACTAGAATATAGGCAAAGCCTCCCAAGGATAGCATGTGGGCACTCGTTCATCTGGGTGAGCATCTTCTGATGAGCTGGGAAATAGTCACTCACCTTACTCCGCTTTTAGGAGAACCTAGAAAAAGATCAGAAAAAGAAACCTCAGAGGAGTGGTCTCAACTGCTTCTTGACGGCTCTGCCTTCCCATGGTTATTCTGTGCATCTTGTACATATCTTCCTGTTCTGAACCACTCTGCTGACATCCTGATTTTAGACTTCTAGCTTCCAGTTAAATTCCTGTTATTTTAAGCCACTCAGTCTTCGGTATAGTCATGTGCCAAATGACGACATTTAGGTCAACAATGGATTGCATTTACAATGGTGGTCCCATAAGATTATGATGGAGCTGAACAATTCCTATGGCCTGGTGACCTAGCCATTGTAACATTGTGGGGCAGTTACTTTACTGTTTTATAAATATAATATAGCATAAGTATATGGCGTTTATGAAGTATCAAGTATATAGTAATGTCCTAGGCCTTCACATTCACTCACTGCTCACTCACAGACTCACCCAGAGCAACTTCCAGTCCTCCAAGCTCCATTCATGGTGGGTAAGTGCCCTCTACAGGTGTACGTTTTTTATTTTTTGTACCATATTTTTACTGTCCCTTTTCTATGTTTAGATGTGTTAAGATATACAAATATTTACCAGTGTGTTATAATTGCCCACAGTAATTAGTACGGTAACATGCTGTACAGGTTGGTGGCCTAGGAGCATAGGCTGCTAGACCACATAGCTCAGTTGTGTAGCAGGCTGTGCCATCTAGGTTGTATAAATACATGCTATGATCTTTGTACAATGATGGAATTGCCTAAAATGTGCTCATCACAATATATCCCTGCTATTAGGCAATACATGACTGTATTCTGTTACATAAGGCAGCCCTAGGAAACTAAAAAAGTTGTCTACTCAGTATCCATCCCCTCTTCTTAACAGTACCCAAATTTTCATTTATGTATTTATCCCTTCTGTGCAGTGCCGGGCTGGATCCTGACCAGCTTGGCTAATCAACATCTTTAATTCCCTCACCCGTAAGTCACTGGTTCAGGGATGCCTGCCTTAGAACTGGGCTGTGGGAGTGACTCTCCGGACTCTCACTCAGCTTGGTGAGACAGAGGGATCACAGAGGATGTGAGCCTCTGGATGTGAACCAGAAAGCATGAATCCTGCATTGCACCCAGCAATAGCCATCTTCAGCCAACAGGGTGTGCAAAAGAACAGAGAGACTCAAAGATCCTGGCTCCTTGGAGATGTCTTCAAACCACTAGACCACTGTAAGCACTTAATGCCTTACAGTTAAAGGCTTTATGGGATAAGCCAGCTTGGGTTTTTGCATTCCTTGCAACCCAAAGCTTGCTAGCCTGAACAGCTGACATCACCAGGCAGTATGCACCATCTCAAGTCAAACAAGAGAGGCTTTAAGAGAACCCCTTGGAGAGCTAGCCATGAAGGACACAGGGCTGGAACCACACTTTAAGAATCTAAAGCTCAGAGACTGTGGCCAGAGCTCACCCTGCCTGGCAGCTACAGGAAGAGACATGACTGTGAAGGGAATGGATGGAGGTCCATCTCCCAGAGGCCAGGAGTAGGCTTATAAAAAGGAGGTAGGCCAGCTCTACCTTAGAAAAATTCTGCCCAAGAGAATGATGTGAAGTGCAGCAGGAAAAAGAGACAGAGCAAAAGGAGGAGCCTTGTGTTGGTAATCAATTTAGCCAGGAGGAAAAGGCATCTCCCACTTCAAGAGAACTGGTTGGGTGCAAGATGCCCAGCAATGGTAGACTAGACTCCCTGAAGAGCCTGGGGAAATGCTCCCTGAGAAAAAGAAACTGCAACTGGGACTGTGCCTCAATCAGAGGGCACCAGAGCCAAATTACAATGGGGCAGGGCTGGGCTCAGTGGTTCACCCCTGTAATCCTAGTACTCTGAGAGGCCAAGACAGGTGGATTGCTGGAGGTCAGGAGTTCAAGACCAGCTTGAGCAAGATCAAGACCCCTTCTCTAAAAACTAGCTGGGTATTGTGGTAAGCACCTATAGTCCCAGCTGCTCAGGAGGTTGAGGTATGAGAACCACTTGAGCCCAGGAATTTGAGTTGCTGTGAGGTATGATATCACAGTACTCAACTGAAGGCAACATAGTGGGACTAGTGAGATTCTGTCTCCAAAAAAAAAAAAATTACAATGGAGCAGGTGAAGCAAAGCCTTCCCTACCCCTCTCTCTCCTCCCTGCCCACTCCAGTGCTGCAGAGTTCAAATAGAGCAAGAGGTGGAGTCAGAAAGAATCAGACACTCCCCAGCCTAAGACAGACCTCAGTAGGGTAGAGTGTGTTAATAAGATAAAATATCAGCACAGGCGAAGCTTTTTCAATTATTAAGGGGAGTCTTCTCCTGTGAGTAAAAGGGCCTAGGAAAACTACTGCCCTCCCAGACTTTAATCAGGTCCAGTGGGCACTGTCATGCCCATATCCCTGGGCACTCACCCTATGGAGGAAGGCCACCTATCGCCAATACCCTTGACTCTGCCTAAGAGCTTTTTTCTGGTGAAGAGGGGTGCTCAACCCTGAAGTCAGGCAAATTGGAAGTGCTGGAAAGTTCCAGTGCCTGGAAGCTGTCCTCAACCAATGAGGAGCAAGAAGTGGTTAGGTACGTACCACAGCTTCCTGGCCCCGCATAGGGATAAATCTGTGATCTGTGGCCTGAAAATTCACTCTTCCTCGCTTCATTCCCTTTCCTATCTCACTTCCTCACTATTTGCACTCAAATTTACATCTTAGGCTCTGTTTTAGGGGAGACCCACACCAAGACACCAGGAATAGACAAGATCGCTTTAAGTAGCTGGTTTCAGTTGACCTTGAGGTGGGGGAGGGTCGGTTCTTGCTGTTTGTCCATTCAATAAATCAATCACCCTAGGGTTCTAGTTTGACTCATAAGTTTCTTGCCTCAAACTTGAGGACAGGAGGCAGCAGGGTTTTCTACCCCCTTCTGCATAGTCACCACAGCTTTCTTTTCTTATTTTTTTTTTTTTTTTTTTTTGAGGCAGGGTCTCACTATGTCATACCTTGGTGCCGTGGCGTCCACAACCTCAAACTCTTGGGCTTAAGTGATTATCTTGCCTCAGCCTCCCAAGAACCTGGCCTACAGGCACCCACCACAACACCTGGCTATTTTTTGTTGCAGTTGTCATTGTTTAGCAGGCCCAGGTAGGGCTCGAACCCACCACCCTGGGTGTATGTGGCCAGTACTCTACTCACTGAGCTACGGGCACCGAGCCATGTTCACCACATCTTGAAGCTTGAAGCTGAAGAGAGTCAGACGCTCATCACACAACTCTTCTGACTTCTTCCTTCCTCTCGGAACATTCCATTTCCTCCTCTGCTGCCCTAAGAATGGGGCAAATTGCCTATGAGGGGCTGGAGCACACGAGATGCACCTCCATAAGGCTGGGGCTGGGGCTGATCTGTGTCAGGGTAGCTAGTTTCCTATCCCAATAACCTTTCTTACTTTCTTGGGAGTTTTTTTAATTTGTAATTTACTTATAGTAAAATTCAATCTTTTTTTTTTTTTTTTTTTTTTT
>NW_003852408.1:2962918-2964669 GCF_000181295.1 Otolemur garnettii | reverse complement strand
GGTGTACGTGGCTGGCGCCTTAGCCGGTTGAGCTATAGGCGCCAAGCCAAAATTCAATCTTTTTATATAGAGTTCTGACACGTTTGGCTTTAAAAAGTTGTTATTGTGAAGTATAATTTCTAGGTTAAAAGAGCATAAAACATAAATATATACCTGGATGAATTGTCACTAAGTAGACAAACTTTAAGCCAGCTCATAGAGGTCTGGTCAAGATATAATTCTGATGTGGTACAGGAAAGGCTACCCCCAAATATGGCATATAAGCATACTGGGTTTTCTTGTTGGGTTTTTTGTTTTGTTTTTTGTGTGTTTGTTTTTGAGACAGAGTCTCACTGTCACCCTTGGTAGAGTGCTGTGCATCACAGCTCACAGCAACCTCAAACTCTTGGGCACAAGCGATCCTCTTGCCTCAGCCTCCCAAGTAGCTGGGACTACAGGTGCCTGCCACAACACCTGGCTAGTTTTCCTATTTTTTGTAGAGACAGAGTCTCACTTTTACTCAGGCTGGTCTTCAACTCCTGAGCTCAAGCAATCTACCCACCTTAGCCTCCCAGAGTGCTAGGATTATAGGTGTGAGGCACCATGCTCAGCCCTGGGGCCTCACACCTCTATTTTTAGTAGAAATGGGGCTCTCACTCTTGCTCAGGTTGGTCTTGAATCGGAGAAAATTGCAGAACCATGAAGGTCATTCTTTGGCACCGTCTCCTGCCTTTCTCTCCCGAAACATGGCCATGGGGAAATTCTCTGACCCTACCCCTGAAGGTGAGTCATAAGACCCTCAAATGATAGGTTTCTTACCCTGAAGCCACGAAGAATCTGAACAACCAGGCCTTGCTCAGTTCCTCCCAGTTTATTACCACTGGGTGATTCCCCCCTTTTTATCCGGTCATACGTCTACACGACTGTATTCTTCATCAAATGTAAGCATAAAAGTACAGTTTTCCCTTGGTGATCTGGTACTCATTCCTGAAGCTTCCATGTCAAGAAAAACTTTAGTTAAATAAACTTTATTATGCTTTTCTCTTGTTAATCTGTCTTACAGGAGCCATAAATCTTGTAATGGGTGAGGAAAAGATATCTTTTCTCTCCTACAATTCCATCATGCTTATGGCTTTACCTTTCACATTTAGCACTATGATACGTCTCAAATTAGTTATTGTAAATTGTGTGAGGGATGACTCAAGATTTACTTTTTCATATGGATGTTCAATTAACCCAGCATAGTTTATTTATTTATTTTTTTGAGACAGAGCCTCAAGCTATCCCCCTGGGTAGAGTGCCATGGCTTCACAGCTCACACCAGCCCAACTCATGGGCTCAAGTGATTCTCCTGCCTCTGCCTCCCAAGTAGCTGGGACCACAGGCGCCTGCCACAACACCCGGCTATTTTTTGGTTGCAGCCGTCATTGTTTGTTTGGCGGGTCTGAGCTGGATTCGAACCCACCACCTTAGGTGTATGTGGCTGGCGCCTTAGCCACTTGAGACACAGGCGCCGAGCCAGCATCATTTATTTTTAAAAACAACCTTTCTTCGCTAATTTACCATGGAGCTTTTGCCATAAATCCAGGTGACCATACATGTGAGGATAGTTTCCTGGTGATCCTGTGATCCTTTTTGTTCTATCAGGCTATTTGGCTATTTCCACACTACTACCAGACTGTTGTAATTGCTATAGCTTTATAGTAAGTTCTGAAACCAGGTAATATAAGACTTTTTATTCCAGATTGCCTTGCTATTCTTCTTTTTTTTTT
>NW_003852408.1:2956359-2962792 GCF_000181295.1 Otolemur garnettii | reverse complement strand
TGTCACCTGGGCTAGAGTACAGTGAGATCATCATAACTCACAGCAATCACAAACACCTGGGCTCAAATGATCCTCCTTCCTCTGCCTCCCAACTAGCTGGGGCTACAGGTATGCCCCACCATGCCCAGCTAATTTTTCTATTTTTTGTAGCACCTGGGGTTGCCTTCTTGCTCAGCCTGGCCTCAAACAATCCTTTGGCTTGGCCTCCAAAAGTGCTAGGATTACAGACATGAGCCACTACACCTGGCCTGGCTATTCTAAATCATTTAAATTTCCATATAAATTGCAGAATTATCTTCTCAATTTATCACAAAGTAACCAGCTAGTACTTTTACTGGGATTGCCCTGAATCTATAGGTTAATTGAGGAGAAACTGACTTTTAACAACATTTGGTGTTTCACTCCGTGTTAAGGTATCGATGTATAAACTTTTATTTATTTTGGTTTCCTTTAAATTCTGTCAGTAGTGCTTAGTGTTTTCACTGCAGAAATCTCCTTGCACTATATTTGTTCCTGGCTATGTGATATTTTCTGATGCTTTCTCAAGGCCAGGACTAGGGTGAGGCAAGAGAGCGGGAGAGTGAATGCCTCCCGTATTTTGTGTCCTAGATGCCTTGTCTCTTGCCTCATCCTCATCCCTGGATGCTCTGCATGATACTTCATTTTATTTCTACTAACTTTTTTTCTGGTGTGTAAAAATTCAGTGGATTCTCACATATAGACTTTGTATCCAGCAAGGTTTGTAGCCCTGACTCTTTTTTTTTTTTTTTTAGAGACAGAGTCTCACTTTGTTGCCCTTTATTAGAGTACCATGAAGTCACAGCTCACAGCAACCTCTGGGCTTAGGCGATTCTCTTGCCTCAGCCTCCCGAGTAGCTGGGACTACAGGTGCCCACCATGACACCCAGCTGTTTTTTTGTTGCAGTTTAGCCGGGGCTGGGTTTGAACCCACCACCCTGGGTATATGGAGCCGGCGCCCGACTCACTGAGCCACAGCGCCACCCATAGCCCTGACTCTTAATTCCCAGAGTAGAGTGTGGAACATCCCTGGCTTGGCTCATGCCTGTGACAGGCAGATTCAGAAGGTGGTGTCCCAGATGGAAAAAGAATGGAGCGTCTGGGTTTTCAGGCATCTGTGGGCTTTCCCTGAAAACTTATATTGCATCCCTCCACGTCTGGGTCACTAACCAGGCTCCCAATGCATCACAGACAACTGGGAATCCAGGAAATGGAACTGGGTTTTGTTTGTTGGTTTTGAGACCCTGTCTGGAGTGACCCAGGCTGGAGTGCTGTAGCATGATCATAGCTCATTGCAACCTTGAACTCCTAGGCTCAAGCAGTCCTCCTGTCTCAGTCTCCTGAGTAGCTAGGACCACAAGCTAATGCTAATCCCTGACCAATTTAGGAAATGAAACTTTAAGTAAGAGGCAGACCAGCCCAGGGCAGGGCAAGCACAAGAGGTGGAGCAGCCCAACCTTGTATGTCCATGAGGCCAGCCCTGGCACCCTGCCTACCCTTATTTTCTCATGCTTTGTGCTCATTTCTAAGGGCACTTGAGGTGACTCACAAAACTGCCTATAATTTGGCAAGATGAAATTAATGTACAGAGTGGCCATAAAATTCGTGTGCAATTTCAAATAGGCAACTATTTTAAATTGCACACAAACTTTATGACCACCCTGTATAAGGAAATTAAAGGGAAAATGGGGACATGAACATAGACGGGGAATCAGGAGGGATGAGCAAAACTGTAGGTAGAAAAACAGGTCAGAGCCAAGAAGTATGGAGAAGCCAAGGTCAAAGGCAGTGTCTGGGGGGCCAGAACCCAGGACTCTGCTTTACACCTTGGCAGCTCAAACCACCATCGTCTCTTGTCCAAAAGATGCATCATCTCCTCTCTATTCCCCCAGCTTCCAGCTCTGCTCCTTCCACACAAACTACTGGCAAAGCAGTATCCACCGTGACCTCTTAAAAACCCAGGTTAGCCCCAGAACAGGAGAAAATATCTGCAAATAACATGCGATAAGGTTTTAGCACCCAGAATATTTAAAGAACTATTACAGCTCATCCATAAAAAAAAAAAAAAAACCAATAACTCAATTTTAAAATAAGCAAAGGCCTTGAGTAGACAATGCTCCAAAGAAGACGAACAAGCACGTGAAAGGTGCTCCACATCATTACTCATTAGGGAAATGCAAACCAAAGCCACACCCAGCAGGATGACTGCACAGTACTCAAAGGCAGACAGTAACAAGGACTGGCATCAAAGTGGAAGATCTGAAACGCTTAAAATCGTGCGACTACTTTGGAAAACAGTTTGGCAGTTCCTAAAAATGTTCACATAGAGTTTTCATGTGACCCAACAAATTCTACTCATATGCGTATACTCAAGATAATTGGAATACTGTGACACAATTAAAATGAAAACCCTACTAGTAGGTGCAACAATGTGGATAAACCTCGTTCACCTATTGCTGAGTAAAAGAAGCTAGGACAAATAAGCACAAATTGTATGATTCCATTACATGAAAGTCA
This sequence comes from Otolemur garnettii, assembly GCF_000181295.1. Taxonomy (NCBI): domain Eukaryota; kingdom Metazoa; phylum Chordata; class Mammalia; order Primates; family Galagidae; genus Otolemur; species Otolemur garnettii. The sequence goes on along the minus strand of NW_003852408.1, from coordinate 2,960,257 downwards.
AAAACAGGCGAAACTAATTTTTCTGTCCATATAAAAATTATGGTAAGGAACTAAAAGCGTTTGGCCTTGAAAATGGCAAGAATCAGGAACTTAATTTCCACCTGGGCTCTGGAACTTTCTTTAACTCTTTCAGTCTCTCCAAATGTCTTTTTCTGCAGTGCAGAACCCAGGGCCTCTGGCAAACTCTGGACTTATGTATTTCCAGTCCCTTCACCTGGAACAAGACCTCTCTTAACTTACTTCCCATTCAAAAAATGCTAGGGAGGCTTTTAATTAGCCAGAGATCATCCATACTAAGCCATAGCTAGTCTGGTGAGCAGTAGAATAAGCAGCTCCCACTAGGCCCCATGGTTGGAGCAGGGGGTGGGAGAAGTTTCCCAAAGGTAGTCTCTCAAAAAAGATAGGCTGTTTCCAAAAGACAGATGGGTAAAAGACAGACAGTCTTATAGATATCCATGCTGTTCAGGCCACTGCTATTCCAAACTTTGCTCATCTGATGGCTTCCAAGACCACTTTGCTCATCTGATACTTCCAAGACCACTGCACTGGTTCATGTCTCTGTCCTTTACTGGGTTGGTCCTCACAAGCCAAGTCTTGCAGACAGCTGTGGAAACACCATCAGGTGTAGCCAACATAAACCACCGCCGTGACTTCTCATTGCTGGTACAGGCTCCCATCACTAGGTGCCCACTGGCACATTCCACCCTCAAGGAATCCACAAACTGAACCATAGTGATGTTTGCCTTACTGGTGTGGTGCTGCTTACTGAAATCTATTTATACCTGTAACCCAACATTTCTGCTTCCAGAAATGAATTCTATACTCATAGAAACACTCACACAAGTATAAATGTACATTCAAGGATATCCATGGCAGTATGGCTTATATAAAGGAAATACTGGGAGAGGGGATATATTATTTCAAATACCTATCAATAGGGAACTTACTGAATAAATGTTTATTCAGGGACACAATGGCTCATATTACAACCGCTAAAAGAATGAGATCTTAAAACTGAAAAAAGTTCAGGACATATTGTCAAGTTGCAAAACAGTATCTATGGTAACATGATAATAAGAATGATGATTATGATACCGATACTATCTGTGTTAGGAAATGTAGAGAGAAAAAAAATCTAAGCAACGTACACCAAGTGATTAGCAATAGTTAATTAGTACTGGGGGCAGGTATCCAATTGGGAGATTTCTGACGGACTTTCATCTTCCAAAGGATGTGTTCCCGAAATATTTGAATTATTAAAAGAAAATGTATTTCTTTAGGACTTAAAACATAAAATAATGGCCTGTATTTTTAAAAGGGTCTTGAAAGTTGAGGACAGTGTGACACATGCTGTTTGATTTCTTTTCAGGCAGATGTCTCGTGTTCACAAGGTTGTTTAAGAATTCAGACTTATCTCCTTGCCCACTGACCCATAACACAGCAGACTAAATGTTTGACATGGGAAAATTCTCTGGGACAAAAGGGCTTATTCAAGCAGACCTAACAGCCATGAGCTAGCTCATAATCAACAGAGACACAGACATGGTGCCTGTGTTGGGGGTGGGGAGAGGTTGCCAGGGCCTTGGAGGGAACAGCAGCTCCTGTGGTCTTGGCTTTGCTGAAAATGTTGCATGGGTGGCTGAATGGTAGAGACTTGGGTGGGAAGCCCCAGTGAGGAGAGTCAGAGAGATGTTATCAGGAGAGAGCCCGTGTGTTACAGAGGGCTTCAGAGCCAGATCAGACACAGTTAACAGGAAATGCAGAGGGCAAGACATGTGTGTTTTTGTTTTTGCTTTTGTGTTTTTGACACAGACTCTCACTTTGTCACTCTGGTATACTGCCGTGGCATCATAGCTCACGGCAACCTCAAACTCTTGGGTTCAAGTGATCCTCTTGCCTCAGTTTCCCAAGTAACTAGGACTACAGGCACCCACCACAATACCTGGTTTGTTTTTCTATTTTTAATAGAGATGTGTTCTCACTCTTGCTCAGGCTGGTCTCCAACTCCTGGGCTCAAGCAGTACACCCACCTTGGCCACCCAGGGTGCTAGGGATTACAAGTGTGAGCCACTGCACATGGCCTCCCACAAGATTTTGTTTAATTCTTTGTTTGTTTGGGTTTTTTTGTCACACAGAAAAAAATACTTTTGTCCCAGACTAGTTTGGGGACAGTTTTTATTTTACAGATTGTTAGTATTGTAGAAAGAAAATAAAAAATTTCAGGACCTGGAATTGGCTAATGTATTCCATCGTGCCATCATGACTCAGAAATGGGGCTGAGATAGAGACAGAGGTGTAGAACTCGGGAACTGTTCTGGGTACTGAGGATAAATGTTGAAAAATGTGCTCTGAGGAGTGCAAGGCCCATGTGGGAGACAGCCAAGCACAGGCAATTACATCTGTGCCATCCGGCATCCCTCTGAGGGCACCTAGAGCGAGGGAGCCGGGGAGGTGTCAGGAGGCTGTGAACCCAAGCTGGAACTGCAGGCAAGCTTTCCCCCTATATGCCAGCAAATATGGGAGATGTCTGTATTAGAGATAAGGGAGTGACATAAACATTGAAAATAAAATTCAGGATGAATAATAGGGAGAAAAAAGGTCTGGGGTGGGAAGGTGCTCCAGGCCAAAGAGCAAGCCTAAAGGTAGGGTTGGGGCTCAGTGTCTGTGGCTCAAGCAGCTAAGGCGCCAACCACATACACCTGAGCTGGCGAGTTCCAATCCAGCCTGGGCTCGCCAAACAACAATGATGGCTACAACCAAAAAATAGCTGGGTATCATGGCAGGCACCTGTGGTCCCAGCTACTTGGGAGTTGGAGGCAGGAGACTCTCTTGAGCCCAGGAGTTGGAGGTTGCTGTGAGCTGTGTTGCCATGGCAGTCTACCCAGGGGGACAGCTTGAGGCTCTGTCTCAAAAAAAAAAAAAAAAAAAGTATAAAGGTAGGGTTGGGGGTGGAGCATCAGGGCAGACTTGGAGGTGGGGGTGGGTCCAGATCTGACGGAGGAAGAGGGCCAGGTGGGGAGGGCCAGGGTTTCATGCTGAAGGTAACTAAAGGCTATCTAGGAGGCATTCCTAAAAAAATTTTTTTATGGCACGCAGAGAATGCCCTAGAAGGGGCATTAGAGAAGGGAGCCTGCCATTGAGAAGGTGAGGGTGAGGGAGGAAGGGGATGTGTGTGGGGGTGAGAAGGAAATTAATAACTGAGTAGGTGATGGGGCAGTCTCCAGATAAGAAGCAGGTTTGGAGGCACAGAGGTCGTTTGAATCATGCCTCTGGATTCCCTGGGTTGGAGTTGGGGTGAAGTTCATCGTGTTTGTGGAGCACTCTCCAAAGTGCCTGGAGGCTGCCCCAAAGTGACTAAAAAAACATGCAGGTCCACACAAGTCTCCCCTCCTGGCCAGTGAAGGCCTCTCACCAACAGCCTCATCAGAGCCCCCATTTTAAGAGGGAGCCTGTGGTTCCTGGACCCCCTCCTGGTATCACTTCTAAACTCACTAATGGTCCCCTGGTAGAAATGGCCAGGTCAATGTGAAAGAGTAGGTTTTATTGAACCTCTGTGTAGTCTAGTGGAATTGAGGACAGAGCTACCCAAAGAGTAGGGCTGTCACACTGTCACATAGGGTCCCAGCTGAAGGACCAGGCTATGGAGGACTGGGTCCATATGGAGTCCACATGAGGCCCACACAGAGGGGACAGGAAGGGCCCCAGGGTATCCAGGTTGACTCCAAAATAGGCTGCCGCTCCAGGCTGTCAGTTTGCTGAGGCCCCTCAGCATGATGATAACCGCTACCGGGCACAGGAGGGTGCTCGTGCCTGGCCTCGTGCCAGCATTTCTGGGCATCTCATTTTAGGCTCATAGTGAAGGAGGTACAAATCCCAACCCCTAGTTACTGTTAGCTTT
>NW_003852408.1:2944948-2956129 GCF_000181295.1 Otolemur garnettii | reverse complement strand
GTCATTGTTGTTTGGCGGGTCCGGGCTGGGGATTCGAACCCGCCACCTTAGGTGTACGTGGCTGGAGCCTTAGCTGGTTGAGCTATAGGAGCCGAGCCAGCTTTGTCATTTCTACCATGGCTCTGCCCAGGTCATCCCCTAAAAGTCTGTCATCTTCCATGACACCCACCTCCAAGTCTGTGGCCCTCTGAGCCTAGTTCAAGGCCCAGCTCCATGTCCCCAGACTGCCATGATGGCCCCTCCTCTGGGCATCCCCATTCTGAGTCCTTGCTTCTCTGGGGAGTGTGCACTTTTCTGCTCTGTGTTGGGACAACGTGGGGAAATGTCTCTCTCTCCTGAGGTGCAATTTACGTGTCAGGTCTCATGTGTGTCAGGGAAGAACTATTTCATGGAGGGGAAAAATCCAGCCCTTCAGCCATGTGGAGCTCTCCTTTGGGGACCCTTGCTCTCTGGAGGAGCAGTAGCCTCTGTTCCTTAAACTGGGGCAAGGATCCCTTCAGTGACCACAGGTCTCCAACACAGCTGTGTGGCAACTAGATGGGTGAATGTCCTCAAAGACCCTTTCCTGGGCATGCTTCCTCCTCCAGTCCCCAGCCCCCTTCTGCTACAGCATCCTTCACAGCCTCGGGAAGCCTCCACACCTGCACTTTTGTTCTGCCTGAGCCCAAGTGGTCTCAGCTAGACCCCAGGACCCTTGATCACAGGCCTGGTGACCACATCCCCTGGACAGTTCCTGCTTTGATAGCCTGCCTCATGATCCAGGTCCTGCTGAGTGCCACTCCACTGCCATCCGGGACTGTGGTCTGCCCACATGCTCCCTGGTTTCCTGTCCCTCTTCCGCTACCCCTCCACCCCCTCAGGAGTACAGCAAGCCACCACCCCCCCCAGACCCCAGTTGACTGCCTGCCAAGCTTTTCTCCAAGCGCCCAAAGAAAGAGCCCCCTCCCTAACCCACCTGGCTGGGGGCCTAGCTCAGGCCCTGGGCCTCTGATTCAGTGGAGTCTCTAGGTATGCGCTGGGGAACAGAAAGCACCTTCTCAGAACACAGCAGGTTCTAATTTCTAGAACTGTGGAGTCATCCAGAAAATGAGAAACAGGGTGTAGGGTGACTGATAAGAGAAGATAAAGGCTTGGAGGATTGTGGGTTATGGGGGGGAGTGGAAGGCAAGGCAGCAGTTAATGCTAATTTTTCTAAAGAAGAGCCCAGAAACCAGCCCGTGAGTAGGATGAGCTGCGGTTAGGAGGTGAGAGACCTACAGGGTGCACAGGAAGGCCTCCACCCTGTGGCCTCCGCCTGTCTGTGCCAAGAGTATGATAGGCCCTGGGGGCACAGGCAGAGGCCTCAGCCAGGCTGCGGTGGCTGACAGGCAGGGGGATGTGGGGCCTTGAAGCATCCTCAGACCCAGGCCAAGAGGTGTGGCCCTGTGCCCTGGTCATGCCCTCTGGCTTCCCACCAAGGCTGCCCAGTCCACCTGCCTCTGCGTCCCAGGCTGCTGACAACACTGCCTTACTGTGTGCCAAGTACCTTCTAGTCTGCTTCCAGAGACCAGTGAGAGGAGGCAGGCTCCTAACAGATGTGGATTGCACTCCTGGGCACAAGTACCCCCACCCTGCACACGCAGAGGGCACAGCAGATGTAGAGGACAGTGCCCCTGCCAGACTCAGCCACAGACTCCCTTCCACCAGTCCCTTTAGCATGGGGAGGGTGTGGATAAGGGCCTGCCCCACCCCGAGGGCTCACCTCACCCAGAATCTGACTGGCAGGGTCTCCAGGAATGGGAACCAGCAGGGAAGGAGAGGCTTCCAGATAGACTATGGAAGCAGAGCTTAGATGGCCTCGCACTGTCCCGAAGAGGAAAGAACAAGACCCTATACCAGCCTTCTCCTCAAGAGGTATTCTGAGGCAGGCCTCACCCAACCCTGCCCCACAGGCCCTGGCTTCAGGTTTGTCTCTGGCTGTCCGTTTTCTTCCAGGAAGGCCTGGGCAATTCTAGCCCTAGGGAAATTCCCCTCCCTCCTCTGGTGTTGACCTGCCAGAGCATTTCACAGCCAGCTACCAATGACAAGAAACTGGTGGCAGTGGCACCTTCCATGCCCTAGTCTCAGTATCCCTGTGAAACTGGATAAAATGAACACTCGGAGGCCAGCAAAGGCAGACACTCTAACAGAGAGGGTGATCTCAGCTCCTGGGTAGACAACGTATAGTGGACGGAAAGTGAACAGCAGGTTACGGACCATGTGTACAGAGTTGAGATCTCTGTTTCACTGGTTGGCAGTTTCCATTTTCTTACCCCTCAGCTTCCTTCCTGATTCTCTGTCCGGCGCGACGAGTTTGGGGAACAAGTTATAGCCCGAGGCAGCACAGGTAGGGTATACAGCTAGTGTCAGTTAACAGCTAAGACAACCAGCAATGGAGCCCCACAGCAGAGGTACAGCCCCATATTTGCACTACCTGAGCATCAGTTTCCTCATCTGTAAATGGTGATTTTAGAGACTGTCTTGCAGGGCTGCTAAGAAGATTAAATGAGAAACTATAGAATGCACTTAAGACAGATGAGACGACTTGCCACAGAGCAGGGCGTTAGCCACTGCAGTCATCTTGACTGGGAATGGTAGCAGAAGAACCAATGGGCTCCATGCACCCTCACCTTGGAGAACATGCCTCTCCAAGCAGCCTGCAAGTCAGCACACGAGGACTGAATGCTTTGAGGAACATAGGAAATGCTTCCTGCCATGGCTGTGCACAGAGACAAGCCTTCAAGGAAGGCCTCTGCTGTCTATTATCATTCCTAGGGAATCACAGCAGAATCTGGGCTTGAGTCCCCACCTCTCTGCCCACTCCACTCACCCTGGTATCAGGGAAGATACTGTCCCCCGCAAGACACAAGGACTGACTTTAACATTTGACTCTGCTCTTTATTAGCCATACAGTGCTGGGCAATTTGCTTCACCTCTTTGAGCCTATACCCTGCACCCTGCACTCTGGGCCATTGCCACTGTGAGATGCAGTCAGGGTAGAGGCATGGCCCAAAGATGGCCATTTGTGAGCTGAGCTGCCCCATGTAGCTGGGGTGGGTTCTGGGATCCCACAAGAAGCCACCAGATTTTTCATGGGATGATTTGTGCTTCAGTTACGACTATGTTCAGCTGCAAGTAACTGAAAACTATAGTAACAGGGACTTAAACAAAGAAGAGGTATTTTAGTTTTGTTTTGTTGTTTTGTTTTGTTTGTCTAGTGCAGAAAGGTAAGTTCAGAGTTGTTAGTCAGAGCTGGTGCCACTGCTTAGAGGTGTGAGCAAGGAGCTGGGATCTTGGTATCCTCCTCCACCACAGCTGGTTTCACCTCATGGTTGAATATGACTGCTGTACCTCCAGGCATCCAAACTATCTTCCAGGAAGGCAGAAGGGGGAGAGAGAAGCTGGAGTCACAGGCAAAGGGCTGCTGAGCATACCGGCTGAGTGAGATTCTTTTTAAATGTATACACACTGACTCTCCTCTCATTCCATTGGGCAGAACTGGGTCAACACGACGGCCACCACTGGCTACAAATGATCCCAGGAAGTGTTCTCACTGGGTGCAGTGCCACCTCCAAAGCAGGGTGCTATTAGTAAGGAAGAGGGGAAAGTTGGGCCTTGGGTCGGTGCCCAGCAGGTGCTCGCAGCCAGCTCAAGTGCAGTGAGGATGGTTGGAGCATCAGGCCCACCCCCGCCAGTAGCAGAGGCCCCAAGACTGGTAGGGGAGACGAGGGCTGAGAGGGGCAGAGCTGGAACTGTGCTGGGAGCCTGCCTGGTATGGGAAGTCCTATGGCAGACTATTTTCTTCCCTCTCTAACAAGCTACCCTCCTGCTGGCTCCACTGTGAGGTATTATGTGACCTCAAGTAGGCTGCAGTGACTTGACATGTCCCTCAGACTTGCCTTCTGAAAACCACCTGGGAGACATGGAGAGAATGGAGCAGAAGCTGTACCGGAGGCAGTGGGTGCTTACTGGCAGGGAGACCCCACAAGGCCCATGGGAAGCTCCTGCTAGGGGCAAGGTGGGTGACCTTGTTGAAACTAGCAGTTCCAGGGACCCAAAGGTGTAGGAGACTTGACTCTGGTGCTTCCCAGTGGTGTGAGCTTGGAAGACTTAAATGCTCCAAGTTTTAGGTTCCTTATCTACATAATGAGGACAAATAACTTAGCTTCTTGATTGCTCTTGAATTGGCCCACATGGAAGGGCTGACCTAGTTTCCATTTCCATCAACAATGGTATCTCCCCCTCCTCCCATCAGAACCCAGGAGGCGTTTATGCCTTGAACATGCAGATGGCCCCTGGTCAAGGTCACCACAGCTTGGCTGCCCAGGCTCACTTGGTATGATTTCTTGATGCCCCCTACAGTTTAGGAGATCTCTGCCAAGGCACCTGACACCCCCAGCTTCAGGGGTCTCTGGTTACCTCCTAGGTGCTATGGGATACTGGGGGCCTTGCTGCCTGGGGATGCCAACGTTCTCTCCCCTGAGGGCTGGGGTCTATGTTCTCCACACCAATCTCTTCCCTCCTCTCACAGGACACCTGAAATGACCTCATCATTACCTGGCTTAACTCATCAGGGATATACTGCAGGTGAGAACACAGTGCCTCTGGGGCTAGGCAGGCAGGGTGAACTCATGACCACCTAACCGCAGGGAACAGTGGAAATGTGCACTAGGGTTTTTAGGCTGCCATAACAAAGTGCACACAGTTTGGGTGGCTTGGAACAACAGAAATGTATGTGTCATGGGTCTGGAAGCCAGAAGTCTGAAATCAAGCAGCTGGCAGGGCCACTCCTACCAAGGGCACTGGGGAGGATCTATTCCAGGCCTCTCCCCTGGCTCTGGTGCTTTGCTGGCAATCTTTGGTGTTCCTTGGCTTGTAGAAACATCACCCCCATCTCTGCCTTCATCTCCATGTGGAATTCTCTCCCTGTGTCTATGTTTTCCCCTTTTCAAGGATGGAAGTCAGGTTAGGAGCCCAGCCTACTCCAGTGTGGCCTCATCTTAACTAATTACACCTGCAATTACCCCATTTCCAAATAAGGTCATATACTGAGGAACTGGAGGTTAGGACTTCAGCACAGAAATTTAAAGGGTGCACAATTCTGCCCTTAACAGGGCCAACAAGCCCTGGAAAGTGAGAGTGAACTGGCATGAGGGCAGCCCCATCTGCTCCTGCCCACTGCTGTTCTCCAGAACTCTGGGAGCCTGTCCAGAGCTTCCTGGGACAAGGGACTTTCAGTGCCTAAATAGGAAGAATCCCAGGAAACTGGGATGGCTGGTCACCCCAAGTGGAGCCCCATCTTCTAATGTTTCAAGAGAGGTCAGAAATCCTGATTTTATGTAACATCTCCCAGTTGTTAAATGGGCAACGAATTTTAAAATCCTTTGTGGCCCCCTAAATGTGCCCAGCCCATAAGCAGCCAGTTTGTTATTCACTGAAGATTCACCCAAAACAGGCCATTCTAGGCTCCACCCCATTCCCAGGGCCAGGGTGGACAAAATGTGGTGTTGCACTGGGAATGGGGTAAGGCACGCTGGGAGAGGAACCCAAACTAGCATTCCAGTGGTAATGCTGCCAGGTTCGTGGGATGCTCAGCACGGCTGGCACAGGGCAGATGGTAAGTCATGGAATACAGTAAATAACACTGACTGTGGCCTGAGCTCAGGCTGAACAGTTTGTTACAGGGTCCTGCATTAGTTCTACCTCTTATGAAGACTTCCTAGGCCCCTGCTGCCAACCCTCAGCAATGCTTCATGCTCCAGAAACTTCCAGCACTATTGCACATAAGGAGACTTCATAACTAGATGTGGCATTTGCAAATTGTCTTGAAGTTAGTGACCCAGGAGAAAAGACCTTAGACTGGTGGAAGATCAGAAGGCAAAGAGGCATTCCGGGGAGAGGAACCAAGTTGTGGGTGTCTGATATAGCAATGGGACACGAACTGTATGGGAAAGTCCACCCCGCTGCCCAGCCCCCACCACTGCCGGCACAACCAGGCATACCCGCACTGCTCCTCATCCACTCAGACGGTTTCCAGCAACTTCTGAGGCCTGATAACAACACCCACTGCATGGTTTTGTCAGTGGTGACTAATGGAGAGAATTTCAAACAAGGTCAGAGAGGAGTCTGGCACAGGGTGAAGTGGGTAAAGGTGAGGTTTTCTGTTTGCTCCTCCCCCAGTGCCCCAGGAAGTTGCCCATCCAGGCCTCTGCCCCGTGGCTGGGTGTGCCCCACTGCTGTTTCTGGTTTGCTAGCCTGGGCAGGGCCAAATTTAGTGCCCTACAGATCTGAAGGGGAAGAAGCAAGCTGGAGAGGAAGTCGTGTTAAGAAGGACATGGGGGAGATCAGGGCTCCCACTTCCCTCTTGCCAGACCCTGAAGAACTGGGGAGCCTCCCATATGTGAGACCTTGCCCCTGCTAGGAGCTGCAACCCTGTGCGTCCTGGCCTGGGGTGCCCTGATGTGACTACCATGACCTGGGCAGAGCACACTGTTCCCGCATACACTCGTGCTTTCTGAAACATGAGGAGGCAAGGGGGGTCAAGGGGAGTCCTGCACAGCGCAGGCCCAGCTGGTCAGGCTAATTTTAGGTTTTTCCCAGCCGGACTGAGGCCCACTAATCTCCATTATCTCAGAGAATGCACAGGGATCAGAGGATGCCTTCATTCGTGATGCCCCTACCCCAACCCCCAAGAAAACACCTCCCTCTGTCCAATTTCAATCTCTCTTTTACCTGCCCCAGTTCTGCCCATCCCAGGAAACCTGCCCTGACCACCACCTTACAAAGGGAGCTCTTCCTTCCCCAGTGCCTGGGGCAACTGTGGTTGAAAGCCACAGTGGAGTGCTGTGTCTCCAGCCCTGGCACATTGCTGGGCCCAAAATAAGCACTCAGTAAGTATGGGTGGAATGAATGAATAAATGGGCACTTTATTACACGTGACAGTGCATGCTATGCAGAGGTTAAGGCTAAAGTTAGTAAATGAGGTCAAAACGCTCAGAGTTTAAATCACCCTGAAACTCCATCAGGAAGACAGCATGTTGGAATTAACATTAAGTCTCTTGATAAGTCCAGTATGACCATGTTTCCTCCACAAGACCTGCCTTCCTGGGCCCCCCGTCTGGGAAGAGGCTGTTGGTCCTCTGACCCAACTCTCCTGCCCTCAGCACAAGACTTGGGACTGACAGGTGCCTGCTCAGGGATTCTCAAGGTTTAAGAAACAAGCCTCAGAGATAATCCACATCTAGAAATCTTTTTTTTTTTTTTCTTTTTGAGACAGAGCATCACTTTGTCACCTTTAGTAGAGTACTATGATGTCATAGCTCACAGCAACCTCAAACTCTTGGGCTCAAATGATCCTCTTGCCTCAGCCTCCCAAGTAGCTGGGACTATAGGCACCCGCCACAATGCCTGGCTACTTTTAGGATGGGGTCTCATTCTTGCTCAGGCTGGTCTCAAACTCCTCAGCTCAGGCAAAATGTAAGAGACTCTCCATCCTCTCCAGGGGCTGCAGCCCATTTATCATGGCAGCCAGGACAGGGTCTGCTGGATGCTCAAAAGGTCTGGCAGGCTGAGAATGAGTCAGGGAACACCCAGGCCAAGAGCAGAAATTGGAAGCCTTTGGTGAACAGCTGGAATGCCCAGGTTTGGAAGAACCCTGAAGCATGCCTCCAACAAGACAAAGGGAGGAAACTCTCCAGCTCCAGGCTTAAAATGAGAGGTGTCCAAGGCTAGATCCTAAAAAGTACAGCCAGGAGGGGAAGCCTATTCCTCTCGCACCCTGTTTTCCCCTATAGTTCAATGAATTTTCCCCGCCTTTTTATTTGACAATTTCTAAACAATACAGTAAATATTGAAAGAAAACAACAAACACTCATGAGCCCTCCGACTATATTTAACTGTCCTTGTTCTGCCTCTACCTAAGGTAGACACCTCTGAGACCCTCCTAGAAATCATGACACATCACTCTCAAAAATTTAGCTGCATCTCCCCGAAATTGTCCATGCCCCTACATGAACAATGGGCATTTCAGTTTTTAAAAAAGCTCGTGATTTTTTTTTTTCTAAATAAGGAAGTTTTGCATGACTTGAAAAATAAGGGAGGGTCAGGGATTACAGTGAAAAATTATACCAAACCAAGCCTAGATTTGTTCTGAAAAACTTCTAAATTAGGTTCTCCTCACAGAAAAACAAGGGATCTTTCAGGCCTGCCAAATGTCTACCCGGGAAGCCTCTAGATGCATATTTAACAGCAAGTCTCCAAGTCATATATTTATACTTCCCAAAATGATGTTCTGTGACATTGGAGTTGTTCTATAAATGTATGCTTATTACATAGCAGATTCTTAATAAACCCAAACACAAACTTTGCCTTTCAGGTAGTAGAAAGTCTTCAAATCCCACCATCTGGACCTGCACAGAGCTGGCTAAGCCTGAATCAGCCTGACTCTGCCATCACCTAACCACAAGATGACCCCTCTGGTCCCAGGGGACACCAGCCCTAGCAGCTCTGAGAAGACCTCCTCAGCCATCCATGTTATCCCAACTTTCCTTCTTAAATAAATCCCTGATACATTTGTGGCTAATATGGCAATTTAGCTCTAAATTTATCCTCTATTTTTCCCCGTGAGTTAGTTGTTATTTCCCTAGCTTTGGTGTAAGACTCTCTTCTTTCCACTGTGCCATGGAGTTCATAGCCAGGGTTTGTCGGTCAACTCCAACCTGCTAAGGATCCAAACTGCCACAGAATGCCAATTGCAGATGAGTTAGCTACTGAGCTAAGGACCTTCCAAACACAATCTCATTTAATCCTCACAAAACCCGTTGATGTGAATACTAGCTTAGTCCCTAATTTATAGGCAAGGAAAGTGAGGTTCAGAGAGGTTAACAGACGTCTCACACTAGTAAGTGGCTGGCTTGGTGCCCGTAGCACAGTGGTTACAGCACGGGCCACATACAAAATGCAGCAAAAAATATAGCCGGGCGTTATGGCGGGCACCTGTAGTCCCAACTACTTGAGAGGCTGAGGCAAGAGAATCTCTTAAGCCCAAGAGTTTGAGGTTGCTGTGAGCTGTGACACCACAGCACTCTACCGAGGGTGACATAATGAAACTCTGTCTCAATTAAAAAAACAAACACTAGTTAAGTGGCAGAGGTGTTCAGTGGTGACCTGAACTGATCACTCAGAAACCACGTCCCAGACTTTAACTACTAGGGTTCTGGGGATGGGCTATATGTCAAAGGGGTCTGTGTGGGTTCCCATGCAGATTGGGTGGGGAATGGGGAGCAGGAGAAGCATGAAGCCACAGGTTGACACTGCCAGGACTCTGTTCATGCTCAAGCTTTGTATCTGCCTACGAAAGTCCCATAGAGCAAAGGACTCTATTTTCCCTTCTATCCTTCTTCTTGGATTTCACACAACAGGTGCTCCATAAATACTCAGTGAATCCAGGCAGGTATGAAGAAATGTAATTTATTTCTCCTTTATCCCTCCCCTGAGCAAAGGTCTAGAAGGCAGAGTCCAGGGGAAATACCACCACCCACCCATTCGTGTCCTATTGACCTTTCTGCTGCCAACCCAGAAACAACTGTACAAAATGTGCTTTCACCTGCTCAGGTTGTGCTGAAATCCTGGCATGGTCTCTGGGGGGAATATTTTTTCCACAGCAGATGACCAGAGAAGATACCCCACATTCTTCCATAATGCAGAGGACAGCTGTATGGGTGACAGAGGAAGCCAGAAATGAGGCAACGATGATGGAAACGTGAGACAGAGAAAAAACCAAGGGGCGACCCGCAGCAAATCCCTGCCCTGTCTGACCCATTCATTATCTGGGAGATAGGAATAAGGAAACAAGAGATCTCAGGGCCTTTCTTCAAACAGCCAAAGCAAACCTTTGTTTGTTGTGTTTTGTTCCTTTGAGGAAAAAATTTGTACTTTTACTTTGTCCTCATGAAGAATGGATGAGTAGAAAAACATGTGATAGGTTTGAAAAATACTAATGAAATCTTGCACTTCACCTTACTCTGTGCTCCATCTGCCTAGGAAAGTTTTAGGACTTGTTGTAGAAGTTAAATTAAGGAAAAAATCTAGATAGAGGAAAGAAAAAAATAGCCTTGCGAGGTAGGCTGGTACCTTGAAAAGATGGTATTCTAGATTAGTTTATCTACAACACCCTTCCAAGTTAGTTTTTCAACAAGATGCACTCTCCCCATTCTGTTTGGAAGCAAGAGAAAAGCTGGCCCCTCCAGTTCAGGGAATAGTGAGTGAATAGCAGAGGCAAAGAGAGTGCAGGAAAGCAAAGCAATGCCATGCATATCCCTGTCAGAGCTGGACAGGAGACAAGCAAGGGGGAGGGTGGAGGCAACCCCGCCCCCGCCCCACTTCCTACTCAGGCCTGTAGGACAAGCTGTCTGTGCCTGCCTGGGGGGCAACTCCCTCAGTGTGTCTCGGTCAGCCAGAGGGCTGCCCACAGCCAAGTTCCACAGAGCCACCCTTAGACCCTCATGGCATGAGCCAGACTTTGAAGGAGCTGCAAGTCCAGGTGGGGAGCTTCCTTGGGTGGAACTTTGTAGCTAAGGAGTTGAGGTGTAAGTGAACTGCTGAGATTGGAACCAAGTACAAGCTCCAGGCAGACCTCAGAGGGGTCTTCAGCCCCCATGGAAGCTGGGGTGGGATCAGCCATGGTGTGACCCTGCAGAAGCATTTTCAGGCATGCAACATGGACTCTGCGGGTGCAAATACCACAGAGTTCAAGGTCACCTCTGAAGACCTGGCCCTAGGGAAGAAGTGGCACTTTGGCATATGGGCCAAGGAGCCTTCCAGAACAAAAACAAGCAAGACCCTGGCCTCAGACATTTGTCCATCAGCATCATAAGCACACCTCTGATGAACTAAGACTGTCCCAGCTGAGGACTGCTGGTAGGAAAGGCCTCAGGGAAATCTCCCTGTGAGACAAGACTCAGGGCTGGAGCCTAGCACTAGGACTTAGAATGTGGAACTCAGCCTGTGGACAGACCCAGCTTCCCCAGGGAGTGGGCCTCAAAGACCAAAGCTGAACACAAAATGTAACTGAACATCATACCTTGGGAAACTGAAGGAGGGGCTCCTTCACTGTGTGTGTTAAAAGCAGAGTGTCCAGGGCACCATTTCTTTTTTTTTTTTTTT
>NW_003852408.1:2939080-2944825 GCF_000181295.1 Otolemur garnettii | reverse complement strand
CCCAAGTAGCTGGGACCACAGGCGCCTGCCACAACGCCTGGCCATTTTTTGGTTGCAGCCATCATTGTCGTTTGGCGGGCCCGGGCTGGGGATTTGAACCCGCCACCTTAGGTGTATGTGGCTGGCGCCTTAGCCGCTTGAGCCACAGGTGCGGAGCCAGGGCTCCATTTCAACAGAGAACAGGAAACCCTTCTTCCACGCAAGACTCTTTCCAGCAAAGACCCTTCCAGGGCAGGAGCAAAGGCAGCCAGAGCAAGGAGTTGGACTGAAGTCTCCATCTATTCACTGTCCCCCTGGCATTTGGAATGCTGTTCCATCTAGAGTGCCTGTTGCCAAGCCCTGGCCTGAACTATCCCTCTGCTAACCAAGGTCCTATGCCAAATGCTACTTGGGTTCTATGGTCCAGTGTGACTGCCTGAAGAGGGGCTTAACTGTCCTTTTACAGGAAGAGGGCACCACACACATCGCCCCCCTCCTGGTCCCATGCTAATGCCCAACACAGGGTTGAGGGCTTGTGTGTCACCCAAACTTATCCACGCAAGGAGGGGGGCACCTGTAGCTTCAGCTCTACTTCTCCCCAGTAGCATCCACCTGGCCCCTGGCCCCAGTGAATTGCAGCTGCATCCACATCATGAAGCCTTTTAGTGCTGAAGGCAGCCAACCAGGACCAGACATACACCCAGCAGGCTGGCCACTCCTTCCAGTCCTTTGTGTGTGCTGCCTGCCTGGATTCACCTGGCTGAGGCTCAGAGATGCAGCTTGGGCATCCTGTTTGCAGAAAGCTGTCTCCGAATCCCTTGTTTGGGTTAAGCTTCTCTAGCGCTCTGCACAGAACAGATCCTGCTCTTAGTATTTCATTTAGTCATTCATTCAACAAATAAAGTACCTGCTATGCACCTGCCCTAGGTACTAGGGATGCTGCAGTAAAAAAAAGAAACAAACAAAAAAGATCCCTGCCCTTCTGGAATTTACATTACAGAGTATGTGGGAGGAAGACTGATAAAAAATTAGTAAGTAAACTAAACAGGACATCAGACTCAATGTTCTATGAAGACAAATAAAGCAGAAAAGCCTTGGATGAAGCGTGTGGGATGGTGGCGAGACAGTCTATGTGTGCATCTCTCTCACAGGTCTTTCCTTGCTCCTCAAGGAAAGCATGGCATTTCTCTTTGGGACCCCAGGCCAAGCTGAGTGCCCTCCTAAGCAGTCCTCTTCACTGATGCTGCCACGTGCAGGGTAACTTTCCCTTTAGAGCCCAGAGGTCCCTTAGGTGTCTGCACCCATTCCTTCCAGAGCGCTCAACCAGTCACCAAGGAGTGAAGGTCCAAGAAAGTCAAGGCAGAGCTTGAACTGGCTCCCAGGACTGAGTCAGCAACCCCCAACGAGCTCCGGCCTTCTTGAAACTAATTCTGGGGTCAACCAGTACCATGTGCAGAGCCACGAGCCTTAAGGGGGGCACTTCAGATGATAATCAACCAATGCAACATTCTGATTTTCAGCAAATGTATGACTTGGATGCATCAGAAGACAGCCTTCCCTGATAGTTTCAGAGGAACCATATCCCACTCAGGGAGGCTGGCTCTGGGCATGGGGAAGAGGGGTCTAGAAGGAGCTTTAGTGCTCCTTTCTAGAAGTTAAGTTTCCTGGGATTGTTGTTTGTTTGTGGTTTTGAGATAAAGTATTACTCTATGCCCTGAGTAAAGTACCATGGCATCTTAGCTCACAGCAAATCTCAAGCTCCTGGGCTGCAGTGATCCCCTTGTCTCAGCCTCCCAAGCTAGAAAAACAGGTGCCCACCACACCAGACTAGTTTTTCTATTTTTAATAGAGACAGGGTCTTGCTTTTGCTCAGGCTGGCCTTGAACTTCTGAGCTCAAGCAATCCATCCCGGTTTATTTTTAAACCAGTTTTACTGGAGCTGGGTATCATGTCCTTCATTGCTCAGCTCAGACATGCAGCCTTGGGTACTAGGAGATCTCTCTCCTGTGCCACCCCTTATCTACGCCTTGGACATCCCTGACCTAAGGAGGGCCAGTCACTTTTTTCTGGGCATGTGGAAGTGAGTTCCAGAGTCCCAGAGGCACTGCTGCTGCTTCTTGGAAGCTGGCTCACAGGCACCGGAAGGTGGTACGAAGTGAAAGTCAGGACTGCGTGCAGGGCAGAGCTCCCCAGCTACCAAGGGATGAGCAGAGCAAGTGCAGTTAGGGAGAAGCTGCAGTGCTACAGGCTGAGCAAGAGACAGAGCACAGGACATAGAAAAGACAAGAGACAGACAGGAAACAGGAAGAAAAGCTGGGACTGGCCAGCTGGTGTCTTGTTTGTGGCTGTCTCAGAGGTTCTCTGTCCTTGTAGTAACCCTCCCTCCTTGTAACTTGAACTCATTTGTAGATTTCTTTTCTTTGCACATAGACCCTTGCCTAGAACAGTGCTGCTTCCTAGCACATACCAGAGTTGCAAAATCCCCCATGATGTTGCCAAGTAATCTTCATCCTCAGAAAATCTCTCAAGAAAATAGCCCCTTTATTCAGCTTATGCCCAAGAATCCTCTCCCTAGGGAGGCTCAAAATCCAGGCCCTCTCATCTTTCCTTTCGCCTTCCCTCAGTGGTACACAGACACTTCCTCTTTCTTTTTCCTGTAACCAAAAAATAAAGGCCACTATGTTCCAAATGGATGCAAAAAATAGCTTTCTGTGCTTTAAGATACTGCTTGAAGCATTTCTGTCAGAGAGGCCACTCAGTAAAAAGTCACTCTGGGACTCCTATCTTTGCAAATTGTTAGTATCTGAATACCCTGAGCTGGTAATCTCTCGCTGCATAGCAAATCGCCCCCAAACTTAGCAATTGAACACACATTTTTAATCTTATAGTTTATGTAGGTCAGAAGACCACACATGGCTTTGCTGGTCCTTTCCTTCAAGATATCTCTTCCAAGGCTGGAATTATGGAGTCAGCTATGATTGTGATCTCATCTGAAGGCCCAGGTGGGAAAGGAGCCACTCCCAGGCTCAGTCATGTGGTTAGTTGTCAGGACTGTTGGGCTGAGAGCTGCCCTAAGTTCCTTGGTAGCTATTAACCAGAGACTGCCCTTTGTTCCGTATCACGTGGGTCTCTACTGCTCACTTCATCAAAGCAAGTGTATGAGAAGAGCTTAATTTTGGAATTGCCATTCCATCACCTTTGCTGTATTCTGTTAATTAAAAGCAATCCACTAGGGCTAGTTCACACGCAAGGGGAGAGGATTTCACAAGAACGTGAATATCAAGAGATGAAGATTATTAGGGGCCATGTCAGGAGCTGCCTCCCACATCCCTGAACTAAGAAACCACAAGGTCACCTTGGAAAGACATTTGGGAAAGGCCCAATGAAGATGAGAGATTAGCCTTGCCAACGTTTCCAGGAAGATGCTTGAACTTTATGTTGGTATTTCCCTTGCTGTTTTCCCTGTAATTTCAGCAGTAAAAATCCTAGGACAGCCTGAAAAGAAATAATCACACACCAAGAGTAGGTAGAGACAGTGGGAGAGACAAATGGGGCTTATGCATAAAGAAGAGGGAGGCAGGTGGGAGGGGGAGCTGGGAAGGAAACAGGAAGGCTTGAGCAAATGCATCATTTCTTCACATTAAACACACTAAAGACTACCATTTCTTATACACAACCTCTACTTGACCTGAAACTTAAATTGCAAGAGAAAGAGTTCAGTCCATGCTGTGCTGAGCAGAGTATTAGCCATCAATCTAAAGCGTGAAGGCAATTATAACCAGATATGTTGGCCTCAAGAATTTGCATTCAAGACATATTTTTAAGCATCTATAAGGTACCCAACACTATTCTAGTGATGAGAATACACCATAAAGAATGAATTCATTTAAT
The DNA here is from genome assembly GCF_000181295.1 of Otolemur garnettii. NCBI lineage: Eukaryota > Metazoa > Chordata > Mammalia > Primates > Galagidae > Otolemur > Otolemur garnettii. Next base: position 2,940,955 of record NW_003852408.1, on the reverse strand, counting down.
ATATATTTATTGTTATTTGTCAACCTTCTATGTCCTAGGAACTGCTGTGGGCTCTTAGAAGTACATCAGGGGACAAAAGCAGGCCAAAATAAGCAGAGAAACATTAATACAATAACAACAGATGACATGTAGAGATCTGTGTGTACTTTGTAGAGTGCCTTTGTGTTATCCCACTTAAACCTCATAGGTGGAATTTTCTGGTGTTTTCATCATTTGGGAGATGAAGAGCAGAAAACGGAACTCAACACTGGCCCCAGAGCTCCTCCTATCATACTTCCACAGATGGTTCTCCAGTACTCTGCATTTTTATAAGAATCTTCTCCTGGGATCCACTAGCCTGGACACAACCCCCTGTGCACAATCCCTCTCCTGGGATTCTTATAAAAATGCAGAGTACTGGCCTGGCTCCCATATATTTTGACCCAGTGATTCTGAGATAGGCCTGGGAATCTGCACTTGTGATAGCCCCCAGATGATCCTGCAGCAGAACGTCCTCAGCAGTCCCTGAAAACACACTGACAGTGGGGGGAGGGTGTGAATGTCAACAGGAGGAATCTAAACTCAGAAGGGCAGGAAGCTGTCTTCAAATATCTTAAAATTACGAGGAGCTCAGTTTTGTCCAAACACATTTATTAAATGCATTGGTTAGAATCCATTTGATTATAAGCAAGAAAAAATGCAATATACCTGGCTAACGGAGAAGCTACCTCATATTGTCATAATAGGGAGTCAGAAGAGGGTACCTCATGTCTCCTGTGTCCCAGGCACTACACTAGGAGCTTGAGATACCCAATGGTCCCTATGCTCAAGGACAGTCTCAGAGTTAGAGAAACATGAACAGATGTCTTTGAGACAACACCCCGTGATGTGTACTGTGATGGAGATGCACCCAGAAGAGGGGCACATGGCTCAGTCTGAGAACAGCTGGCAAGTAAAGTTTCCTGGCAGAGGTAATGCCCGAGGCGGGCACTCAGAATGAGTAAGAATGGAGCAGAGAAGAAAGGAACGGAAGGGAGTTTCAAGTGGCACGTATCAAACTCAGAGGGATGAGGCATTATGGCATGTAGTGGGAAGTCCTGTGAGTCCAGAATGACTAGGCCAGGAGTGAGACTGAAGAAGAAGCAGAGCCAAGACCTGCGGGCACATATGTCCTCCTGAGGAACTCATACTTATAGGTCTTTCATATGGCAATGTTCATGGGGCATCTAGAGACATGATCTACGGGTTACAGAATAATGTTTTGAGCTCTAGATATAAGCCTTAGATTAAGACTTGTAATACAGGCTCAGTGCCCATGCACAATCGTTACAGCGTTGGCCACATACAGCAAGGCTGGTGGGTTTGAACCTGGCCTGGGTCAGCTAAACAACAATGGCAACTGCAACAAAAAAAATAGCCGGGCATTGTGGCGGGCACCTGTAGTGTCAGTTACTTGGGAGGCTGAGGCAAGAGAATCGCTTAAGCCCAAGAGTTGGGGGGTTGCTATGAGCTATGACACTACTACGGAGGGCAACATAGTGAGACTCTGTCTCACACACACACAAAATACATATACTAGTGTTGGCAGCAACAAAGTAGTAGGAATTCTGAGATATGACAGGCAGAGTGCAAGAAAGAGAGGGGCACCAAGCTGAACACAAAATCCCAGCACAAGACTCAGGTCTCGGCTCGGCGCCTATGGCTCAAGCGGCTAAGGCGCCAGCCACATAACACCTAAGGTGGCGGGTTCGAATCCCCAGCCTGGGCCCATCAGACAACAATGATGGCTGCAACCAAAAAATGGCCGGGCGCTGTGGTGGGCGCCTGTAGTCCCAGCTACTTGGGAGGCTGAGGCAGGAGACTCGCTTGAGCCCAGGAGTTGGAGGTTGCTGTGAG
>NW_003852408.1:2911514-2939034 GCF_000181295.1 Otolemur garnettii | reverse complement strand
AAAAAAAAAAAAGACTCAGGTCTCAAGACCCTGAGACTCCATCAAGTGAGGAGAAAGTTGACGAGGAGGAAGAGCACCAGGCAGGAGGATGTCTTAGAAGCCAAGGAAGCAAGAAGTGTCGAAAAGGAGAGTCTGACCATCATGCTAAATGCAACAAAGAAGTCCAGAAAGATAAGGACTGAAATCTAACCAGTGAGCTTGAGAATCTGGAAGTCACTGGAGACTTTGGTCAATAGCTATTGCAGAGTGGTAGGCACAGACCCAGGATGCAGCAGGGGGAGAGCAAGTCTCACCCTAATTCTTTTAGTAAGCTCAGGGGAAAGCGAAAGGAAAGAAGTGGTGAGGGAGGAGTTCAGAATCAAAGGAAGGTGTGTAGGTATGGGCAAGTAGAGGGTGTTTGTAGTAGAGCCTAAGGGGTGGGAGGCTGAGAATGTCAGAGGGAGATAGGAGGGAATGGAGCAGGTTGGAGGTGCCAGAGGACAAAACTGAGTGCACGTGTGGAGGGGTGGCCTTGACCATAAGGACGCCCCTGATTCTCAGAGACAAGGCAGGTGGGCAGGTATATGTTTCACACAGGAAAAGCAGGATGGTAGGAGCTGTAGCGGGGTTCAATCCAGGACAAAGATTGTAAAGAAACATTAATAAGAGCTTTTTGCAAATCCTGACCCTTTTCAATGGGAGTCCAGATTAACTTCCCCATTCCCAATGGATAGTACTCTCATACCAGTCACTCTAGGAATAAAGAAAGATCAGAGTTTGGGTCAGAATAACTGGTTCAGGACTTGGATGTGGTATGGTGCTGAAATAGAGCAGAGGTAAGGGTTACTGGGAATGAGAAAAAATGTGAGGCTAGTTTCTTGGATTCTGTGTTTCCCCGAAAATAAGCCCTAGCAGGATTTCTATGCATTTGTTAAATATAAGCCCTACCCTGATAATAAGACCTAGTGAGAGGCATGGCTGCATTTCAGCAGGGAGAGGAAGACATCCCCTGAAAATAAGCCCTAGTGTGTCTTCTTGAGAAAAAATAAATATAAGACAGTGTCTTATTTTCAGGGAAACACAGTAGATGTATCAGATGAGAATGCATTTAGCTATAGAAGCATGGCTACAGAGCCTTAAATGAGTAAGCAATATACATAATAGAAGACCAGAAGTAGACAGATGTTGGTGATGGTCCAATAGCTTTTTGATGATAGGGTGCCCTCGGTTGTCCATTTCCTCATGTTGAAAGATGGTTTCCTCTGCTCCAGCCATCACATCTGCAGTCACAGAAGAAAGAAAGAGGAAAGGTGGTACTAGCTGTGTTTATGTCCCTGTTATCAGGAAAGCAAAAGCTTTTCCATAAAACACTCCCCTGCTCCTAGCAGATTCCCACTGGGTATCCTTGAGACAATCGAGTCATTTGCTCTTCCTTGGCTGCACGAGAACTGATAGACTAGGGAACAGGATTGCTGTGACATATTAAGTGGCACCTGCAACTGGGCACACTGCTGCAGGGAACTAAATCAGGGTCCTAGCATGAAGACAGAAGTGGAGACTGGATATTGGTTAGGCTAACATGAGAGAGATCATGAGATCTGCTGCCATGTGTCCTCTGTGTGGTGAATGAAATCATGTCCTGCCCCAGAGGACTGAGACTCAGGCCAGTGAGGAGTGGAGTAGTTGCTGGGTCCAGCTGAGAATACGACTGGGAAGAGGACTAACGAAAAGTAGTCAGAGGACAGAGCTGAGGAGGCCTTGGACACCAGCCCCAAGCAACCATGAGCCTGGACACAACCCCTGTGCCCAGCAGGGAGCTCTCCACGGTGCTTTTTTGTTTTTTGTTTTTTTAAAATCCCTGAGACAGAATCTTACTCTGTCACCCTGGGCAGTCAGCCTTCCTCACGGCAACCTCAAACTCCTGGGCTCAAGCAATCCCCCTGCCTCAGCCTCTCAAGTAGCAGGAATTATAATGTGCATCACCATGCCCAGCTAATGTTTCTATTCTTAGTAGAGACAGGGTCTCCCTCTTCCTCAGTCTGGTCTCAAACTCCTGGGCCCAAGCAATCCACTCACCTCAGCTCTCAGACTGCTAGGATTACAGGTGTGAGCCACCACACCCAGCCTCTCTACAGTGTCTTGAGCAGGCGTGAGACCGGGAAACAGGCAGAGCTGTCAGTGGGGGATGGGAGAGGCAGCCTTGGCCAGACTAAAAGGGCAGGTGAAGACCACAGCAGCACTTTGAGGTACAGCACCCCTCTAAACCTCTGGCACCCCTGTTAGGCCTCTAGATACCCCAGAAATATGAACCGAACAATCCAGACTGCTGCATTCTCAAAAGCAAGGCATGGCCCTATGGCACCCCATGCTAAGGGGACTCAGGTCAGACCGGCCCTCCACAGCTGTCCCCAGGTCCCTTCCCCATGCCCTGTGGCCCTTACCATGGTCCTTCTTTCATGCCAGTCCTCTTGCCCAGTTGTCCTCTGGCTCTCTCTTCTCCTCTGGTTCCAACCCCAGCAGTGCTGGGCAAGAGTGTTCCACTCCTCCCCCACCCTCAGGGTGCTCTGGTCCTAAGAACAGAACCAGTAAGGGCGACAGGGGGGCAGACCATGGGCCAGACAGGGCCCTGGTGGCTGGTGGCTGGTTGTGAGGGGCTGAGGAGGAGGAGGGCAAGGCTAACTCCCATGCCATGCCTGGTGATCCACCTGGCAGCAGTGGCATCCCAGTGTGTGGCCTGGACTTCCGGCTTTGCTCAGATCAGTCCGGGGGGAGATGAGCCCCTCATGCTGCATCTTCTCTTTCTGCCCTTCGCCCATCCCATCATGTGGGCCCTGCGTCTTCAGACCGGGGAGCCTTGCCCATGCTCCAGCTGCCTGCAGTGCCCCTCCACGCCACTCTCCAAGTTGATTCCCTCTTGTCCTTTGGGTCTCAGTTTAAACATTGCTCCCCTAAAGGTGCCTTTCTTGACCCTCTGCCTGATTAGTTCTTTCCCTGTTTTCCCTCCTAGGAACATGTGACTCTGTGGGAGTGAAGGTAATTACCACCAGTTACTGAGTCAAAGCTGAGATCCCAGTGGGCAAGCCTGCCAAGCTTATTCCTTACTTTACAGGTCCCTGTGGGCAGGGCAGTCTACCTCATCCTGTGGCTACCCAACCTGGAATGCATAAAACCCAAGGTCATCCATGCAGCGGGAGAAGGTTGACTGAAGCACACCAGTTCCTAATGCCTTTCCTGAAGGTGACACATATCCTGGCCATTCCAGGTCCTTAGCCAGCATTTATCACATGGCTAAACTGGAAAGGGGGCTGGGAAATATAGGGGGTACACAAAATATTTAGGGTGCACTGCCTGTGTCTGCCACTGCTTTTCCTGCTAGCCTCTTATGGCTGTCATTTTGCATGGATTTATGAATGTGAAATGATGATGACATCTGTCTCTCTCACTGGGCTGTGAACTCCCTGGGCCCAGGACTCTCCTTCACCCCCAGGGCCTGGCAGTCTACCTGTTGTCCTAGGGGTGTGGGAGCCAAACTAATTAACTGAAGTCAAACTACCTCCCTTTGTTGTTTATTCAGAACAACAAGCCACTGCATACCAAGGACCTTATCATACCTAGGTGTTAGGCAAGCCCCCTTGTGCACTCAGCCCACATCCTGACCCCCTCCCCTTTTTGCACTTGCCACTCCACTCTGCACTCGCCCCACTTGCAAGCTTTATCCCTTCCTTCTCATTCGCTCACCTGAGACAAAGAAGACTCGTCCCTGAGCCAATCAACCCTGAACACGACCACCCTGTACCTGTCAGTTCAGGACAGACATGGTTTCCCTACCAATAAGGGGATGGGGTGGGATGGTCTAATGGGAGGGAAGAGGGAGGGGTATAAAGGGACTTTCTGAATAGTCTGTAAGGGCTGTTCTCTCTTTTTCTTAAAGGGCAGCCCAGGCTCTGAGCTTGAATGAATAAAATTCCTCATGCCTTTGCAGCGATGTTCGGACTCTCAGAGTGGTGCTTGAATTGAGTCTGCGGGTTAACCGGGGTGGGGGTGGGGGGACGGGACTGGAAGTGTTGATTAAATCACCAAATGAATGAACTGGATAAACTGTTGGGAGTCCACTTCAGGGGACAAAGACCATCATTTCTGAGAGGAACAGCACTTGAAAGTCTACGGTGAAAAAACTGAACTAGGGATCAGAGGGCAGAGAAGAGCAAAGAGATCTGATTAGGGAAGGCCCCAGGGAGATTTTCCCAGGCACTACCAGTGCCCTAAATCAGCTTTTATTAAACCACTTGCCAGTTCTGTTCCCACCCACCCACCTTGGGCGCTCAGCGACAAACAGCAGAGACTTGAACTACTATGGGGAGAAGAGGGAAGTTTCACAGCCCTCACCAACACCCACTGCTTCCCCTGTGCCTCCTCAGTCAAAAGTAATATAGCAGCAGCAGAACGGGCAGTCTCTATAGTTAGGTGACGCGGTCTCAAAAGAGCTGTCATTTCAGTTCTGGTGGCCCTCTGGGTGCTCTGAATGGAGGACCATGTTTCCCAGTGCAGATGGCTTGACACTGGTTCCTGAGGACAGGCAGGCAAGGAAGAAGAAACCCCTCTGGGGGAAAAAAAAGTCTCCAAACCTGTGGAAGGCAGGGGGCAGCAGGCCAAGCTACACCGGCTCTGCCTCTTCTCCTCTCCGTGGTTCTGGCCACGTCACCCAGCTTCTCTGAGCTTCTGCTCCTCATCGGCAAAATTTCTCATCATCGACGCTAAGATAGACTTTCTTCTACACTACAGTCTAAACTCACTGAAATTAGGATGTAATTAGCAGTCAATGGCATGTGACAATATAGATGGTAAGGCTTTTTTCTTTAATGCAACATAAAATGATAGTGAGTCTTCAGAAATAATATAGGTGAAGTGCCTAACAGAGAACCTGTACGTTGTAGATTCCTCTCCCCCCCCCCAATTACTATTTTAACCCAATGACTATAAAAAACAAGCTATAAAAAAACAATCTCCAGCTTGGAGTCCATAGCCCAGTGGTTATGGCTCCAGCCACATGCACTGAGGGTGGCGAGTTCAAACCCAGCCCAGGCCAACTAACCAACAATGACAACTACAACAACAACAAAAAAAATAGCTGGGCATTCTGGTGCGTGCCTGTAGTCCCAGCTACTTGGAAGGCTGAGGCAGAAGAATAGCTTAAGCCAAAAAAGTTGGAGAGGTTGCTGTGAGCTGTGACAGCACAGCACTCTACCAAGGGTGACATAGTGAGACTTTGTCTCAAAAAAAAAAGAGAAAAAAACCAATCTCCAAGTTCTAGTAGGATAGGTAAGATGAACACGTAAAATTTTAGGCTTTGTGTACAACATGAGGACTAAAATTGATAAAGTTATATTAGAGATTTTTGTTAAACCAGTAGATTCCAGCTGCTCTTGTCACCACAAAAGAGAACTATGTGAAAGGATCGCTGTGTTTATCTGCTTCACTACCGTAACCACTTTACTATCTATATGTCTCTGGTAACATCATGTTGTAAATCTCAAATACACACAATAAAGTTTATTTTTAAAAAACATTTTTGTGAGTTGTTTGGTTTCTACCCTCAGACTCTGTCCAATTGCTATCACAAGCACAGGAGGTGCCCTTTTAAGACTTGGACGAAGTACGCTGACTTGGGAGGTAAGACTGGGATAAAGGCTAGAAGACAGAGGGGAGAAAGAGACAGGAGTCGGGAGAGGAGTGAGAACACAGAGAGAAACTAGACAGAAAACAGAGAGATTAGCAGAAGGAAAAATTAAAGGTGAAATATTAATTTATCACCTTGTTGGAGCTTTTATAGCAGTAGCTGAAATGTGAGTGATGCTGGTTCCAAGCCCATGGAAAGGGCAAAGGAGCTCAAATGCAGTGATCCAGCTTCATGGATGACTCAGCCAAGGGCAAGGAAGAACATCCAGGAGAAGAAATACTCCTTAGCCTCAGAGAACCAGAGATCTGAAAGAATTGATACATCATGAACCTTGATGTTCATTGTTCTAAAGTTGGAAGTTGTCGATGTAAACCTTTTCTTTTTAATTAAAAAGACAGAGCCTGTTGTTTGGTGCGAAACTCCCTACTGATTTTTAAAGAAAGAAAGGACTACCACTGTGACTGTGTGGGCGATCTGGAAAGGATGCCTGAATTTATCTTGGGGCTTAGAACCCAGCCCCTTCCAGTTTACAGCTACCACCACCACCAGCAGCAGAGATTTATTCAATTTGAATTGCACCAGTTTTTTAAAATATTCTTTGTTTGTGAATATCTGGGTATGTGTACTAGAGTTTAATATTTGAAGATCTAATTTGCTTTTTGAAATGCTTTTTATGTAAGCATTTCATTACTTAATGGAGTAGGGTAATATTTAAAGTAAAATCAAAGTCTGATCCGTATTGATCTGGAGAATTTCTGCAGGATATCATGTATTTCTGATTATGCAGATCCAAATTATAAGAATCAGGAAGAGCATCAAAACCGTCAAGATAAATTAGCTTACACAGAAATTGTTTAAGTAGTGACTCAGGGCACTCATGATTTTAGGGGAAGGAAAGTATTAATGAATTGCTTTAAGAGTAGGATTGCCAGGTTTATATTTATGACAGAATAGATCAAATGTGAAAATGCTCAATTTTATATATAATTCAGCATAGGATAATATAAGTTTGGCCGATTCTAAATCAAAGTATAAAGTCATACGACAGATTTATATTCAGAAAATAAAGATAACACAAAAATACAGATCTAATTTTTTGATCCTAAGACGGCTTGGCAAATAGTCACATGTTCATAAATATTTTTTTTTTTTTTTTTTTTTTTGAGACAGAGCCTCAAGCTGTCCCCCTGGGCAGAGTGCCGTGGCATTACAGCTCACAGCAACCTCCAACTCCTGGGCTCAAGCGAGTCTCCTGCCTCCGCCTCCCAAGTAGCTGGGACCACAGGCGCCTGCCACAACGCCTGGCTATTTTTTGGTTGCAGCCGTCATTGTTGTTTGGTGGGTCCGGGCTGGGGATTTGAACCCGCCACCTTAGGTGTACGTGGCTGGCGCCTTAGCCGGTTGAGCTATAGGCGCCGAGCCCATAAATATTTTCTATGGCATAATTTGTCCTTTAATCAAGATGTCTTTAGATAATTTTTGTTAAAGTAGTCTGTGATAGAATTGACTTTGAAATACTGTTAGAAAGTGTCCTGTCTTAGGCTGGTCAGAATGCAATGGTGTTTGTAACTAATCGATCACAACCAGTTACAGATTCCTTTGTTCCTTCTTCACTTCCACAGCTTCACTTCACTAGCTTTAAAAAAAAAAAAAAGTAAATAAAAATTTTTTTACAAAGAAAAGAAATCGTGCTTAGCATAATTTAATTAAAACCATTCCATGGTGTTAGTGTAATTTGCTTCATAATTTTAATCAGGGGCATGCTATGATTATCGGTGGATTCACTGGGACTTTCTGGGTTTTTTGTTTTTGTTTTTGTTTTTGTTTTGTTTTAGAGACAGAATTTCACCTTATGGCCCTTGGTAGAGTGCCTGTGGCATCACAGTTCACAGCAACCTTCAACTCCTGGGCTTAGGCAATTCTCTTGCCTCAGCCTCCCGAGTATCAGGACTATAGGCATCGCCAAAAGGCCCAGCTATTTTTTGTTGCAGTTTGGCCAGGGCCAGGTTCGAACCCGCCACCCTCGGTATATGGGGCTAGGGCCCTACCCACTGAGCCACAGGCACTGCCTGACTTTCTGGTTTTTTGATGTATCTCATCTATCCATAACTTAGACTTGTGATCTGGGGTGGTTTGTGGTATAATCACCATAAAATAGGCTTGAGCCACTGAATTTCAGTGATCAACTCGAATCAGACACATTTAATATGTTACATTGTTGGTACTCTATACATTGTGAAAGTATTTTTTTTTTATCTTTTTTTAATCTGTAACTTGTTATTACATGGTCAGCCTCTATCCTTGGGTTCGTTCAAGAAACGGCTGGAAATTTATTTTAATGATCCTGTGGCTGGCCAGTAGAATGTGCTGTGGATGTGGAATTAGAATGGCCAGACGTGCTGGGATTTTCAGTCAATCCTCAGCCTGGAAGAAATCAAGTTTCAGTTGGATCGATTTGATCTGAGCCATCTCTGCCACACTTTATGCACCTTATGTGCTGTTATGTACTGTTCCTCAGACACTGCAGCAACAAAATTTCTTCTGCATCGGTCCTAAAACAGCTGAAGATATTGCAAATCCTTCTTGGGGGCCCTACTGGCAGGTGGAGGCCAGCTGCCAAGTCCATCAGTCCTAGCCTCACTAGTCTGGGCATGTGTCACCCAGACCATGCCTGAACTAGAAAGAGCCCACCTTCCACACCATTCCAGGAGAGTCTGAACAATCCCTCCTGGAAGCAATGGAACAAAAACCACACTGGCTGGCAGCTTCCCCAGGCTCTCTCTCACTGAGGCAGAAGCTTGAGAAGGCTGAATTCCAGCCACAGTTGCTGCTTGAGTGTATAGGCCTGGTGGTGTCTTCCTCCCATGCTCTGCCTGGCTGAGACCCCTGGATATTGCTGTTTCTAGAAGGAAAGCCAGTGCTCCTGCTGGCAGGGGTCACCCTTCAGTGGAGCTTGTCCCACTTGGCAGACTCTACTCACTTATTTATTTATTTACTTATTTGTACGGAAACAACTGGACAGAAGATGCCAGGTTAACAGAGTTCTACCTCTTCTTGACTTCCTTACTAGCCCATTAGGCCCTGCCTGGGATGGCCAAAGGGCTTTCTATGTAAATTGTCTGGACCACCTCTCACTGTACCTCCCTTACACGTCTACCCATCCTGCTCAGTCTCACACACACTCATTCACCTGTATGTACCACACACACACATACTTCCACCCTTGGCGACCATGGCACATTGCTCTGTTTAATATCTTCTCTCAACCTCAAAGAATGATGTCCAGGAATCAAAACCCAACCCTCTGCCCTAAGACCAGGGCAGAAAGGGTCTGGCTATCTGTGGAGGGGCAGGTAACTACGATCTTTGTCACAACAGATTACAGGATGTCAGGGAGACTTCTGAAATCTGGGCCACACCAATATGAACAGATAGCACAGATGAATTCCTGTTTGTGGGGTACCCCACTGCTGCCAAAAGCATACCCACCAATAACCCCTGTTGGACACTCCACTGCTCTTAGCCCCACCCAACTAGAAGGCCTTGGTTTTACCCTCACTTAGATACTTGGACATGGAGCTTCATCTAACTTCTTGCAACCAACACTATTCAAGGCAGGTGTCCTCTATCCAGATAATACCAGAAGCATCCACTAGTTGAGGTTCAGGTCTTCCAGGACAACCTGTAAGAAACCTACCATGAGGAATTTACTTTTTTTTTTTTTTATTAATGCTTTTTTAAAAAAACTTTATTTATTTACTTATTTTTTGTTATTGCAGTTTGGCTGGGGCTGGGTTTGAACTCACCACTCTCAGTATATGGGGCTGACACCCTACTCACTGAGCCACAGGCACCACCCCAAGGAATTTGCTTGTAGTTGATCACAACATCTTTGTAAAGGAACACTGGGAACTGCAGCTAAAATAGGACTTCCCAGAGTCAGATTAGAGGCCACCAGAACAACAGAAGTCCTTTGTAAGGATCTGCCTGTGTTGCATAGTTATTCAATCCCCCTGTGAATCCTTTTAGCCACTAAACCTCTGCCCCCATATTTTCTCAGTAGGGCCTAGACCTTGTCTTGGTGGCCCTAATCAGGGCTATCACAACAAGAAACCATGATCGCTCACTTCTGATCATTTTGAACTTGTGAAGCCAACTCAGAGGAGCCATTCATTAATAAAGGTCAACTTCCTAGGGGCAAACAGCACCAGTGTGGGCATGTGGGTCAGCAAAGAAAGCCTTATGGACATGCTTGGACCAGTCAGGAATCTGATGATACTCCAAGGCCTGAGTCATCCATGTGTGTTCTGACAGCTCAGGTATGATGTTCCTGAGCTGGGATGAAGTCATGCTTGACTGGTGTCTTGACCTGCAGTTATTTCCCAGGCCTTGTCCTTATGGCCTGTGGGCCAGCAGCCCCCCTCCAAAATATTCAAAATATTTGGAGTTGACTTGGCAAAGTATTTACAGTCAAGTGACAAACTCTTATAATGCTTGGAACAATCAAAATTCTATGGTTACCATAGAGATCCCTGCTCTCTTCCGCCCTCATCCAAGCCTGCCCTGACTCAGCTCATCTATATCTGCCTAAGTGAGAAAACTCGTTCTCTTAAATAATCAAGGACATCAGATGGGGTACAAAGGCTCACGCCTGTAATCCTAGCACTCTGCAAGTCCAAGGCAGGAGGATCACATGAAGCCAGGAATTCAAGACCAGCTTGAGCATGAGAAAGACCCTTTCTCCACTAAAAATAGAAAAAAGTAATGGGGCATGGTGGTGGGTACCTGTAACCCCAGCTACTCAGGAGGCTGAGGCAGGATGATTACTTGAGCCCAGGAGTTTGAGGTTGCAGTGAGCTATGATAAGAGCACTTAGACAGGTAACAGAGCAAAACTATTATCTCAAAAAAAAAAAAAAAAAAGACATCATAAACCAGAGAATACTATTCCGGTAAAACAGAGAATCATTGCTCCCCAGGCAAACTACACTGAAGGTAAAGCATACCCTCTCTTAGACTTGTATTCATTTTCTCTTGCTGCTCCAACAAGTACGTTTAAGGCAGTGGATCTCAACCTGTCTACTGACCCTTTAATACAGTTCCTCTGTTGTGGTGACCCCCACACATGAGGAGTGGTGTCATCGTTCCTAAGACCATAGGAAATATGTGTTTTCCAATGGTCTTAGACAACCTCTGTGAAAGGGGAAAGGAAGGGTCTTTTGATTCCCAAAGGGATCATGACCTATAAGTTGAGAACCACTGATTTAAGGGGTTACAATAACATATGTATTTATTATCTTATAGTTCTGGAGATCAGAAGTCCAAAATCAGTTTCTCTGGGCTAAAGTTAACATATCAGCAAAACTAGTTCTTTCTAGATTCTAAAAGCTAGAGGCTTTAGGAGATAACCCATCTCCTTGCCTTTTTAGCTTGTTTTTTAAATTTTTTTTAAATTGGGATTCATTGAGGGTACAAAGAATTAGGTTACACAGATTGCATTTAATAGATTGCATTTAATAGTCCCTCTTATAATAGGAGGTGTGCCATACACTGTGCCCCACCTTCCCCTCCTCCTCCCCCCCTTTCCCCACTTGCTCATTTCCTTGAACTTCTCCTCCCCCTTATATTAGCTCATCTGCCTTTTTAGCTTCTAAAGGTTCATGGTCCCTGCTCCTTCTCAAAACCAAAAAGCATCTCCAGTCTCTTTCCCTCTCTTCTGTCCTCATATCACCTTTTTTCTCATTCCTACTCTCCTGCCTCCCTCTTATAAGTGCCTTTATGATTAAACTGAGTCTATCAGTTGATCCAGGACAATCTCACTTTTAAGATTTTCAACTTACATCGTCACTGTGTAAGGTAATATATTCACAGGTCCCAGACATGAGGATGTGGACATCTGAGGATGAAGGAGGGACATTGTTCAGTCTACCACAATCTGTTCATTTATAGGACAGACCAATAACTTTCTCACTTTAACAGAGAGAAAACCAAACTCGAGCTTTGCATTGTATATTTGATATCCTAAAGCTCTTTCTAAAAATCATGTAAATAAATCCATCAAGCTTTAGCCAGATTTGACTATGACTATATCCATTCAGGTTGTGCCTCTACTTCCCTCCTCATTCTAGAACAACTAGTCATTTTACCTTAGGACAAAACTACTCTCTTTGTTCCCTTAGCAAAACACATCCTGAACTTCAACTGCCAGAAAGTTCTCCTGTTTCACTCAGCCACCCTCTCCTAGGACCTCTGTTCTCTTCTGTCTTAGCTATTACAAAGAAAGAGGGACCCTTCTTCCTTTGTGCTTCTATGGCGCCTCCTCCCTCCTTAAGCACCTCTAGGGCTCTGTGATCCCTTTTCCTTCCTGTATCTCCAACTTCTTTAATAGTTCCTGCCCTTCAGCTTTAAACAGGAAGATATATAGGTAGGAAGGTCTCTGACTAGCACCACCCCCCAGCTACTGTCCAGCCTTGCAAGTGCTACCCACCCCCATTATCTCCATTTCCATACCAACCTTTCACACCTTAGACTAGCTGCCCCCTCTGCCCTCTGGCTGCTCTTCACCCATCCCTCTACAGATATTGCTGTCTCTGTCACAAAGGCCTCCTGTTGCCGCATCCTCAGGTAACCCTGCTGCTGCATTGGGCTGATTATTCTTTCACTTGAAATTTTCCTCTGGGACCCAATGCCCTGCTAGTTTTCCTCTCACTTTCCCGTTGCCCCTACATAGTGTCCACCTATATGAATAGTCCCACCACCCAACCAGCAGCCCATGTCAAAAGCCTGGTTTTCATTCTAGATGCTTCATTGTCCCTTACTGGCTGCATCCATTCAAATATTTTTTTTTCATAACTGATTCACTTCTTCCTACATCCAATGTACAACCATAGCTCAAGCCTCCATTCCCCCTTCCCAGCAAGAATGAGAAAAGCCTCCTACTGGTTTCACTGTCTCTAATCTGACCTTCTTCTCATCCATAGCACACACGGAGATGAGAGTGGTGTTTCTAGTCCAAAGTACACAGTTGAGAGTATCACTCAATAACTCAAAGTTTCAGTGCTTACCTACCTACCCAACCCACCCCCACTGCCCTCATGTTGGAACTCAGTCTCCTTAACATGGATGATGCGGCTCTTCAAGATTGGACCTTTTCTTCTCTTTCCCACCTTATCTGCTGCCAGTTCCTTTCTCAAAGTCTAAGCTCTTTAGAATGAGCTACTTACATGCAAATTCACCATGCTTTGGGTGCTATTTGCATGATTTTCCTTCAACATTTACCCACATCTTCAACTGACTACATCTTATTCAAGCTTCAGGCCTCACTTTTCCGGAACTGCCTGTTTGTGCTATCTTTCCTAAACTACAAGCTCACTGAAAGCAGGGACCATGTATTGTTCAAGGTCTCATTCCCACTGTTTGTACTCAGTAATTATTTGCTCTCAATTAACATTTGTTGAATAAACAAAGTTTCAATGAACTGCAGAACAGGTTTGGTGAGTCTGAGGGTGTAGGGAGGGTGGGTTGATGGGAGGAGCAGGAGAGCCTTAGAGTTCAAGCCAAGTAAGTAGTTCTGGTGATAGCAGTGTCCAGGGAGGGGCCATACCAGTGACTGTTGAAGGAGGGTGGAAGTGAAGGTCATTGGTGCAAAGGATACAAGGGAACTGTGATCCAATAGAGCAGATGAGTGGCACTCATATAGCCCAGGAGAAGTCAGCATTGGGTGGGGATAGAAGCCGTGAGTCAGGCTCCAAAGTCCTTTCATAGATGGTCTGATTAAGGCAGAGAGGTACCTTGATCTTGTGGCCTAACCTCAAAGGGTGAGAGGAAAGGAAATGAGAGTGATGGGAGACTTTCAGAGGACCACCACTGATTTATGGAGAATGATGAACCTGCCTATGGACCTGAGATCTGTGGGCACAGTACGGGGGGCTGAAGGGCCTCTGTTTTGAGAGGGTTTCAAGATTAAGAGGTGGGGGAATTCTCCAGAAGGTGGTAGTGCCTACAAAGAAATATTTTAATAGAAAGGGCTTTCCAGAGATCTCAAAAGAAGGGTTTAGAAGGTATCTCCCAGTATAAATTCAAGTGGTCAGATGATGTGGTTCCTACCAGTTTGGTTTCAAAATGTGTTACAAACCCCTGCTCCAGAAATTTCTATTGCCTTTCTGTTACAATTGTCAGCTCTGGTAGGTTTATCCCAGTTAAAAGATTAATCTGGAATCCTACTTTGACCCTTAAAGCAAAGAATCTGAGGCCCTGCATATGGGATAATCCACCCCTACACGTTCTTTTATTCTGTGGGACATTGGGCCTGGACTGGTTTTTGCAGAATGTCTACACAGTAAAACCTTCTCTTTGGGAATATAGTTGAAAAGAACTCTCATTAAAAACAAACAAACAAAAACAGCTGTGTGGGTAAAGTTCTTAATGAATAAATTTTCAAAATGAAATAAAGCTTGCAGTCCCTCGTGGGTCTCACTTGTGAGGGCTGGGCACCTCCCTTCCACCTTTCCATAGTAAGCAAGGAGGAACAGGGTGGCAGAAGCAAACCTGCACCACCCCAGCTGCAGTCCAGGGCTGCGAGACCTGTTTGTTAGGTGACTTCTCTCTGAGCCTAGGAGCCCCACAAGGCCCAATATCCCTCAGTGAGATTGGCTGGTTTTTCTTATAGCTTTCCAGACATTGGAGATAAATTGCTCCCGGTTGGTATCAACTTTACTGTTACCATGCTGATTTTTTTTTTTTTTTTTTTTTTGAGACAGAGTCTCACTGGGCCTTGGTCTACCAAGGGCCATGGTGTCACAGCTCACAGCAACCTCCAACTCCTGGGCTTAAGCGATTCTCTTGCCTTAGCCTCCAAGTAGCTGGGCTCACAGGTACCCAGCTATTTATAGAGACAGGGTCTCACACTTGCTCAGGCTGATCTCCAACCTGTGAGCTCAGGCAATCCACCTACCTTGGCCTCTCAGAGTGCTAGAATTACAGGCATGAGCCACCATACCCAGCTAATATGCTGATATTTTTCTTATAGTTCATATTTTTTGGCTATATCTTCTGTTTATATAGCTATATTCATGAGCAAGAGTCATCCAGTCTTCCTTTTTTGTGTAGCATTTATTGTGGTTTTGGTATCATGCCAAAGGTAAGAATAAGGTGGGCACTGTGGCCTACAATCCCAGCTACTCAGGAGGCTAAGGCAGGAGGACTGCTTGAGCCCAAGAGTTCAAGGCTATAGTGAGCTATGATTGCACTGCACCCCACCCTGGGCAACATAGCAACACAGTGTCCAAAATACAAAAAAAGGGAAGGAGAGAGCGTATGTCTCTCTCTATAGAGTAGGTAGCACCCTCCCCTACCCCTAGCTTGTCAGAAATGCAGAATTATGGTGGGCTCTACTCCAGACCACTGGAACCAATATCTGCATTTCAACAAGATCCCCGGGAAATGCACATGCATCAAACAGTTGTTGGAAGACAAGGCCCAATGGAGAGAACCAACACCCAAATACCGTATTTAAGAGGAAAAAAAAGCTTTATTCAGCTGGCGGAGCTATGGCAAATCTAAAAATCTCAAAATGGCTGAGCTCCCTGATTGGCTCCATGGAATTATCTAGTCAAAATAACCCTGATAGAATCTAATTTCCCACCTTCCTATACCTTCTCTGTCCTTTCTCTGCCCCACCCCCTCCTCACTCTTGCCTGGGTTCAACATTCCATCCTTAACATGACTTCAATACCTTCACCTTCCTTTTCTCCATCTCTCTTTCCAAGGAATTATCTAGCAAAAATAACCCTGGTAGAATTTAATTTCCCATCTTCCTATACCTACAGCTTCCCACCAAAATGGAGCTGCTGAAAACCACAGAATACCCCGGCGAGTGGCCCTTTATGCCTTCAACTTTCCCCTCAATCTTCCAACACCTCCTCAGCTCTGTTGTCGAAGCAAATGAATGACAACTCTTCCTGTTTTCCTGAGAAAACAGGAGCCTTCAGAAGGGACCACTGTGAGCTCCTGGTACCTCATCTCCAAGGCTTCCTGCCTCTCTGCTCACATTCTTCCTTCCCTCTTGGTACCATGTGAATACATCTCCTTGTCTCCATCCAAGGCCAGACCCTGCACTATACTCTGCATCCTTCCCATCCTGTTTACTCAAGGACAGCTCTCCAGAAAACACTTCTCCCCAATCACTTTTTTCCTCACTCCTGAATCATTCCCGTAAGCATTTAAGCAGCTGCTCTAAGTGCTCCCATCCTACAAACAGAATAAAATGAAATGAAACCAAAAATGTGCTTGGACCCCCACATTCTTCCCCAGCTATCATACCATTTCTCTGCTACTTGAAAACTTCAATGAAAATGTTGTCTGCCCTAATGGTTTCTCATTCTAGAGCTCCATTCTTTCTAGAGATTTTTCTAGGTCTCATTCTTTCTAGACACCACTCCCATCAGACTTCCCCATCTACTTCTGCACTGAAATAGCTCTTACAAAGGCCAATGGCCAATCACTAATCCTATCCTTACTTAAACTATCATAGTGATCACTATCACTAGTGATTGGCAAATGGACAATCACTAATCCTATCCTTCCTTTAGGTCTCATTCTTTCTAGATACCACTCCCATCAGGCTTCCCCATCTACTTCTGCACAGAAATAGCTCTTACAAAGGCCAATGGCCAATCACTAATCCTATCCTTACTTAAACTATCAGCCACATTTGGCAACAAGAAGGAATCCTTCCCCCTCAGAAGTGTCCCTTGTCTTCCAGCCCATGATTCTCTGTGTCCCTTCCTGCCACATTGGCTCCTCCACCTCAGAATCCTTTGCTAGTTTCTTGTTTTTTGAACTTTTTAATTTTTTAATTTAATTTATTTATTTAATAATTTTATTTTGTGAATATACTACATGTTATCTTCCACTCTTTTTTTCTTTTCTTTTTTTTTTTTTTTCTTTGCAGTTTTTGGCCAGGGCTAAGTTTGAACCCTCCACCTCTGGCATATGGGGCCTGCGCCCTACTCCTTTGAGCCACAGGCACCACCCCAATTTTTTTTTTTAATTTTTGAGACAGAGTCTCACTTTATTGCCTTCCTTAGAGAGCCATGGCATCATTGCTGACAACCTCAAATTCTTGGGCTCAAGTGATCCTCTTGCCTCAGTTTTTCATTTTTAGTAGAGACGGGGATCTGACTCTTGCTCAGGCTGGTGAGCTCAAGCGATCCACCACCTGGGCCTCCCGGAGTACTAGGATTATAGGCATGAGCCACCTTGCCCAGCCTCACTCTTCCGCCTTCTCCTCTTCTTCTTCTCCTTCTTTTTTAGACAGAGTCTCATTATGTTGCCCTGGGTAGAGTACTGTGGCAGCACAGCTCACAGCAACCTCAAACTCTTGGGCTCAAGCAATTCTGTTGCTTCAGCCTCCCAAGTAGCTGGGACTACAGGCGCCCTCCACAACACGCGGCTATCTGTTGTTGTTGTAGTTGTCATTGTTGTTCAGCAGGCCCAGGCTGGGTTTGAACCCATCAGCTCCAGTTATGTGGCTGGCGCCCTCACAGCTGAGCTACAGGCGCTGAGCCCCCAACTTCTCTTGAATGAATTATTTCAACAGCTTTCTGACTGATCTTGCTGCTGAAGCTCTGGCCCTGCAGTCTGGTCTTTACACCACAGCTGCTGGGATCCTTTTCAGATGTCAGGCTCCATCCCTTCTCTGCTCAACTCTGCAAATTGCCTCTCATCGCATTTCAAGAGAAAACTGTCAAGTCTGCAGGGCCCCACTGTCTCCTCCTCTCCCACTCTTTGTGCTCTGATCCAGCACACTGCTGCCTCAGGGGCCTGGTACTGCTCTTCCCTCTGCCTTTCCAGACACAAAGCTCACAGGCCCTCACTTTCTCCAGGGGGCTGTTTCCTGCAGGACACTGTAAATAACACCTGGCATTCTCTCTCTCCTTACTCAGTGTTGTTTTTCTCCACAGCGCTTAAAGTCGTTCAGTATTATTTGGTTGGTTTATTTGTTGACTGTCTCAGGAACAGGGACTGTTTGTTCAGTTCACTGCCCTAGTGCCTAGAATAGGGCCTGGGTGCTCAAATATACTTGTTCAATTATACGAGGAAAACAAAGAAAGAAAAATACACATATACAGCATTTTTATATGCCAGACGCTGTAGTCAGAGCTTTGTAAAGCATTATTGTGTTCATCGTCATCCGCCTGTGGCAAGTACTACCGTATTATTATACTTTATTTTTTTACTTTGTGAGGACAACCAGGAACAGAGATGTGACATGCCTCTGGATACTGAATGGTGGAGCCGGGATTTAAATCCAAGTGGTAGACTCCTATTAATCTGGAACATTCTGTCACCCACTATGCTCTTTCAGGAGATGCTAAAATGAAGTGAATGATCTGCTCCTCCCAAGTATAAAAGAAGCAGTGTGCACTAAGTCGGCTGGGGGCCTTTCGCAGAAATGAAGCTTGTTAACATTTGTGGAAGTGGTCGTTGAACACGGGGATGAGATTCCTTCGAAAAAGTGCTCTGGCTCCAGAGAACGGACTGAGCACCAACATGTAAGTGGCTGATGAAAGAATAGGAACTCGGGTAATGGAATCTGCTTTTCTCAGCTGCCCCTCCCCGCCGGCCTAGCGCGGACTCCGGGCGCCTTCAGTCCTCCGGTCCGCCAGGGGGCGCCCGAGGACAAAGTGGGCGTTGAGCCGCCGCCCGACGTCGCGCCTTCGGCGGCTGCGCAGTGCGCACGTCAAAGCCGGGCTCGGTCCGGGAGCGGGGCGCGGGGATCGGGGAGCGGCGCGGCCTGGGAGACACAGAGCCTTCCGGAGCCGGGGCAAGGGCGAGGGTGAAGGCGAAAGCGGCGCCGGGCCCCGCAGAAGCAGCCGCAGCCTGAGCAAGCACAGCAGCTCGGCGGCCGCCGCGGGAGCTCCTGGGCCGCCGTCCGCCCGCGCAACCGCCGCCGCCGCGGGAGCCCGTCGCCGGGAGCAGGAGCGGACAGAAGACAACGGAGGAGCCAAGCGCCCGAGCCGCGCCGCGGGGACCGAACGAGCAGCCCGGGGCGGCAGCGGCCGAGGACGGGGACGGCGACGACGCGGAGAGGAAGCCGGCCGGCCCAGCCCTGTGAGTGCTCCCGGGCCGGCCTTGCTCGCTTTACAGACGCCCGCTTGGCTTCCGCCTGCTCCGCTGAGCCAGTCACCAGCCCCGGGGCTGCCTCCATTTTCTCGGGTGGCGGCGGCGGCGACTCTAGCCAGCTCAGAGGCAGAGTCGGCGGGAGCAGGCGGGCCGAGCTGGCCTCCTCCGCCAGACTCGGGCCCCTCACTGAGCTTCCTTCCTTGCCTTCGCTGGCGCCGTGCGCTCCGAGGCTTGCCGACTGGGGCTCTCCTCCCACCCTTTCCGTGGTTCCCTGGCGGGGCTGGCGGCGTGGGGCTTCTCCGGCCAGAGTCGGGAGGGCAGGGAGGTCCGAGCCGGGCCAACTGTCAGTCCTATTGCACTAGAGGCCCGAGGCGTCTCGCTCCCAGCCCTTGGTAAACTTCCTGTTACCAAGTGGCAGGTAGCATCTTTATGATCATCATTTCGGGAAAATGCCTAACTGATTTCTGGTTAGGAATTATGCGGTCGGAAACGTTTCTGAGTTCGGTTGAACTAGCCTGAACGCTGACTGCGTGCAGGCGCCCTAGTGGGTCCGTGCCGGAGAGATTCACGGGTGAACTGGGCCCCGCGGTCCCCTCCCCCGAGGAGCTTACGCTCTGGTGTGGGAGATAAGACGAGTACACAAATAACCATGATACCAGGAAGGAGGAGATAAGTCCTGTGAAAGAACGACTGAGTGCTAGATAGGCACCTGGGAAGACCGGATCAATCGATCTTTTCTGCCTAGCAGAAATCTGGAAGGCTTCCTGGGCGAGGCGTTGCCGAGCACTGTCTTGAAGGCTTGATGGGTTTCGGGATAGGAGGGTTGCAGAAAAGACGGTGTGTGGAGAGGACAGCAAGAGGAAGAAGGTTAAAAAAAAAAACCATAGTCTAGGAATTGTGGATAATTCACTTTGTTGTTGTCTAGGGCCATGGTGGAGGGTTAAAGAGGTATTTGGAGGCCAGATCCCTGAATGCCTTGTAAGAGCTGTTTGAGTGGCATTCTAAGGGAAACCTAGAGCTCATTTCTCAGTGACTCATGAGCCCGGAAATGTAGGCTTGGCAATGTTAAAGTCGCTCTTGTGAAAGAAAGAGGAGGCCTAGTCAGAAGTAGACGTTCTGTACCTTGAATGCAATGCATTTGAGATAATTTTTGACAACTTCCTGGATATTTAGGTAAATCCATGTCCAGGCAAAGCAAAGTACCTTTTGCAAAAAAGCTTCATTGTGTATTAGGCTCTTAAGAGGTAAAATTGTACATGAAATAAGCTTATCAATACCCATAAGGCATTTATATTGGTGCAGTCACTAAAATACATCAAAACTTGCACTGTTTATTAGGTGCCTGGAATTACTGAGCTAAACCTAAATTCTTTGAGATGGCATTTGTGTCAACGTAAATTGATGACTAAAAAACTCAAATTGTTACTAATATTCTGATAAAGAAAGATGGATATAGACCTTTTTATAGAAAGATAAAATTTTCTTTATTAGGTTTTAGTTATGAAAATCTTTATAGAAAAGCCAGAAGTGAGTTTTTTGCTTTACTTGTTAGTTTTTTTTAAATCATTGACAAATAAATTACTAGCCATATTTGAAGTTTAGAACATACGATCTGTGAAAGCAGCTTAGACGCTATGCTACTTTTTTATTGTTTGCGTATATGACAAGTGAATGCCACTGTCTTTCAGTTTTAAAAATTTCTGCTTATTGAAATAATACATGATCTTTGTAAAAACCTTGTAAAATGCACGCAATACTGGAAAATTTTTAAAACATTATCTTCTGTAATCTTATCAGATTTAGTTACTGTTAACACTTTTGCATGTTTACTTCCCAGTCTTTTTCTGTATATTTTCTTTTGGTGTTGAAATATACTGTGTGTTTATATACACACATGTATCTTTTATTAAGCTTCTCTTGACATTAGATATTGTCATATAAAAATATTTTACCCAAGCAAGGAAGGTCTTCGCAAATGTATTATCTTTTTCCTGACAAATTTGCATTATTTACCTCAGATGAAATGCAATAATCATGCTTCATAACTACTACCAGTATGTGGACAGAACTTCTTGTTTGAAGTGTATTTACTGATTTCTCTATAGAACTTGGATCCTGTTCTTTGTTGAATAAAGTTTTTTTTTTAAATATTAACAAGATGCATATTGTCATGAAGTGTGGAAGAGAGTACACAAATCTCTGATACACGAGTGCATGGACTTTTAAAGGGGCACTCTGAAAAGATTACTTTCATAGCTGGTTACTATCTCTCGTTGATGCAGCACCTCTTCCCAGCCCCCACTTCTCTCCTAAAATCTAGTCTCTATATTAGGGCTGTCCTCATAGGTTGTATATTGATCATGACATCACAAAGATTGAGGCTGGATGTAAGCACATGTAGAATTTGTCATGAAATGATTTGCTACTATAACATAGGGGGAGCTGTTTTTAATTTCAGGGCAGCTCACTTTAGTTCATTAACATTTTAGACTGCAGATTCTTACATTCATTTTTTTCCCTTGCACTTTACATTCTAAGATGTGCTAATAAGGTCTTTGTTTCGTGGTATATAAAGTGAGATGCTGAGTTAGCCTATGTTAGTTTTTATAAAGTTAATTCAAAGAAATAGCTAAGAAAGTCCAGTTTAAGTAATGTGGTTTGGGTTTGGTTTTATAATTGGGTTTTATTTGAATATTTGTACATTGCAAATGTGTATACTACATAGAATCTTTGCTACTTTGGAATATTCACCAAAGGTTTTTCTTTTGATCAACCTTTGTGGGATTATAGATTTATGTAGCTACTGCCATTCTTTTCTAAGAGTCCCCTTTCCCCCAAGGATTTTGCTGATGACTCACAGTTTTGTCATCTGCCATAAAAATGTAGACACAAATTCAACCTCTCCCTTACACCTAAAAAGATAGAATCTAGTAGTAAGACAGCATTTTATTTCAGGTAGTGTCTTTTGGTTACCTTTCTGGTGATGTTTCTATTCAAGCTTGTTTTAAAAATCCATTTTCTTGGTGGCACCGGTGGCTCAGTGGGTAAGGCGACAGTCCCATGTACCAAGGGTGGCAGGTTTGAACCTGGCCCCAGCCAAACTGCTGCAACAGCAAAAAAAAATCCATTTTCTTTTTTCCACGGTTCCTTTGGGTTAGGAGTTTGATTTTGTGGATGTCCTTAAGTGTTACAGAAATGGAAATGTGATAGGTGGATTAGTATAGATAATGGCAAACTGTGGTTGGTAAAACTTTGGTTTTTACAAACAAAACTTTGAGTGATAAAGGTTGGTGGGAAAGATGACCAGATTTCAACAAATCTCTGAGTTAGGTTGTGACTTGGTTTGTTTTTTAATTATCCAGGTATAAAGATTTTACATGTGTATGAATGCAGATTAAGCCAAATACCCTAAAATTGCACAATGATTTAGTCATCAGTCTATCTTTTGGCTTTTATTGGAGTGGTATTGGATCCTAGTTTAATCAAAGAAGGAATTGAGCTTTTTGAGAGTTCTTAGTGACTGTTAATTAGACCCTCGTACTACTTTTGTCAATTAAGAATATGATGGGAGCAAAATGAGGCAAATATTTCCACCACCATCATTTGTAGAGTAGATCAGCATGGAATAAAGTATGAATGCTCTCTGTGCAGTTTCCCAGGCCTCCCAAGGATTATGAATAGAGTTACTGCTGGACTAGGTAACAGAACATAGATTGGTGCTGAGGAAATAAGGTTAGTAGCTTCTTGCCATCAGCTTTTGTTTGGGAGTGTATGTGGGTATATACATGTATGTGTGTGTAGCCCTCCTTTTGCCATTTCTGTTTCACTGAGCTTGCTAGTCCTACTGTGCCACTATTGCTCTTGAAATAGAAAGGGCAGAATGGTGGTTGATAGTAGCTGTGATGTTAAGCCAGCTCAAGAAGGGAGAATGGCATGCGGAGAATTGCAAGAGGTCAATCAGGTGTGAAATGGCCCACAAAGGAGGGAGGTAAAGTCTGCCCTGGTCATTTTTATTGACTGCACCTAAGCACCTACCTATGTGTTTGATTCCTACTAGATTGTTTACCTATTTGCATGATCCTTAATAGATTTTGTCTAACTTGAGATCTTGGTACTCAGACTCAGAATGGAGTGTTTTAAGTTGTAGGTTTGTGTGTGTGTGTTTGTATATGTATATGAATTTTCACATGCATTGTTACAAAGACTGAGAAAATTCTGTTAACCAATATTTAGTGGCAAATGGTAAGTATTACTTGGGGTCATTGTCCAGCAGATAAATTGTTGAAGACCTAGGAAGTAAAATAATGTTAAGCTATCACAACAGTTGGATTATTTTTGTTTGTCAGAGAAACAAAACATCCTTTTTTAACTTGCTCTTAAATTGCTACTTTATGACCTTGTGTAATCTGTAGCTTGCTCTTTTACAAGGTACTGTTAACATGTTAGTCACTGTTCTCTCCATCACTGATTATATATTAGCTGTATTTAGGCACAAGGAAGAAATAGCATGAACAGATTTTTGTTTATATGTTTATAATTAAGGCCTACTCTTGGATTTATAGAAGTTGGAGAGGCAGTATTATCTAGTACATACTTAAAGCACAAGTACAGACAGACCCCCTGGATTTGAAGCCCCACCCCCACCTCCTTCTATGTAAGCTCTATAACTAAGCAAATTCCTTAACTTGTATTTAGCTTGGATTTCTTGGATGGTAATCGACCATATTGAAAAGGTCATGGGAAGATTTAAATGTGTTTCTGCATCTAGCATGCTTAGAACAGGGCCTGGCACTTATCACATCTGTGACATAATACATTTTGTGATGCTGGTGATAGACTGTTCCAGGTGGAAGAAACTTTAGACCTTTAGAAACAATTTAAGTGGAATGGTTCTTCCTGCAGGTGGGAACACTGAGGCCCACTGTAACTAGAGCAATGTTTGGTTAACTTTGAGCTGAAACAGGTGGCTGCAGGACTGTATCTAGAGCCTGGAGATTCTTTGTCCAATTTGCTTGAATGAAATTAAGTTTTATACTATGCAGTATCTTCTTTAAACTTCGTTTAAACTTCTTTAAACGTTTTTACTAACTCAAGTAGTATATCAAAGTATTTTAAATGTAGCCAGGCATTGTGGCGGGTTCCTGTAGTGTTAGCTACTTGGGAGGCTAAGGCAAGATAATCAGTGGAGCACAAGAATTTGAGATTGCTGTGAGCTGTGATGCTATGGCACTCTACAGGGGGGTGACAAAGTGAGACTCTGTTTCAAAAAAATATACATTATATATATTAAATACTTTTGACTGTTTAAATACATAACTTTAAAAATTTTATATAATATTCATATATTTGTGATGTAGTGGCAGGTTTAGGGGGATTAGATGACATTAAAAGTTTAAATAGACAAAGAATCAAGGAAAATGAACAAAAATAAACATAGCTTGTGGGAACAGATTATCATTTGGGTTCATTAAATGGAGAAACTTCTGAGGAAGATAGTACTGTCCCCAGCATCATCATAGATGGGGGAAATCAAAGTAAAGTGAAGGGTTTGCCGGATGCAATGGCTCTGAGAGGCCTAGGGGTGTGGATTGCCTGAGCTCATAGATTCAAGACCAGCCTGAGCAAGTGTGAGACCTCATCTCTAAAAACTAGCTTGGCGTTGTGTGGCAGGCACTTGTAGTCCACCTATGCAGGAGGCTGAGGCAAGAGAACCTCTTGAGTCCAAGAGTTTGAGGTTGCTGTGAACTGCGAACTATGTCTCAGAAAAAAAAAAAGTGAAAGGCTTGTCCAGGATTCACCTCAGTTCAAAATGTGTGCTTCCTGGAATAAGGTATGACTCCATCATGAAATAGTTTTATTTTCCTCCAGGTCTTGGTTTCTTGCTGAACATTTTTGATTTGTCTTTTAGAATGAATTTTATAAGTAGAGCCAAATGAGGATTTTAATAGCTTTCCAAACAGTAACCACATATTGTAATCCATGAGATAGTTTATTTTTAAATGCATTAGTTGTATAGTGTTTTAATTTGATTAGTGGTTTATAGTTAGGCCAGTAGGTAGTATTTAATTTTCATGTTAGTCATGTACAGAAGATGGGGAGACTGCATTACACAGGGAGATGCGGAAGCCTAAGAATCGGAAAATCTGGGCTGGGTCCTGACTCAATGACTAATCATATTGTCACTCCGGAGGAGGAATGCCATGTCTCTGGGCTTCACCATCCCATTACTGTATCAGATTGAAAACCTCTCAGGTTTCCTTTGCTCTTATATTCAGTGATCCTATGTGTAGGCTTCTGACTTGCCTTTTTTCTCCTGAACCAGGCAATTCCTCTTGTGCTCGTGCTCCAGTAGAGTGCTGTGGCATCACAGCTTACAGCAAACTCCAGGTCTCAGGCCTAGGTCATTCTCCTGCCTCAGCCTCCCGAGTAGCTGGGACCACAGGCGCCAGCCACAACGCTCAGCTATTTTTCATTGCAGTTTGGCCAGGGCTGGGTTTGTACCTGCCATCCTTGGTATATGTGGCTGGTGCCCTACTCACTGAGCCACAGGCGCCGCCCTGGCAGTCTGTTTCTTTATGAGAACTTTATGGCACTTGATTGTACTTTTAACACTTTTTTTCTTCCAGTTAGTCAGATGCCAGGTGTCATTCCACAGTCCTGGAATTTTGTGCTTACGGTAATATGAATGATATCAAAAAGTATATTTTCGAATTTTCTACCTTTGTGCTTATGAATAAGTAGTTAAGAAGTAAATGTTATATGGGTGTGCAGTATAGGCTTAATAAGTCAGGTTATTGATTAACAAATCCTCAAGCTTCACCATCAGCTTCATTGTCCCAACTGTGTTGTGAAGGTCTATGAACTGTGTGTTTGGGGAAAAGGAAAAATATTAACCGAAGAAGTGGAAAAGACAGGACCAAAAATGTATAATCAAATTTGGGGAAGTAAAGAACATGTTTTGGCTGGGCATGGTGGCTCACACCTATAATCCTAGCACTCTGGGAGGCCCAGGTAGGTAGATCACTTGAACTCAGGAGTTTTGAGACCCGTCTGAGCAAGAGCAAGACCCCATCTCTACTAAAAATAGGTGGTCACCTGTAGTCCGAGCTACTTAGGAGGCTGAGGCAAGAGCATCATTTGAACCCAGGAGTTTGAGGTTGCTGTGAGCTGTGGTGCCATCATTTTACCCAGGGTCACAGAATAAGACTCTATCTCAAAAAATAAAAAAGAAACTGTTTTGGCTGCAATTGGTATTAATCTTCTCTACCTATTTAAAGGTGGGTATTCTGATTAAGAACGCAGGGTTCTTTCCAGTCCAAGGTTCCATCACTGATAAGAAATGAGGGTGATAAGATGCTCACCACCTACTAGCATTCATAAGTCCTCAAATGTCCATTATATGTATTAATTTAATTTGGCCATGAGCCATTTTTCAATATTTATTTATTGCCTATTAATGCTGGATAGTTTTCTAAATGCCTGGCCTCAGGGAGTTCTTAGTCTGAGTGAACAACTTTTTCCTGCTTTGATAACATATTATCAGCCAGTTTATTTACTTTAGATTCTCTAGCAAGGAGACAGAAACTCAGGTCACTAACATGATCCCACAAAGATCATCTTTTGGCTTCTGTTTCTTCATTTGCTGTAAGGATTTATGCTCTGTTCAGTCTTTGTGTGTGAGTTGTGAGTTTTTCCTTTGTATGTAAGTTTTGTCTCTTTAAATTGTAATTTATTTGAATTGAGGATCTTATTTACCTTTTTTACCTCTCTTCTTTCCTCCTTTCCCCATCTTATGTTTTCAGAGCATTATACATTGTTTCTTTTTTTATTTATTTGAGACAGAGTCTCACTATGTCACCCTCATAAAGTGCACTGGCGTCACAGCTTAAGGCAACCTAAAACTCCTAGACTTAACTAGGGGTCCTCAAACTTTTTAAACGGAGTCAGTTCGGCTAGTTCACTGTCCCTCAGACCGTTGGAGGGCTGGACTGCGGGCCCTGGGACGAGTCAGCTGTTAAGCAGGACAGACAGCGGCGGCGGAAACACCCAGTAGGCCAGATAAATGTCCTAGGCAGGCTGCATGTGGCCCATAGGCCGTAGTTTGAGGACGCCTGACTTAAGCAGTTCTCTTGCCTCAGCCTCCCAAGCAACTGAGACTACAGGCACCCACTACAATGCCTGGCTTTTTTTTTTTTTTTTTTTTTTTTTTTGCAATTATCGTTGTTTAGCTGACCTGGGCTGGGTTTGAACCCGCCAGCCTTGGTGTGAACCCTCAGTGCCCTAACCACTGAGCTATGGGTACCACCCTATACATAACATTGTTTCTGTAAATATT
The DNA here is from genome assembly GCF_000181295.1 of Otolemur garnettii. Classification (NCBI taxonomy): domain Eukaryota; kingdom Metazoa; phylum Chordata; class Mammalia; order Primates; family Galagidae; genus Otolemur; species Otolemur garnettii. The sequence goes on along the minus strand of NW_003852408.1, from coordinate 2,911,919 downwards.
AGATGACACAGCTATATAATAGTATAATAAAAGTTCTGAGATGAAATGCTTAACTAAAATATAACTTTTTAAAAATCTCTGCTATATTTGTGCTTATTTGAAAGTGATTTACATTTTATAATAGCTGAAGCTTGTGAGGCTCTCCTTTTCCCAGAGAAGTTTCACATAAAGCAGCATTTGCCAAATTGTTTTGCAGAATACTAGTCTCGTTAGCAATTAATAGTAGTTAGTAGGAGTGGGTCCAGAATGAAATTTTAGTTTGGGAAACATGGGGTTAAACATTGTTAATCAGATTTTTGTTTTTGATATTGATTGTCACTGTTTTTCTGTGAAACTTGTCAGAGTGAGTTTTTAATAGTGTGTATTGTGACTGTCCAGGAAGGAAATATAATATACAATTTGCCA
>NW_003852408.1:2909071-2910172 GCF_000181295.1 Otolemur garnettii | reverse complement strand
AGGCGCCGAGCCAAACTTCTGGTTTCAAGTGATCCTTCTCTCTCAATTTCCCAAGTAGCTGGGACTACAGGCACACACCACTATGTCTGGCTCATTTTTCTGTTTTTTTTTGTAGAGATGGGGCTCTTGCTCAGGTTGGCCTCAAGCAGTCTTCCTTCCTCAGCATCACAAAGTGCTGTTGTTACAGACATGAGCTGCCACACTAGGCCTCACCATGTGTTTTTGAGAAACATGGCAATTTACCCAAATTTATAAACTCATGGCATGTTAAAGTGAAAATATATCATGAAACTTTTATAACTGAGAAAACTAAAGGTCAGTATAGAGTTAAGAGGATGGGTTCTGACCATAAATTCTGGACTTAAAATCCACTTGGGTGTTGGTGGGCTGAGTTTTTAACGCCCAGCCTTCCTCAGCTTTCTCAATTGTAAGATAGCAGGAGTAGAACCTGTGTGTGAAGTGGTAGTGAGGATGCAGTAAAAGTGTTGTGTGTGCGGTGCCTGATGTGCTCTAAGTGCGGGTGCATTTCAGCTTTTACCATGACTGAAGCTCTTAAACTCTCTGCTGTACCATATGTACTTTCAGAAATATTTTAAGACTGAGAGTGCTTAAGCAGCCTGCAAGTGAACCTAGACTCTTAATCTGTAGTTGGATGTATCATTTGTTGTAGTATCAGACCTGTGAAATAGTAAGTTTTAAAATAGCAAAAAGGAGCCACTTAAAGTTGTTTTACCTCACAATTGCAAATGGACTCGTAGGTACTGAGCTTTATATTATCGTATAGTTTTAAAGCTATTCTTTTTTAACTATCTTAAGTTTAGAGGTGGTTTTTTTTTTAAAGCCCTATAGTACCCCTACAGGCTCTCATCCAAGTACAGGTGGTATGGCTAGAGTAATCTTTATAAGTGTAGTTAAATACAGATATGTAGCTACATATAGCAGTTATTAACTTAGCTTTCTTCCTGTTTTAATTCACTAAAACAACAAGATAAAAGCTGTAATCGTACTAGAAAAAGAAATTTTTTCCTTCTTTAACACTTAGGTGAGACTCTAAATATCTTCTGAAGATAAGCTAAAGCCTCATTTTGAAAGAGTCATTGT
>NW_003852408.1:2905248-2908827 GCF_000181295.1 Otolemur garnettii | reverse complement strand
TTTGCAGTTTTTGGCCAGGGCTGGGTTTGAACCCACCGCCTCTGGCATATGGGGCTGGCACCCTACTCCTTTGAGCCACAGGTGCTGCCCACAAATGTGTATTTTTGACTGAAAAAAAAAAGTTATCTACTTTTTTTAAAAAAAGCTGTAATTGCCTGTTTTATCCCCATTTCTAAAGTTTTTTTAGTTCTCCCATTCTCAATATTTTATATTGTTATCAGGGGTTTAAATTTTGTGTCCTGCCATAAAAAAGGGACATTTAGAGGAGATTCCCAATGGCAGAGGCTCAACTTCCCTATTATCTTAAATATAGGTGGCTACTTCATGTATTTACATCATCAGCTAGAGTATTTTGAGTTTTCTGAGTTTGTTTCTTGCATTGCCCATTTGTCTTTAGTATGTCTGAAATTGCTGAAATAAGAGGTTCTAGCCAGCATCACTGACACATACAAATTCAGTATGAAAATAAAGATTCTGTACTTCTGTGAACAGATGGAATGAGGTAAAAGAATAATTTCTAACATAATAACCCTACTTAATATGAAATTTTGTCTTCATAGTTTCAGGTGAGTAATGGAGAAGGTGAAGCTAATTATATAATTAATATGAAGTTATACACCCAGAAAAGAGCCCTAGATTGGAAATGATGGTTGCAGAGTTTGAACTTGTAACTTACCATACTCCCTCAACCACAAGATACTGGAAAGTAGAATCATCCTAGAACATTGGAAGTTTCTGGTATAGAAACAGATGACATCAAGTCTCCTAGTCAGCATGTTTGATATCCCGGAACACTGGGAGGACTTTCATATTACTGTGTTGCAGTCAGTGATCTTTGATGAGTTGTGACAAAATGGAGCCATGTGTGAAGATTAGAAAAGTTAAAGTATATAAAAGAGAAAGTGAAATCCGTGAATCATATATACTGAACTTGATGTTGATTGCTGAACAGAGTGCTTAGCTAAGTGTTGAATTCTAGAAGATACCATCCATTTATTAACATTTTTTTTCCTAATAGGATTTTTTTGGGGGTGGGGTGAGACTGCATCTCACTTTGTTGCCCTCTGGAGAGTGCTGTGGCATCACAGCTCACAGCAACCTCAAACTCTTGAGCTTAAGAGATTGTCTTGCCTCAGGCTCCAGGGTAGCTGAGACTACAGGCGTCAGCAACTACTACGCCCAGCTATTTTTAGAGATGGGGTCTTGCACTTGCTCTGGCTAGACTTGAACCCATGAGCTCAGGCAATCCTCCAACCTCAGCCTCCCCAAGTGCTAGGATTACAGACGTGAGCCACCACACCTGGCACCTAATAGGATTCTATTAAGTATCTTGGCTAAGGCTGTAGGCAGGATATGGATATCTGAAAGAATTCATAGTTATATTTATTTTCAAGGTCTGAAAATGTTAAATCATACAATTTAAGTTGGAATATTTTCTATGACTTGAAAGTCATTTTGATATTTATACAAGATTATTTTACTCATGTTCATTTTATTAGAATTATCTATCTACCGTGCTTTTTCTGAGCTGTGTATGGTAAAATGTCTTACCTTCTCAAGTAAGCAAGAAGGAACTAGGAATGGTAACATCTTCCTGTGTGTGCACACAGTAAAACAAATACTTCCTAGTTTTATATTGTTAAAATCATCCATTCCTGTTCTCTAAGATCACTCCTAATTTTTTATTTACTCAAGAGCTAGCCTTGGCCTTGTTCTCATGGAGTGAGTTATCAGAAGCTGAATTGATAGGAAAAACGTGCCACCTCCTTACAGAAGTTAAAAGGGAAATGGAGAATGTTGACTTTTTCTCTTTTATCTTATGGAAGCTCCCCCACTTTTTAAATTAAATGTAGTGGGAAAAAGCTGGGCATGGTGGCATGTGCCTATAATCTCAGCAACTTACTTGGGAGACTGAGGGAGGAGGATCTCTTCAGCCCAGGAGTTCAAGTCCAACCTGGGCAACATAGCCAAACTCTGTCCCTCCAAAAAAAAGGTAAAGGAAAAAAAGGAAAGAAAAAATAAATGCAGTGAAAGGAAGACAGAAGGGATCACTGTAGTTATTAACGTAGGAAGTTGTATGCAGAAGCCCCTTAGTGTTTAAAAAGGTCAGGAGTGTCTTCTATAAAAGCTTTTGTTGTTAGAAAGAGGAAGAAATGACATGAAATAGGGAAGGAGGACCAGCAGACATAATAAATCCAGAAGAAAGTTACCAAGAAAATTAGGTCTAAATTTTTATGTCTTGTACAACTTTGAAAGAATGAACATTGAAAAGTGGAGCTGATTGCTTTTCAGAATTAAGAAGGAGAGTGCTTGAATAGATTGTTAACCATAGAGTGTATTAAATGTTGGAGGCCATAGCCTCCCAGTAAAAAGGGGTAGGGGAGCTCCTGATCCAGATAATATAGAAATTATATACTCTTATATAATTATCTATGTGTTATATAGAAATTATATTATTTTTATGAATATGAAAATTCATAAACTATCTTAAGAAAAAACTTAAACTATCTCATTTATTCTAGATCTTAGGAAAAATACCAAAAGATATCAAAATTTGTGTTATAACTAGCATAACCTCTTGAAAACCTAATAAAAGAATAACCATCAAGATATTACAAAGGAAGAAAACCATTTCAGTTTATTTACCGAAGCCATGAAAATTCCAATATCAGCAAATTTAATTTAAATAGGAGATTGTCAAAGAAGGCAACATGGTATTTACTGTGTGCCAAGTTTTTTTTTTTGAATAGTCTCTCTATTTCGCCCTTGGTAGAGTGCTGTGGCATCACTGCTCACAACACCCTCAAACTCTTGGGTTTAAGCAATTCTTTTGCCTCAGCCTCCCAAGAAGCTGGGACTACAGGCACCCGCTGCAACGCCTGGCTATTTTTTTGTTGTAATTGTCATTGTTTTGGGAGGCCCAAGCTGGGTTCGAACCCACCAGCTCCTGTGTATGTGGCTGGCCCCCCAGCTGCTAAGCTGCAGGCACTGAGTCTGCCAAGTACTATTCTAAGCACTTCACTTGTACTATTTTAGTTAATCCTCACAACCCTACAAAAAAGATTATTATTATTACTCTCATTTTAAAGATTAAGAAATGTAAGGCAAGAGATTAAATAGTTTGCCTAATGATTAATTTCAAGTAAGTCACAGAACCTAATTTTGAATGCTCAGCGTTTCCGCACCTGTTTGTATATAACCCTTGGGCTATATCCCAATATGTGCCGAGATATTCTTCCTGATTTATGAACTAGTGAAATCAAAAAGCAAAACAAAGATGCCCAGTAATAGTGATGTTTGATACCCTGGCCAATACAAAAATATGTCAAATAAGGCTGCGTGCTGTGGCTCATGCCTGTAATCCTAGCACTTTAGGAGGCTGAGGCAGGTGGATTGCATGAGCTCACAAGTTTGAGACCAACCTGAGCCAGAGCAAGACCTCATCTCTAGAAATAGCTGGGCACGGTGGTGGGCACCTGTAGTCCCAGCTACTCAGGAGACTGAAACAAGAGGATCTCTTGAGCCCAGGAGTTTGAGGTTGCTGTGAGCTATGTTGACATCACGGCACTCTGCCCACGG
>NW_003852408.1:2896357-2905228 GCF_000181295.1 Otolemur garnettii | reverse complement strand
CCCCCCCCCAAAATACATCAAATAAAAGGCATAATTGTTGGGGAGAAGAAGGTGTAAAATAGCAATATTTGTAGGTGGTCATGATCTTAAACGTAGGAAAACCAAGAGAATCAACTTGAGCTAAATATAAGAGTTGAGTGGCTCGGCGCCTGTGGATCAAGCGGCTAAGGCGCCAGCCACATACACCTAAGGTGGCGGGTTCGAATCCCCAGCCCGGGCCCGCCAAACAACGATGGCTGCAACCAAAAAATGGCCAGGCGTTGTGGCAGGCGCCTGTAGTCCCAGCTACTTGGGAGGCTGAGGCAGGAGACTTGCTTGAGCCCAGGAGTTGGAGGTTGCTGTGAGCGTGATGCCATGGTACTCTACCCAGGGGGACAGCTTGAGGGTCCGTCTCAAAAAAAAAAAAAAAAAAAAGAGTAAGATAGCTTTTAATCATGTAAAGATTTAATTAAAGTAGTAGTAGTATTTAGTGATAAATGTTGGAAGAAAAATCTCATTGATTATAGCATTTTAAAAAATGAAATACCTAAGATGAGGGGATCTATATGAGATGTTTGGGGTCTCTATGGAGAAACTATAAATTTGAGTGAAAAAAAGATTTCTAAGTAAGAACAGAAAGTTACTATGTTCTTGAATGAGAAGAATGTGGTTTTTTTTTGGTTTGTTTGTTTGTTTTTGTTGCAGCCTTCATTGTTGTTTGGCTGGCCTGGGCTGGATTCGAACCCGCCACCTTAGGTGTATGTGGCTGGCACCTTAGCCACTTGAGCCACAGGCGCCGAGCCGGGAAGAATGTTAGGAAGTAAAATTTTCCCAAGTTAAATCATTATGGTATTGGCCAGTGAATACGGTCAAATTTTTTTAAAAGTCAACTTATAAAACTCAGTAAAAGGTATATATGAACCTACTACATGAGCAACATCACATCTGTACTAAATAGCAGAGGTGAGATTGAAACGAGTCTGATATGAGATTATGCTCTTAACCCTAGGATCAGCATGGTTAGTGGGAGGTTGAAGAGTTAGTCATTCCATGACTTGGGCATATTCCTCAATAATCCTAGTGGATTGTAGACGTTTACTGATTTGAAATGTCAAATACTGCCAAGAGAGATGTCTTTTCATCATCCCTAACAAATAGTTATATGCAAATAGTTATATGCATCCCTAACAAATAGTTATATGCAAATAGATAAAAAGCAAACCAACCACTTAGGAGATGTATAACTTTATCACAATTGAGACCCTGTGAATCTGTTAATGCAGATTCAGGTTTCTTAGTATAATCTCAAATCTCTACAGTGTCCATAAAAGTGAAGTACCTGGATTCAAGTTTCTTAGTTCCAGTTCAAGTATCTTAGTACTAGATATTATATGCAAATGACCCTCCTAGGCCCTTTAAGTGGAAGGTGCTTTGCCCTTGCTAGATGGAGAAATGGGCACGCACAGAAAACTTGGCTAGTCATAGGCGAATCAAGATAGTCACAGTTTACTATGGGTGGCCAATTGTCCTCATTTGCCAGGGAAAGTACACATTAATGTCCATGGTCCTGGCATAATTATTCCTTGTGCCCCCATCACTCCCCAGGTTGCCCTGGTTTAGGTAAGTTGTCATCTCCATTTAGTAATTAGAACACCAGCTGATTTTTAACCCCTTCCTCATTTTTGTGGGGCTGAGGGTATGAGGCTGCTTTCAGGTCCTCAGGATCCCACCCCAGGCCCCAGCTCCCAGGTAGTTTGATTCTTAGGCACTAATTCTGGAGCCATAGGAGCTTATTTGTCCTTCTTTGGAACCAGAAGGGTTTTCAGTAGATTGCCTTGACTTGACTTCCCTTTGAATGAGACCTATGATGTTATAGCACTTCACCCCTGACTAAAATGCCACTACTCTTAACTTTACTTGCTATTTATCACCTCAGGGTGGAATGTTTAATTTTCCAGTCTGAACCACCAGTATTTGTTTTTAGGTTATCTGTTTGTTTGTTTGAATTAGAGGAGAGCATCGGCTTACCAACATTTCTTGACTTGGTAGCATTTGATCTATCTCACCGTTCTCAGCCGGTTTTCCTTTTACATTATGTTCTTTGCCAGTTCCCCAACCCTCACTTCCCCCTACCCAGCGTCTTGGTTGCTTTCCTTAATTCCCTTGGAGAGATTTGAGCAGAATATAGAGTAATAGTTTACATGTACAGCTCAGCTATTATGGTATGTTTTTACACTAGTTGAATATACTGTGTATACCTGGCTAAAAAATAATTTTCTACAAAGGCAGCCATTTAGACTTTAATGTGTGTAATGCCTCATATATGAAAAGAGGCTTGAAAAATATGTTAAGTAAACTTGGAAATATTTTCATTTCTCCTTTCTTCCCAGAAAGGAGAATGGTAGAAACTAAAGAGGCATTGCGCGTTGGTGCAGGGGCTCTCTGAGAGATGGGGGCGTTGTGGTGACTCTCTCTCATCCTGTAAAGGAGGGCTGGGACGCTGTTACTCACAGATGGAAATTACAGTAGAACCTCGGTAAGTTGACCACCCTAAGGGACTGTAACAAATTGGTTATTATATAGAGGTAGTCAGCAAAAGGAACTGGTCCTGTTGTACTGATAATGTACATGTGGTACATGTCCTCTCTGTGGAAATTAGGGCAATTTTAGGAGGTGGTCAATGTAGGGAGGTGGTCGGTTACGGAAGTTCTATTCTATTTGAAGAAAAATGATGGAAAGCCCTTCTTTTGCTGTACACCATACATGTCAGTTGCCCTGATATGCTTTCTCTGTTTGGCTTCATTTAGTAATCTTTCCACAGACAAGGTGTCATGTTGGCATTGTTACCTATTTCAACAGGAAAATCGACACACTAGGTTTTGCAGTATTTAACACATTTATCATGCTGGTAAGGTTAAAAACTACATCCTCATACTAAATTTAGATTTTTCTCATGTTCTTTTCCTGTCATTTTAGGGAAATGGAGAAAATTAGGTGTGTATTTCCTTCTCTTTTCCCTCCACTCAGTCCCATTCTCTGTCTTACTCCAAAGAACTCAAGATAAGGAGCAATAGAAAGACAAGGAAAAACATATAAAATTATTCTTGGGGCAAGCACAAACACATGTCATTTATCCTAGCTGGGTGGAGCCCACACATTTGCCTTCAAGTTTGAGTAGCCAGAACAAAGAAGGAAACAAGATCAGTTCTAAGACTGTTCGTGAGATAAAAAGCAAACCAACCACTTAGGAGATGTATAACTTTATCACAATTGAGACCCTGTGAATCTGTTAATGCAGATTCTGTTAGTATAATCTCAAATCTCTACAGTGTCCATAAAAGTGAAGTACCTGGATTCAAGTTTCTTAGTTCCAGTTCAAGTATCTTAGTACTAGACATTTATAATACTAAGACTGGAGTGCAGTTTAATTAAATCGTCAGATTTCTGATGCTCTCAAGCTATGGAAGCAGCCCTCTGAAATTATAACATAGAACTTTTTATTAAAATCGGGTATCAGAGAGGTCCACAGTTTTGGTGTCTGTTTATTGCTGTTGGCTGAGCTAGTGGGCAGCACTAACGTCTGCCTTTGAAAACTTCACCAGGACTTGATTTCAAATCTAGTTATATAAATTGTGCCAGGTCAGTGTTTTCCTTAGAGGATCGTTCTAGTCCCAATATGCAGACATATTTAATAGACTGTTTTATGTCATAAAGTAGAATTTTTTAAAAAATTGTTAAATTTATGACACAGAAGCCCCATATATAAAACTGATAGGAGTGAGCTGTTTAGGGCTGGAGAAGAGGTGAACCCTTATCTACTCCAGATCTTAGAACAAGCTTAAAGCTACTGCCAGAATCATGGCTAATGTCATTTTAGTCTGGAGAAATTTCAAAGTCTAGATCACCAAACCCCACTGTTGTTTTGTTTTGATTGTTTGTTTTTGAGATAGACTCTCACTTTGTTACCCTCAGTAGAGTTCTATGGCATCATAGCTCACAGCAACCTAAAACTCTTGGGCTTAAGTCAGGGATCCTCAAACTTTTAAAACAGGACCAGTTCACTGTTCCTCAGACCATTGGAGAGCCGGACTGTGGGCCCCAGGATGAGTCAGCTGCTAAGCAGGACAGGCAGGGGTGGCAAAAACACCCTGTGGGCTGGAAAATGTCCTAGGCGGGCCGCAGTTTGAGGACACCTGGCTTAAGTGATCTGTTGCCTCAGACTCCCAAGTAGATGGGATTGATTACAGGTTCCCACCACAGTGCCCAGCTACTTTTAGAGACGGGGTCTTGCTCTTGCTCAGACTAGTCTCAAACTTATGAGCTCAAGCAATCCGGAATACTACGATTGCCTGGCCACCAAACCCCACTGTAAAGGAAGAAATTCACCCTATCTTCCCTCCCCAAACCTGTAAAAAAAACCAAATTTAATCAATAAAACTTCCTGTTTGAAACCATTTTGATTCTGAGGATGGCAGCATGTTTAACAATAACATCAACATTTGGGAGATACAGTTAAACATCAGGAAGATAGATTTTTCAAAGTCTGCACAGAAACGAATATGTCTATTTGTATGGGTTTTTTTTTTTTTTTTTGGAGATTGCAGAGTGTTTTCACAAACATTTAGTCATTACAGTCATTTGAGTTAGTAGCATTCTGCTGAAATAAAAATGAAATCCCATGTTCAGAGTTTTAGAGGAAAATAAGTTTTTAGTCTAAGTAAATGTACCCATTGTAGCTATTTCCAAGCCTCTTAAGTTTTTACATTCTGTTGATTCTAAGATGCTTTTTGGGTGCGTTTTAGATACAGCCTTCAGATTTAAAAAGCAAGCTTTCCAGTTTGGCTATATTGTGATGTCAACACTTACCTGGAAAGCACCACTCCATAAAGTGTGGAATGTTCTTTGGGCAATAAAAGAAGGCATGTGGTTATTCTGTAAACAGCACTTGGGTTTACAGCCAGTTTTTCACCTTCTGCCTCCCTTTTCAGTTGATACCTTGTTACCCACCACAACTTGAAGAAATTACAAAATAATCTTTATTTCCTTATAGTTGAGACTGTTGCATAAAGCTCTCCAGTCAGTTGTAATACATTTTCTGACTTTTACCCAAATTTTTCTTTCTTTGTTTTTTCTTTTCTTTTCTTTCTGTTTTTTTTTTTTTTTTTTGGAGACAGAGTATTACTTTGTCACCCTGAGTAGAGTGTCATGGCATCATAGCTTACAGCAACCTCAAACTCCTGGACTCAAGTGATTCTCTTGCCTCAGCCTCTGGAGTAGCTGGGACGACAGGTGCCCACCATAATGCTACTTTTAGAGACAAGGTCTTGCTTTGGCTCAGGCTGGTCTCAGGCTAGTCTCAAACTCCTGAGCTCAAGCAGTCCACCTGCCTTGGCCTCCCACAGAGTGCCAGGATTTCAGCCATGAGCCACTGCACCTGGCCTATCCAAATTTTTCATTCTGTAAGATGCAGTTCAAGAAACATCTCCTCTGTTGAAGTTTGAGACCTTGTAACACATGATGCCCTATGCTCTGAACTTATTACCCATATCATTTATTTGGGTTTTTTAATACAGCATCTGGTAATATGGCATGTATAGTCTCCTGTACATTTGAATTTCCAATATTTGTGCCTGTTTCCCCAATTATATTCTAAGTCCTATGCCACTGTTATACCTGTATGTCATTAAGTTCCCATCTTTTGGTTCATAAGCCGAGTTTGGCTGTATGATGGGGAATGTTTTTCCTCCAAAAGCACAAACAAGAGCTTTTATATATAATCATGCCAATTAGTTGACAAATGAAGTTTTACTTTGTCTGGAATTAAATTTATTTTGCCTTATTATTTCATCTAGACTTTTTCTCTCACCTCAGGATGAAGCCTTCATTTGCTAGTAAGGATATGTTGACTGCTTAGGAGAGTTTTCAGAGAAATCTTCCTTGTGTAGAATGTTCTGCATGGTCATCTATAGGGCCTGGTAATTGTGCATTCTGTGACTCTGAGTACTTCTGCTGGAAAAAATCTACTTGCACAAAATACCACTGTACAGCAGCCTTTGAGCAGTTTAAAAAGAAAACAAACTTTCAAATCTCCAACTATGGTGGTTCAGCTCAGGCTGGTTTAGTGGCATGCTTATGTGCTTTTGTGGGCATTTGTCCAGAACAGAAATAGCAATGCTTAGACCTTGAAGGAGAGTGATTTTCCAGGTTTACAACCTGATCCTGTAGAAATAAATTTAAGCCTGTAAATTTTAAAAAGAAGACTTTTTTTCTAATTACAGTTCTTTGTAAGAATAAAAGGAAAAAATAGCACTCATTTTTTCACTCTCAGGTATAACTTTTCAGAACCACAGCATTTTTGATCTTCCTCGATCATTAACACAATAATTTTCTGGAAGCCCCTTTTTTTTTCTCCATATTTGAACTTTCTGTCAGATTTTCTCATTTGTTTACAATTCAAGCTTTTTTTCTTTTAAGGCATTCAATTACCATTTTAAAAGAGTTTGCCTAGCTATTTGCTTTTCTTATTTACCAAAATGTGGGTAAGGCTGTGTGATGTTTGCCCATGATCATATGGTATGTTTACACAACCCTGTGACAAAGTGAGTATTCACTTTAGCCAGAAGGAAAATAGATTCATAATTTCATCCTTCAAGATTGACAGTTTCACCTTGTAAAATGTAGACATGGATTAACCTTTTATGTTCCAATACAGTGCTAATTGAAGTTCACATTTTCTACAACTCATTCTAAAAACAAGATGATGTAACTCTTAATTCCTTAGGATATCTGTGAATGAATCATTATAGATAAAACTAAAGATGGGAAATCCATGTTGATAAAAGACCTTTAACATAATGAGCTCCAACTCTTGAGCTGAAGCAATCCTCTTGCTTCAGTTTTTCTATTTTTAGTAGAGATGGGGTCTTGCTTTTGCCCAGGCTAGTCTGGAACTCATGAGCTCAAACAATCCACCTGGCTTAGCCTTCCAGAGTGCTAGGATTATAGGCATGAGCCACTGCGCCCATATTACAGGTATTTCTAAATAATGCTTTGTAGTATGTAGCTATAATTTCAGGTCATAAATTATGTCATAAAATCTTTGTGTTTTGTGATAATTTGAGAAGTTTAGCATTGTGTTTGACATCATTATTAAAAGAACTACGCAAATAGGTTTTAAATCTTTGTTTTACTAACTAGAAGTTCCCTCCTCAGTGGGTTTTTAAGTCAACTGAAGGAGTTTTGACTACCATTTAAAAGGAGGACAGGAAGTAGGGGATTGAATAGAGTAAAGTATAATAGAGAGTGGCAGTATAGTTTTACATTGTAAGAATCAGTGCTGTTTGGTAATACTTGTTTTATAAATATGAATGTATGTGTCATGAGGTCAAGAAACCTATAAGCCACCAGTAGTAGTGTAATGCAGTTAGGTGGCCTTGTATTTCTTTAATAACAGATTGATGACAGACAGGCTTTCTTGGAAAGCTCTGGTACTGTGTCCTCCATGACCTGTTTGTACTTTTAGCAGGGAATAAGGAAAGCCTGTGTGACTTGCTGATCACGTTTATGGTTGACAGGAGTCTGGTAGGGGAAGCTAATAATACACTGGATAACAGTCAAGATCCAAGAAAAAATTTTAAATGTCATACTGTATACTGAGTCTAAATCAAAAGGATTGTAATAGAAGTAATTGTTCAGTCCTACATTCCTGAATGTAGTAGTAAATGAGTGAAAATGTGGCTTGTTACAGAACAATTGACTTGGGTCGATTAAATTGCTCCGTAGAAAGCTTCTTAGCCATGTAGTGTGATTATGGAAACTATTAATGGAATTTAAGACTTTAATTTATGAAATATATGAAATTAATTAAATAGGTAGTTTTAGCTGGTCAGATCACTTAATAGAGTATGGAATCTAGGTTTAACACTTAGGAACAGTGACAAAACTAGAATGGTTCATCTTCATCTGTAACAAAACCACAGCTTGATAAATTTTATAGAGTTTGGTTGCTGGCTTTGCTAATCGTAGTGCAGATCAAATGTGGATATATGATTCTTGGTCTCAGACAGCTGATAAGCTAGTGTGGAGATGGTAATTTATATGTTAATGTGTCTGTTTAATCTTTTCAAAATGCTGAGCTTTCTTTATGACATCTTTCACTTTGTTTACTCCAATCCTGGATGCCTCCATGCTTAAGATATTTATTCTCTATACCTTAAAATATTCCCACTGAAATGGCTACTCCCGTTTGATGGTATATTTTGTCAACTTACTTCTATCTAGTATTTGCCCCTGGGTTGGCTTAGGCTGAGATAAGGTCTAGGACTGGGAGTTTTGTCATATTGTTCATTGGAATCTACTTTTAAAAGTTATATCTAAATTAAATTTTTAAAATATCCTCAAATCATAGGCTTGTAATTTTGAAAAATAAGTTTGTTTGGTGTCATACTTAATGTAACGTGTATTCAGTATAGTTACTGTATGTAAACAGTATACTGCATATCCCCCCCCATAACTTTATTAGTTGGTGGTTGACTGGAGAAAAGTCGTTTAATTCATATGTTACAGTGGATTTCTTGCTTGGCTTTTTTGCCCACAACTAAGCAATGCTATGATGAAAGCAGCCAACCTTTGTCAAACTAGATACTATAGTGAGATTTATTAAATGATACTGTACTAGGATGACTTATTTGAGAAAAAGATATACAATGTTTAATTATAAATAATGTTTATTATCTATAAATATGAAATTTGGGGTTCATATTCAGCATCTAGATGCAAGTCTAATAGGAAATCCAAAATTCATAAAGAAAAAGACTTTAGGCTCGGCACCTGTGGCTCAAGCAGCTAAGGCACCAGCCATATACACCTAAGGTGGCGGGTTCGAATCCCCAG
>NW_003852408.1:2893632-2895721 GCF_000181295.1 Otolemur garnettii | reverse complement strand
AAAAAAAAAAAAGGAAAAGAAAAATATTCCAAATACAGTTGACTGATGGGCAGTAGAGCTGTACCAATGATTTTAATAAGGAAATACAATTTAAAATTACGTTCATTGAGGGTTGAATTGATCAGAGGATGAGAAGAGAAGTAAATCACAAGAATAGCATTTTTAGTATGGCAGATTGGCAAAAATCAAAAGGATTGGTAGTGTTGGTTAGCTGGTGAGGAAATGGCTGCCCTCACACACTGTTGATAGCTGTGTAAATTGGAATAAACTTTTGGTACAAATTAATAATCTTCATGTTTTGACTCTTAGACTGCTCCTTATCTGAGTCACTGAGAATCTTCCTTCGCTTCATCTTCCTCTGGTATCTGCTATACAGAATTGTACAGAATATTGTGTGGTCTCTGTGGCCAGAGCAGTTATTCCTTATGTATAACTAGCTTTCTAAGGTGGTCTGGTCAGGGATCATTTCCTCAATTTTTATAAAGATGAGGAAACAGACATTTAAGTTCAATGACTGTTCTGAGTCAGTTCTGGTTTGTAGAGAGGAGGACAAGAAATTGCAGTTTCTTTCCCCTCACTCACTCTATTTGGACTTCTAGGGGCCAACTGGACTAGAACCTGAAAATGAAGTAAAGCTAGGTAAATTCGCACAGAAAGGAACGGATATGTATAAGTAACACATTAGAAATAAGACCCAAAGCCTATGATTTGAGTATTTTTGCTAAAATAGTTAACAAAAATGTCTGTTCCTTAGAGAAATGCTGACTCTGAAAAGAACTATGTTGATTCAGAAGTTTCAGCTATGAAGAGGTAAAGTGTGTATTTACTTCTACTATTAATTTAAAAGACATTATTAAAAGTTTTGTATGTAAATGATAAAAATATTGAAAGCTACATTTTTTCTTTTTTTTAAAGACAGAGTATCAACTTTGTCACCCTTGGTAGAGTGCCATAGCATCGTACAGCAACCTCAAACTTTTGGGCTCAAGTGATCCTTTTGCCTCAGTTTCTCATTTTTAGGAGAGATGGGATCTCACTCTTGCTCAGGCTGGTCTCAAACTCCTGAGTTCACGCAATCTACCTGCCTGGGCCTCCCAGAGTGCTAGGATTACTGGCGTGACCACTGCACCTAGCCTCCCCAAGATATATTTTTGTAGAAAATTGAAACACAAGGACATAGACATTAATTTTTTAAACTCAACTTTATTTGTCTCGAACTCATGAGCTCAAGCAGTATTCAACCTGATTTGTAATTAGCTGATTTGAAACTTAATATTCACTTAGTCACAACTAGAAGGAACCCTTTCAGAAGAGGACACTCGCTTTGATGGCAGCTTTTTTCAGTACTCAGCAGATGACCTTTCTTTTAAACAACAAAAGACATTTTAGAAATACTGGGGCCCAATCCTCAACTGAGGCAAAAAGCAGATACTATACAGAGAAAACTTTTTTCTGCAGAAGTCAGAAGTCAGGTTAGTTCATGTGTGCCTATTTATGGTGTGTATGTGATTATTAGAACTTAGAAGAATAAAGTCACAGAGCTCTGATGATAATATGTCACATTCTTAACCCCATGAAATTATTTGACTGTGTTCAGCTTGGTGGAAACACTTCCAACCTTTAAGTCATTCTAGAACTGTGTAAGTGGATGTTTGTACATGCCTTACCTTGTATTAGAAAGCATTTCAGGCAGCTTAAATGAATACAAGAAATATTCTATTATACTTACCATAACTTTTGTCTTCAAAATCCATAGTGACTATAGAGTACACTAAAGTTGCCACAGTAAAACTTGAGAATAGTAGTATGATTCTCTCAATAATAATTTGAGGTTTAACGTGAGATCCTTATTTTAAAAATGAACACATAGCTTTTGACAAGAACTGTTGCTTTTTTTTAACAAGTCCTTATAAGATAATTTTTCTCCAGAAAATCAACTACTAAAGCAAGTCCTCTCTCTTCTTTTTTTTTCTTTTTTTGAGACAGAGCCTCAAGCTGTCACCCTGGGCAGAGTGCTGTGGCATCACAGCTCACAGCAACCTCCAACACCTGGGCTCAAGTGAGTCTCCTGCCTCTGCCTCCCAAGTAG
>NW_003852408.1:2882956-2893113 GCF_000181295.1 Otolemur garnettii | reverse complement strand
CCAGCTCAGATGTATGTGGTTGGCTCCTTAGCCAATTGAGCCACAGGCGCCGAGCCTATATAAACTTTTAAGAATTAATAGAAACTCTTTTTTTAGAGAAGCAAATATTTCTAAACATTGTTTATTGAGCTCATTTCATTAAGTACTGATTCTATAATTCATTCAAAATAAGTTACTTAAAATAGCTTTTTTTGAGACACTCTCACTTTGTTGCCCTTGGTAGAGTGTTGTGGTGTCATAGTTCACAGCAACCTCACACTCCTGGGCTCAAGCGATTCACTTGCCTCAGCCTCCCAAGTAGCTGGGACTGCAGCACCTGCCACAACACCTGGCTGTTTTTAGCAATGAGGGCTTGCTCTGGCTGGGGCTGGTCTCAAACCTGTGAGCTAAGGCAGTCCACCCACTTTGGCCTCCCAAGTGCTGGGATTACAGGTGGGAGCCACCGTGCCTGGCAAAATAAGCTATTTTTTAATTAAACATTTAAACTTGTCGGAATACTGTTTCTCTTTTTCTTTTTCTTTTTTTTTTTTTTTTTTGGTAGAGACAGAGTCTTACTTTATCGCCCTTGGCAGAGTGCCGTGGCGTAACAGCTCACAGCAACCTCCAACTCCTAGGCGATTCTTTTGCTTCAGCCTCCCAAGTAGCTGGCACTACAGGCTCCCGCCACAGTGCCCAGCTTTTTTTTTTAATGTGGTTTTCATTGTTGTTTAGCCAGCACAGCCGGGCTTGAACCCTCCAGCCCTGGTATATGTGGCTGGCGCCATAACCACTGAGCTATGGGTGCCAAGGCCAGTTTCAAAATTTAGACATGTACCTGTGTGTTGAATATCCTTCAGGGTCACAGAGCACTCTGAATGGTACTGCTTGATGGAAGACCAGGTTTTTTGGAAAGCATGGTCTTCACTCCTGGGAGAAAGTAGCACACGCTGAAGAGTCTACTCTTAAAGGTGTTTTTGCTGTCATTTGAGCATCATCTGAAGGTCATGTGTTCTGTGAAGGAATAAACTGTTTCTTGTGAGTATGGATTGGAGTAAGGGGATTGAAACAAGAATTGAATGAATCATGAAGCTTGATTTTTTTTTTTTTTTGCAGTTTTTGGCCAGGGCTGGGTTTGAACCCTCCACCTCCGGCATATGGGGCAGTGCCCTACTCCTTTGAGCCACAGGGGCTGCCCACCCCCCTTTTTTTTAAATTAACTATTTGGTTTCAAATTTTCCTGTTCTTCTTTGTTATCACTAAAAGCAATTAGTGAGTCATGGAATCTATATAGTCATTTGTGTATTTTTTTAAATGTAATTGAATAAAATAGAAAATATCAGTTTTAGCTTTGTGTATGTACATGTGTGCACAGGTGTATATGTTTGTAACATATTGCTTGACTAGATACATTATAGATCATGACAAAGTTTGAAAAACACTGCTGCTTCTATTGGCTTTGTTTAATTTTAAGATTAAGAAGTTGGCAGTATTTTCTCTGTTATTCAGCCTTGTGTTTGAAAGTTTTATGAGTAGTACTTTTTACGTGATAATGGGTGGATTGTTTTATTCATTGATTTCTTTAAATTTAGTTATTATGTTTATCAAAATTATATACATATGTGTATAACTAGAGGAGTCAAATAGTTACCAGAAAGGCTTCCAAGAGAAAAATAGCAGATTCCTACCCCTTTCCTCTTTCCCAGAGGGAACACGTTTAATCTGTTTAGACTGATGAGTTTGGTATCTTTTTTCACATCTTTAATGAATATGCTTATGCGATATATCCAGGATTTCACTGCATGGCTTTTGAGACGAAGTATATCAAGACAGATGTTTTCGCTTCAGTAAATGCTTTAAATTTTCTTTATTTGTACTCATTGTAAATTTTGTTACACAAAATCGCTATTTCGCAGCATTATGCACATTTATCTAACATGCTTATTTAAGAGCTTTATTTCTTAAAGAATGACTTTTCTTACCTAATAGGCACACATATTGCTTATCTACTTGGTGATTATTCAGGGGCTATTCTTTAATTCTAAGCTTTTCTATATCTTTAATTAGTTTAAAAGTTGTGTCATTAGGGACTTTTCTTGTACAAATAAGTAGCGTGTTCTTATACCGACCTATAGACTACTAACACGTAGCTGTATGGCATAGCCTGTTGCTTCTGGGTTGCAAATCTGTACAGCACAGTATTATATTGAATACTGTAGGTAATTGTAGCACAAATCACTAGCATAACAGGCATTTTTCAACTCCATTGTAATCTTTTTTTTTTTTTTTTTTTTTTTGAGACAGAGCCTCAAGCTGTCGCCCTGGGAGGAGTGCTGTGGCGTCACAGCTCACAGCAACCTCCAACTCCTGGGCTCAAACAAGTCTCCTGCCTCCACCTCCCAAGTAGCTGGGATTACAGGCGCCTGCCACAACACCCGGCTATTTTTTGGTTGCAGCCGTCATTGTTGTTTGGTGGGCCCAGGCTGAGTTTGACCCTGCCAGCTCAGATGTATGTGGCTGGCACCTTAGCCGTTTGAGCCACAGGCGCCGGGCCAGCTCCATTATAATCTTATGGGACCATGGTTGTACATGCGGTCTGTTGTTGACTGACACTTCATTGTGTAGCACATGACTATATAAGATATTTAAGCTTCATTCATGGCAAACCCAGACATAAGGAACAAAAATTCTCTAATGCAGACATTTTAAGGTGTGTTATTTCCTTGCTTTTACCCATCAAAATCTTGGGTAGTTGGTGAATCTGAGGGCATTGAGGATTTGTTGAGAATTATTGCACTCATACTTTAAAAATATAACTATATTCTTTAACTTAATTAAGAGAAAGTAGGTGGCACCCGTAGCTCAGTGGGTAGGGCACTGGCCACATACACTGAGGCTGGCAGGTTCGAACACAGCCCAGGCTAGCTAAAACAACAATGACAACTGCAACAAAAAAATAGCTGGGCATTGTTGCAGGCGCCTGTAGTCCCAGCTACTTGGAAGGCTGAGGCAAGAGAATCGCTTAAGCCCAAGAGTTTGAGATTGCTGTGAGCTGTGATACCATGGCACTCTACCAAGGGTGACAGCTGGAGACTCTGTCTCAAAAAAAAAAAAGAAAAGAGAAAGTAAAAAACTAAATCATAAAGACTTGTAAGGGGAGGGAGATAATATGAGCTTGTTATGAATAACTTCACCAATGTGTTGGGTCCTGCCGAGAAATTGTCACTTCTTATTTGGGGTATTTGTTACTAACTGTATTTCCTCAGAGTGTAGTCTTACTGATTTCTTATGTTCTATAAAATCTTAGCTGTCTGATGTGTTAATTAAGAAGAGTGATTATGGAGCGGCATCTGTGGCTCAAAGGAGTTGGGCGTCAGCCCCATATGCCAGAGGTGGCAGGTTCAAACCCAGCCCCAGCCAAAAACTGCAAAAAAAAAAAAGAAGAAGAAGAAGAAGAGTGATTATGTCACACTGTCCAGCCCCTTTCCTACTCAAAAGCATTTATATCTGTGTTCCCTTTGGCACTGTACTTTTTCTGCTGTGACCAGCATTTGGAATGTGGTAGAGTTTTTTTCAACCTCCTTTACTCTGGAAAGTCACCTCTTCCACAATTAAGCCAGGGCTGAAAATATCTCTGTTGCATAGCACCATAACACTTCCTGCAAAATATTATACCATTAAACATTCCCACCCTCCACCCAGCATGGGCATATATAGTGTCACTGCTATTCTTTGCAGAGTTACAGATAGGAAAGATATTATTTCCAGAGGACTTTATCATGAATGTGACCCTCTATGTTTATGGAGAAGTAACCTGCATTTCTCCCCTGAAAGAAAAAAAAAAGGTAATGGAAAAGAACAATCCAGGATTTGTGTTCCATCTAACCAAGTAATCAGAGAGATAATTTAACAGCCAGTTGAGGGTCATTCCCCTTATAGTCAATCCTAACTTCTTGTCATAGAAATATTATTTAGATGTGGACTTAAGCATCTTTAAATTTTGCAAACTTATGGCAGAGGATATATATTACTCTATTTCTCTTTGATTAAAGAAAAATACCATTTTAATTTGATCAGAAAAGGATTTGCAAGCTGATAGAAGGTAACATAGGCAATATTTGAGATAGAGATTGACCAGATCAGATCACACCAAAACATGTTGATAAGTAACATACATGTGATTTAACTGTAGGCTCAGTATTAGCGTTTATTAGTTTGTTCTTTCCTTACACTTTTTTTTTTTTTGAGAGACACAGTCTCACTTTGTTACCCTCAGTAGAGTGCCATGGTGTCATAGCTTATAGCAACCTTGAATTCTTAGGCTTAAACAATTCTCTTGCCTTAGCCTCCTGAGTAGCTAAGACTACAGGTGCCAGCCACAACGCCCAGCTGTTTTTTAGAGACGGGTCTTGGCTCTTGCTTAGGCTCATCTCAAACTCCTGAGCTCAAGCGATCCACCCACCTTGGCCTCCTGGAGTGTGAAGATTACAGGTGTGAGCCACTGTGCTTGGCCTAAACATTCATTCTTTATAAATAAATATATAGGTCACTGTATTTAAAATTTTAGGGAAAAACATTCATATTCTTTAAGTGAAATTTTAGGCATAGCTGAAAAGAAGTATTATGATACTACGCAGTGGAGATATTTTTGTGTTTACACGTCGGGGAGAACAAAGTAGGGTTGGAATCTCTGAGACCTCTCTCTTTCTACTTCGGTGTGTATGGGGGCACCCGGGACAGGTAACATATAGGAGGTTGGAACTCACAGTTTGAAAACCACTGACCTAAGTGATCCACAAGATCTTTCTAAAAGTGTTATCTTTTCTGATATGAGGCTATTTGATGCTATTAGTTTAATTTCTTTTAGTTTATTTAGTGAAAAATAACTTCCAGTATGTCCCCAAGTCATTTCTATTGTTTGTCTTGTTAACTTGTGGCTTCTTGGGATAGTTGCATGTCCTCCTTTTGGATGATGTAATATTGTGGTTTATGTGGTTGAAATGTTTTCTACTAGCCACAAAAAATTAAGAACTTTGAAAAGTTCATTATTCCTGAGGTTTTATTCAGTAAATTCTTTCATAGGTGGTGGTTCATATCCATACAGAAAAAGTACATGTTGAAAATTCCCGTACTGGATTGGAAGATCTGATGGGAGAATTGTCCAAAGTGCCCTCCCTTCAAGGTTCTCTCCTACTTTGAGACCCTGTGACTGACTGAATAGGAGGAAGTGTGTGTGTGTGTGTGTGTGTGTATTGCAGCCCACTGGGGTGCTTAGGAGAAGCAGCAAGAAGGCTGGGAAAAGAGCAGCATCTGGAGAGACCTAGATAGTATACTTGTTGCCACTGCTGTTTAGTTAAACTCCTTACCTAACCTTTTGCCTGTTTCCTCAGCCGTAAGATAGAGATAACCTGTTTAATTGGAGGTACAGTGTGGTAGGACACTTTGGTTCAAGACAGACCTGAGCTTGTTTTACCACTTAGTACCTTAAGCCTGAGTCTCAACCTTGCTAAACTTCACCTGTAAACAGAGGAAATAATGTTCCTCAGACAATTGTTTCAAAGGTGCCATGAGATGAGGAGTTAAAGTTCTTGGCATTGGTCCTGGTGGTAATAGTTGTAGTTGCCCTGTGAGTGGCAGCTGCTGTGGGCATCACCTACATTAGCAGCATCAGTCAGCATGTTCCTCAGATAGGTGAGTAGGAGAATAGAGAATTCGAGTGAAAAGGAAAAAATGTTTTGAAAAGTAATGGGGTATTATGTAATTCTAAAACATCTCTGTAATCATTTTTGGGTATGTTAGTGGGTTTCCCCATTCCTACTAGTTCTGAAAGTCATGTAAAATAACCTTCTTACACATGGGCTATTATTCCCAAAGTAGGATTTAGAAAGTATGTCTTATTGATGCCACTTTTTTCTTACATGAGCTTTGTTCTTTGTTGCAGGTAGAGTAGGCAGAGTGCAGCAGAGGCCTCTGGCACTGCCGTCATGCCGTTCCCGTTTGGGAAGTCTCACAAATCTCCGGCAGACATTGTGAAGAACCTGAAGGAAAGCATGGCTGTACTGGAAAAGCAAGACATTTCTGACAAAAAAGCAGAGAAGGTATGCATTTCGGCTTTATATTTGAAATCTCTTAATTAAAAGTAAGTGCAAGACAAATTATGAGGTAAATAAACCCAGTCCCAATTAGGGTTTATTTAGGGCTTTAGAAATACAGTCCTCAAGCAGCATGTGCTGCTGCTGCTACACAGGTTTTCTTCTGGACCATCTAGCAAAATAGTTATAACCTTTTTCTAAGTTTTTCAATTTAGATTTTCAAATTTATTTCAACTGTTTCCTTCTTGAAAGCGTGTCTTCTGATTCTTATAATCAGAGTTTCTACTGGAAGTCTTTCTGGGAGGATGCCTTTATTGGTTCTCGTTCTGCGTTCTCTGTGTTCATGCCGAGTACTTCCATCCACCCGGTCACCACAACGTGGCCGGCAACCCAGTGCCCGGCTTCCATCCCCGTCTTGCTTCCCTTCCCTAAAACATTTTTCACCAAATGGTGTCAACTTCCTAAACAGTTTATGAATGGATTCCGACTTCCATTTCTTCCTGCAGAAGGTCCTTATACTCTTTGTGGACCTTAGCAGTAGCTTTCTTATTGAGCTTTCTAAAATATCTTCTCTGCATTATGTCTTCAGTGTAGACTCTTCCTGTAACACACAAAACTTTGTGGTCCAATCTTTGCTTCTTTAGGTAAATTGTACTGGTTGAGTATCACTTATCCAAAATGCATGGGACCAGAAGTGTTTGGGATTTTTCCCCCAGATTTTAGAGTATTTGCATATATGTATATATAAATAAAATGAGATGTCTTGGGAATGGGACCCAAGTCCAAACATGAAATTCATTTATGTTTCATATACACCTTATACACATAGGCTGAAGGTAATTTTATAAAATATTTTAAATAATTTTGTGCATAACATAAAGTTTGTGTACATTAAGCCATCAGAAAGCAAAGGTGGCACTATCTCAGGCACCTGTGTAGACAGTCTGGTTGTTTGCATCACCGTCATTCCTGATTCTGAATTTATATTCTTCCAATAAGCGATCATTTTCTTACATTTATGCACATATCAGTACCTTTAATACTGTGAAAAAAATGATCTGTTCAGGGTAACTAAGCAGCATAGCAGCATACCTCTATCAGATGTTAAGCAGCAGTACCAACAGACAAAGGCAGACTTTCCATCTTTACTACCATGCTGTGTTTTGATTAAAAAGTTACTAGACACTGTACAGTAAACCCTCCATAGTTTGCCATCAACCTACCTTGACCACCTCCTTAAGTTGACCTAATTTTCATAGATTGGACATGGGCCACGTGTACCTATTTGTACTGTAGGCCTAGTTCCTTATGTTGACCACCTCCATACTTCAACCAGTTGATTGCAGTCCCTTGGGTGATCAACTTATAGAGGTTCTACTGATTTTGTTCTGTTTTTGGAGACAGTCTCATTCCATTGCCTCAGAACAAAGTATTGTGGCTACAGCCTAGCTCACAGCAACCTCGTACTCCTGGGCTCAGGTGATCCTCCTGTCTCAGCCTCTCAGTAGTGAGGACTATAGGCACCTGGCACAACTCCCGGCTAGTTTTTCTATTTTTAGTAGGGACAAGGTCTTGCTCTTGCTCAGGCTGGTCTCAAACTCTTGAGCTCAAGGAATCCTCCTGCTTTGGTCTCCCAGAGTGCTAGGAATTTAGGCATGAGCCATGGCACCTGGCCTGTAGTTTATTTTTTGGATGAGAAGAAATATCAGAAGCAGTTGAGGGAACAGGAAGTGTGCTAGTGAATCTTTTTAAAATGTTTTCTCCAGAGTCATCTGCCTCATTAACTATGGTTTTTGTCTTAGTCTTTGGTTTTATAAGCTGACGTGATTTCTTTTTCTATTAAGAATGCACACTGCTCTAGTCCTTCAGTAAGCCCATCACACATGTTCACTATGTCATCTGTAGACATTTTTTCTGCAGTGTTAACAGTGTCATTTTCATTGTGTGCCTGTGTTTTGACTGCAACCTGTCACATGAGGCCAGGTGTGGAATTTTATACTTATGACATCATAATCAGTGCTCAAAAAGTTTGTTATTTGGAGAATTTTGGATTTTCCTATTAGAGATCTTCAACCTATAACCCCCCCTTACTCTGTAGGCGACAGCAGTCTCCTCTGAATTAAACAATCATATACTGTTTTTAATGCCTTTGTCTTGTCCCTTCTGCCTAGAATCTTGTTCATCCTCATCCCACTTCCAACAAAACCTCCATTCTTCTTTAGTACCCATACGTTTCTTTTTCCTAGATGGCTTCCCAGAATGGCCCCTCTCCTTTCCCAATCTTTCTTCCCCTTAAACAAATTCTCTACCATTGGTATGTATCTGGGAAACGTCAGAAATGCTGCCATCTTCAGCCTGTTTTTGTTTTTGTTGTATTTTTATCTCACTTACTAGACCACAAGCTCTTTGACCTGTATATTATTTCTGGCCTACATATACGCTCCACCCAACAGTACCTTATTCTTATGGGCTAGTTGGCTGGTGTTTATTGAACCAGTATTTGATAGGAATGATGTCTTTTCTACCCTTATCTTTTTTTTTTTTTTCTTTGAGACAGAGTCTCACTATGTCCTACAGACAAATCTTGCCTATTTTTGTAAGTCTCATGAGCTAAGAATGGTTTTTACATTTTTAAAAGGTTGGCTAAAAAAGCAAAGAAATATATGTGACAGAAACCTTATATGGCCTACAAAGCCTAAAATAATTATCTGTTTGCCCTTTTGTGAAAAATAAATGCTGATGCCTTTTCTGGACAATCAGGCCTATGATGTCAGCCATCTCTTCTCTTAATACTCTTCCCACATTGGCCTCCTTCCCTCATGTGCTCCAGTCACACTGCTACCTATAGGCCTTTGGACTTGGTTGTTTTCTTTGCCTACAATGTTCTTTGCCCAGCTCTCTACTTGGCTTATACCCTGTCTTTTTCAGATCTGCTCAAATACTACTTTTCATCCAACCCCCTATTTAAAATGCAGCCTTCCTCTGTGGCTTTTCTATTCCCTCTTATCTTGCTGTATTTCCCTGAATAATATATTTAATGATATTTGTTTATTATTTTCCCCCTTGTTAGGATATAAGCCTTCAAATATAGAACTCAGTAAATAGTTCCATTTATTGAAAATGGAATAGAAGGAGTTAACATAACTTATTACTGTCTTATTTAATATCTTCTGAATTCTTAATATCTGTAGAATTAAATAAAACATATTGCTATACCATTTGTATATTGACTTTGTGACTTAGGAGAGGGCACCATAGCCAATTATCTTCTCTGGATTCTGTGCTGGTGGCTAAGTACTATATCAGTGGCCCTTTTAATGCTACAACGAGAATAATAATATAAATGATCTTCTTTCTCAAGAGATATACCTTGCTGGTTCTAATGTTTCTCATATAGTTTTATGTTTATTATCTTCCTTTGTAGTTAAAAGATAAGGGACATTTTCTATGATGAATAATGATGCTTAGTCAATGATTGAATCACTACGAACATACTATGAACATGTTCGTTCTGGTAATCTGCAAGATATAGTTGTCAGCTCTAAACTGACATTATCATGATTAACTTATACAGGGAGAATTAAAGGGCATAATTAGCAGAGTTTGTGAATGACAGATATCAAGGGAGGATAGCAAGTTCTGTGGGTGACTCAGTCAGGCTCCAGGAAGGGTCAGTTAGCTGGGGTGATAGGGCAGTGGTTGGAGGGAATATATAATACAATAATAACTGATAAACACAATACAGATAAAAGTTTTGCTCCGTATGCAATTAAGAACACTTACTAGATGCCAACAACAACAGAATCATTAAAAATGTTTGATTATCTAAAAGAAGGCAGACAAAGAAGAAAAAGATAAATGACAGATGGGACATAGAAGACAAGTAGTAAGATGATAGATTCAAATGTACTGTATCCATAATCACATTAAATATAAATGGTGTGAACACCTCATTAAAAGGCAGAGGTTATCAGATTAGATTAAAAGATCCCAACTACATATTGCCTACAAGAAATGTACTTTACAGGTAGTAACACAAGTAGGTTAAAAGTAAAAGAATAGAAAAAGATATACTTTTTTTTTTTTTTT
>NW_003852408.1:2882331-2882819 GCF_000181295.1 Otolemur garnettii | reverse complement strand
ATTTTTTGGTTGCAGCCATCATTGTTGTTTGGCAGGCCCAGGCTGGGGATTCGAACCCGCCACCTTAGGTGTATGTGGCTGGCGCCTTAGCCTCTTGAGCCACAGGCACCAAGCCGAAAAAGATATACTTTAATGGCTCTATGAATAGCAGGCAGAATAGACTTCAGAGCAAAGAATATTACCAGGGATTAAGAAAGCCATTTCATGATAAAGTAAGGATCAGTTATTCCAGTGGACATAGTAATCCTAAAAATTTATTCACCTAATAATAGAGCTCAAAATAAAGCAAAATAAAAACTGAGAGAACTGCCAAGCATAGTAAACTAGTCAAATCCACAGTTAGGGTTGGAGATTTTAGTTCCACTCTCAGTAATTGCTAGACCAAGTAGGCAGAAAATCACCAAGAATTTTCTAAGTAAATCTAAATAACATCAACCCCCTGACCTTATTGGCATTCATAGACCACTTCATTTAACAATGGCAGAACA
>NW_003852408.1:2877832-2880530 GCF_000181295.1 Otolemur garnettii | reverse complement strand
GAGGGCAACATAGTGAAACTCTGTCTCAAAAAAATAAAAAAATTAATTCACTATATTGGCAACCTATGTGTTTAATCAGTGAAAAGCTAAAAACACCCCCCAAAACGTGGTATTCATTCTTGATTTTAAAAAAACTCTAAGCAAAGTAGGAATAGAAAGGAACTTTCTTAGCCCAATAAAGGGCATCTACAAAAATCCTACAGATGAGAGTCTGAATCATTTTATCTCTAAGATCAAGAATAAGACCACTTTTATTCAACTTTGTACTTAAGGTTCCAGCCTGAGCAGACAAGGAAGGAAGAGAAGTTAAAGGCAACCAAATTGGAAAGATAGAACTGTTCTTATTTGTAAATGAACATGATTATATAGAAAAGCTGAAGGAATGTACAAATATAAACCTCGTAGAATTTGTGAGTTTAGTAAGGTCACAGTTTAGTAGATCAGTATATAAAACTCAATTGTATTTCCATATAATAGCAATGAACAGTCTGAAATTGAAAATTAAAATACTATTTAGACTAACATCAAAAATATGAAATACTTAAGGATAAATCTGACAAAAATGAAAGGCACTGTACAAAAAACTAAAAACTACAAAATATTGCTAAGAGAAATTAAAGATCCAAACAAGTGGTAGATAACACATTGTTTATCAGTTGGAGGACTCAATATTAAAATGTCAGTTCTGTGTAGATTTATCTATATATTCAGTGCAACTCCAGCAGGATCTTTAAATAGAAGAATCAGTTCTAAAATTTGTATGGAAATGAAAAAGACCTAGAGTAATCAAAATAACTCTGAACAAAAACAACATTGGAGGACTCACACTGTTTGAATTCAGGAATCAAGAGTGTGGTCTTAATATAAAGATAGACAAATAGATCAATGGGACAGATGAAAGAGTTCAGAAATAAGCCAACACGTGTAGAAAATTAATTTTTGGCAGAGGCACAAATGCAGTTCTGCAGAGAATATAGTTCTTTCAACAATTGGTGCTGAAACAATTTCATTAGACAAATGTACACAACAAAAAGTTGTCCTCATACCACACACAAAAGTTAACTCAAAATGGATTACATAGTTAAATGTAAAACCTAAAATTATAAAGTTTCCAGGGAAAAAAAAAGGTAGAAAATCTTAGTGACCTTGGGCTAGGCAAAGGATTTTGGATATAACACTAAAAGCACAATCCATTAAAAAGAATGATAAATTATAATCTTCAAAACTAAAACCTTCAAAAGATATTTAAAAGAATGAAAAGACAAGCCACAACCCAGGAGAAATCTTTGCACAGCATATATATGTATCCAGGAAATATAAAGAGCTGTCAAAATTTAACAAAATAACCCAGTAAAATGTGAGCAAGAGATTTGTATATACACATCACCAAAGGAGATACGCAGACGTCAAATAGGCACTTGAAAAGGTGTTCATTATTAATCGTTAGGGAACTACAGTATGAAACCATGGTGAGATACCACCACACAGTTATAAGAATGGTTAAAATTGAAATACTGACTATATTAAATGTGATGAGGATGCAGAGCAACTGGAACTGGTGGTGGAAATACAAGATGGTACAACCACCTTGGAAAACAGTTTGACAGTTTCTTTAAAAACTTGAATCAGCCTGGTGATCTAGGCATTCCGCTCCAAGAAGAAATGTGTGTCCATGCAAAGACTTGCCTGTAAATGCTCATAGCAGCTTTATTTGTAATAGCCCCAAACAGGAAACAGCCCAGGTGCATGGATAAACCAATTGTGGTACAGCCATTTAATGGGGGTACTACTCCGCAGTAAAACAGAATGAACTAAACAGCATGGATGAATCTCTGACTGTTTTGAAAGAAAGAAGCCAGACTATAAAGAGTACTTAATGTACGACTCTACTTGTACAAAACTCTAGAAAACAAAACTGATCCATAATTATAGAAAGCTGATCAGTGGTTGCTTTGGGCTGGTAAGGAAGGGTGGAGTAAGTGGAGGGAGGGAATCACAAAGGGGTGTTAGGAAACGTTTGTTGACAGGTATGTTCACTGTCCTTACAGTTTCATGAGTGTATACGTAAGTCATAACAGATTGTACACTATAAAGATGTGGAGTTTGTTGTGTGTCAGTTAAAACTCAGTAGAGAAGTAGAAAAGATTGTACCAACTGGGGCAGATGTGGCTTGAAAACAGGTTATGTGTGCCCTGAGGACAGACAATATAATACGGTAAAGCACCCAGAAGGGCACTGAAAGAGGAGATTGCAATAGTAGAAATATGCTATTGAAATTCAAAGTGATAATCTCTGTTCTGTGAGGGCAAGTCCAGGCTTGAGGATGTGGGAATTAGAGTGAATTGAGGGAGGCTTGAGAAGGCCAGCATGGAAATTCAAATCTCTGCCAGGAGGAACAGTTGAGTGAACTAGGAGAGTGTGGTGCACCCAGAGAGAGTAATTTTTAAGCAGAAGAACTATGTAGAACGGAATGAATCACTGTAGTTCCTGGTAAGATGTCTTGAGGGGACTATCTAATGTGAGGAAAGGGTTAGACAATGTTTCACATGGTGGCAGGAGATAGATTTCAGACCTGTTAATGGAAATAAAACAGGAAGTCCAATTTTGTCGATGTTAGGAAAAGTAATAGGTGAAGCTGGCTTTCTCAGGAGATAGCAAGATTCTGTCCTTCTGTGTAGAGGACAGAATTCAAGCTTTC
>NW_003852408.1:2873793-2877627 GCF_000181295.1 Otolemur garnettii | reverse complement strand
TTCCTGTTACTGTTCGCATGATCTGAATAAAGAAAGCTGTTGTTTCCTAGGTAACCCCTCTTGTAACTCTGCCAAACCCTTGGTCATTCCTATTTCTGCTTTATGCGTGATATCCACGGGCATTTCTCATTCCTGTTTCTGCTTTATTCATGATATCCATGGGCTCTCTCTTTGAGAGCTTCTGGGCAAAAATGCTAAGTACAACAATTTAGTGTTTATTTCTTTATTTGCAGGTGTTGGTATTTTTTACTTGTTTTATATGGTACACAGCTCCACGTTAAGAATTGTGCACAATACAAATAGATGTGTCTTTTAGGAACTAAGCCACAGCTTTTTACAGAATTTGTGCAAAACTAATTTTCTTAGACCTTTAAAAGAATGGCTGGTCTTACCATCTTTATTTTTAGGTAGTTAGGGGACAGAAGTGGGGTGGGACTTGTACTTTTCACTGCTAGCAGCCAAACAGATGTGGTGTAAGTAATGACTGTTTACGCATTCTTTGCCCACTACATGCTATATACGGAAGGATGGCTGTCTTGTGCAGCTTATACTTGGTTTCCTTCATCGGCATGAATGCATGTGTTCACAGGGTTGAATAGCTATATTCACTCATTTCATGAGAGGAATACGTTTGCTGGCCTATTTAAGAGGGGGAAAGGGAGTAGCAGAGCCTTTAATAGCATGGCCATTTAACAGTGACTCATAGTTACTAAACTTGTTTAGAGTAATCTTTGACACCAGGAGGTTATTAATAGTGTTTTTTAAGCCCATGATCTTTTAGCTTAGAATACTTGCTTTCTTTAATAAAGGAAAAGAGGGCTAAAAAGCTTTTATCCCAGGAATTAATGTGATACTAGAATTGTTCCCATTATCAAATAGGCGCCGACAGTGTTTATTGGTTTTATTTGTCGATTTTGCCTCACATCTTTGTCTTCATTTCCTTTGATAGAAATTCTTTTTTCAATGAGGTCATTTTACCTCCTTTTGAGAATGAGTTATTATTTAAGGCAATAAATATAAATTGGTATGTATTTAGAGGACTCTTGTTTAAAATGATTCTTTTGCTAAAGTGTGAGTTTAAAGAAACTCAACAAAAGACAATAATAAATTGGTTTAAGCCTCCCCATTCCCATTAAATCTGAGCTTTTTGAGCATTTCTCAATAACTTGTTACATGTAAATTATAATCAATTCAGTTATGTAAGCTAATGGTGAACTGGAATATGAAAAAAATTGGGGAGGGGAGGTCTCACTTTGCTGCCCTTGGTAGAGTGCTGTGGCATCACAGCACACAGCAACCTCAGACTCTCAGGCTCAAATGATTCTCTTTGCCTCAGCCTCCCAAGTAGCTGGGACTACAGGTGCCTGCCACAGCACCCAGCTATTTTTAGAGATGGGAGGTCTCACTGTTACTCAGGCTGGTCTCAAACCTTTGAGCTCAGGCAGTCCACCCACCTCGGCTTCCCAGAGTGCTAGGATTGCAGGAGTGAGAACCTGCACATAGCCCTGAAGTATGAAAAATTTTGCTTAACAAATCACTTCAAAATTGTTTTTAAAAAAGATGATTTTATCAACAACGATTACGCACTGCAGTTGTTTTCCTCATGTCAAGGTTCTTATACATAGTTACTGGCAGGACAAAGTTGCTGTCATCTACTATCATTACTTCTGTCATTATCCCTTACAAAAGATTCTCAATTTGATTTGAATCCACAGTGCTGCTGTGCAGGCAGATAAATACATGAAGCAAATCTTGTCTCTAATCTTAAGGAGTTTATAATCTAGTAAAAGAAATAGGCATGTAAATAATGTAAAGGAACTCGGTATGATGTATCTTGGTCTGTAGGAACCAAGAGGATAAGGCACTTGTTACCTCTGTCCAAGACAGATACAGACATGGCCCTGGGTTTAAAGTGACACTTGAGCTGGTTTTAAGGTGTTTGGTAATCAGAGAATGAAAAGGAACACAACGTGAATCAACCTAAACTCTGTGGCATATTCAGAAAACAGTGACAAGTTCAGTCTGACTTCAAGAGGTAAAGATATAGGGGAATGTGGGAGGTAAGGCTAGAGATGCAAGTTTTGGTAGATTGACAAGGACCTTATTTACCAACCTAAAGATACACTGAGGAAAGGTTAAGTCGGCTTGGCACCTGTAGCTCAAGCGACTAAGGCGCCAGCCACATACACCAGAGCTGGCGGGTTCAAATCCAGCCCAGGCCTGCCAAACAACAATGACAACTACAACCAAAAAATAGCCAGATTGTGGCGGGCGCGTGTAGTCCCAGCTACTTGGGAGGCTGAGGCAAGAGAATTGCTTCAGCCCAGGAGTTGGAGGTTGCTGTGAGCTATAACACCAAAGCACTCTACCCAGGGTGACAGCTTGAGGCTCTGGTTCAAAAAAAAAAGAAGTGTTAAGTTGTTTTGCTGTGTTTTAAATGTTTATTTTGAAATTTTAATTCACAGGAAGTTGCAAAAATGAGTTTCTATGTATTCTTCACCTACTTTCTCCAAATGGTAACATCTTACATAACTATATATGATATCAAAACCAGGAAGCTAACATTAGTACAATCCATATACTTTATTCAATCCATAACCTTATTTCAAATTTTATAATTTGTGTGGGTTTGGGTATAGCTCTGTGTAATTTTATCACATTTTGTAATCACCACTACCCTTAAGATTTAGAACTGTTTCATCACCACTTTTATAGCCACACCCATCTCCTATCCCTAAGGCCTAGCTGGGGTCAACTGCTAGTCTCTTCTCCAAATCCATAAATATGGTTATTTCAAGAATGTTATATAAATAGAATCATATAGAATGTAACCTTTTGAGATTGGTTTTTTCTCACTCAGCATAATTCCCATAAGATCCATGCAAGTAGTTGTAAGTATCAGTAGTCCATTGTTTTTGATTGCTGAGTGTCACTCCATGAGATGGGTGTAACCACCAGTGTCTTTAACCATTGACCTGTTGAAGGACAGCTAGGCTATTTCTACTTTTTGGCAGTTACAAATAAAGCTGCTGTAAACATTTCTGTGCAGAGTTTTGTGTCAGTACAATCCCAGGGTCAGGTGGTAAATGTGTATTTGGTTTTATAAGAAATGGCCCACATCCTTTTCCAGCCCTCCTATACCATTTTACATTCTCACAAAGTTTCAAAGTCAGAGATAAAGAGAGATTGAATATGTTTGGGAGTGTAGACATAATTACAGAAGACAAATTTGGTAGGGGAATTCTAGTGACAGAGGTTAAGTTAGTGGTAAGTAAGTCATGAAACCAGATTTTGGAGAGAGAATTAAGAGGATATAAATGGTCGTCCATACTCCATTCTAGATCCTTTACCCATCTTCTACCCACTAAATATTGTCTAGAACATGAATCAGTAGTCTGCAGCCCAGGTTGGCCTACTACCTGGTTTTGTAAATAAAATTATGTTGGAATTCAACCATCCCCTTGTATTTACATAGGGCTAGGGCTGGTTTCCTGCTACAGTGGCAGAGTTGAGCACTTATGACAGAAACTAAATGGTTGCAAAAAGCTATCACCTACTTAACTAGAGATAGCAAGGATTCTTATTTTGGCTAAAAATTGGGGCAGAGGGCAAGGCAAATGTTTGTTTTGTGTACATTTGTTTTGCTTATAAAATTTGCGTCCCACCATATGTGCAGAAGGTGTTCTGCAGTGGCCAACTAGGCCACTGCTTCAGGTCCTTTTATCCCCTTCATCTACTTATTTAGTTTTACTTTATCCAAATTTGTATGTTTGGATCCTATATAAGACTGGTATTTTGAAAAATAACAACAAGCAGGAGTAGAGATATCAGAGC
>NW_003852408.1:2852241-2873773 GCF_000181295.1 Otolemur garnettii | reverse complement strand
CCCCCCCCGGTTTGAAAACCACTGATTTAGATTACTTCCGACATCTCTTTCAACGCTTAGGGTGCTATGGCATCATTTCACGCTGGTTCAGTGGGCTAACTTTTATCTCTTATACTTTGCTATTGTGACACTGTATGTACTTACATCTTTGTGTACTTATATACTATTTCCATAGGGTAAATTCCTAAAAGTATGATGGGCAAATCAGAAGGATTGTACTTTTTGAAGCTTTTTGATATATTTTGAGAAATTGCCCTCTAGTAAAGTTGTACCAATTTATTTTTCCACCAACAGTGTATTTGAAAGTCTTTGTCTCCTATGGGTGGGAAATATATATCTTATTACTTTAAGTTTATTATTATTATGAAGTAGAATATCTGTGGCAAAGTGCTTAATTCTATACTTTAGCCATGTTACTCTTGCTGTGTTTTCTCTAAGTGTGCTGTATGTATTAAGGTTAGTCTTAACTTGTGTCTATTAAAAATTAGAGGCAGTAAGGAGAGTACCTCAGACTTGTATCCTGCTATATATACCTCCTTTGTCGTCTTTCATCTCTTAAGGTAAGGTCGGTTTGGATCTGAAGAGTAGTTGGGTTTGGAGGAGGAATAGCTGGCAATGGCTGTGGTACTACACGGACGTAGTCTGGAAGCACTAGTGGGCAAGGGGGCTATCTTTAGTCTTCGAAAGTTGTATTTTTGTATAACGTCTTTGTGTGACAACTTCTTTGAGTGACTGCCTCTAATGATGGTAAAATAGTACAGTGATGGGTGTGTGGAAATACTGGCTTTAAGGCAGAGATTTAATAAGAAACTTGCTCAGTTTGTAGAAGTCTGGAAAAGGCCATGTACCAATGTTTGGGATGCTAATTCTAGTCTTTCCACATTGTTTTATTCTTTAATGGGAAAACAGGCAGTAGAGAGTCTCAGCTTTAGTGCTGCTTGAAGAGAGTATCATGGACACTACTCTGAAATTTTTGAAGTATGACCATGTGTCACTTAACAACAGGGGAATACTCTGAGAAGTGTGTTGTTAGATTGTTTTGTCTTTGTGCAAATACTAATCTAGATGGTGCAACCTTCTGCACACCTAGACCGCAAGGCATAGCCTGTCACTCCTGAGCTACAGCATGTTCCAGCGCCAAATACCATAGGCAGTTGTAACACAGTGGCAAGTATTTGTGTGTTAAACTTAGGAAAAGTACCGTAAAAATATGGTAGTCTATCTTATAAGATCATGATTATACATATATGATTCATCATTGAAATGTTGTACAGCTTGTGACTATAGTTACCTATCTCCTCACCCTGTGAGGAAAAGACATTCGTTTAGTTCTAACATTACTATTGTTGAGGTGAGCATTAACTGTGAGCTTTGGGACTATTAGTTACTGTGTAAGTTGATCCTATAACTTAAGCATTTTAATTTAGAAAATTTTAACATTAATTAAAAATAAAGTTGTTCTCCTTGGGTTGTAAGTCAGTGAGTCTTCATAGGTTAGGATTATTGTGCCTGGCCCTCATGGAACTTAAGGCCTGTGCTTCTTAACTCAGGGGCTTAATTCTGAGTAGCTCTGCCAAACCCCAGACTCTCCTCTGTGACTCCACTCTGTTGTAGTGAGTTCAAATTGCCACTATATATGGCTGTTAAAAGTAGAGCCACACAGGGTCAATCACTTCTCAAAAGCCATAAGAAAGCTAAGAACTTAAAATTCTGCACCTCTCACCTCGATGAGTCAGCAGTGGATGATCCACATCACTCTCCCGTCCAGTAAGGGGGCCTGTAGTGACAGGCCCCCTGCTCTCAGGTGTTTCTCCTCTTGACCATGTATTTATAAGACAGTTGGCTGCTGTTAGTAAAGCAGGCTGTGCCCGTGAAATGTAATATGAGGCTGACTGGCTCATACAAATGTAGCATCTGTCTTGGAACACCATGTTCAACTGATGAAATGTCTTAGACAATTTAATCAATTAATAAAATCATGAAGTTATACCACGTGTAAATCATCATCTTAGACATTGGAGTAGGGTTGGGGTGTTACAAAGAAGTATAAATAAGCCTCTCCCAAAGTCCTCGAGTATGTTAGGGAAATAAGATATAGCACTGAAATAAGGCCACAGCTCTGTAGCTGTCAAAAGTAGGGGAGGGTCATGTCTGTGAGGGTTCATGGATGCAGGGGCTCCAAGAGGAGAGAGAAGTCAATAATGAGCCCTCAGCCTTTTGGGTTAGCTTGAGCAGAGACAGAGATGCCCAGAGTGAGAGAATGAAAGTAGATAACAAGGCAAAAGAAAATCCAAATACCTTTTTTTTAGAATTTGAGATCTTAGGAAATGGAATGGAACTTAGGAGTCATTTGGTCCAGCTCCCTTAGTTATCAGATGATCCGGTAAGACTCGAGGTTTCCATGAGGCCACACAACTGGCAAAATTGCACAGGGAAAACTTGAGTAAAGGCAAATCTCTGATTTATTTATTTATTTATTTTTGTTCGTTTGTTTAGAACTTCTTTATCCAGCACAGAGATAGAGCTATCAGCCTTAGAACTAATAGAATGTCCCTTACCTGTGAAGAAGCAGCAAAATAAGAGGATTGATGAACGCATCAGACTTACAAAATGATAGCAAAAAGAGAATCCTTTATCTGACATCCCTAAATATTAACATCTTACACACCCACAGTACAATGATCAAAATCAGGAAAATAACATTGATACAATACTGTTTTTGTTTTTGAGACAGAGTCTCAAGCTATCGCCCTGGGTAGAGTGCCATGGCACCTTAGCTTACAGCAACCTCCAATTCTTGGGCTCAAACTATCCTCTTGCCTCATTTTTTTTTTTTTTCTATTTTTAGTAGAGATGAGGTCTCGCTTTTGTCAGGCTTGTCTTGAACTCATGAGCTCAAGCATTCCACCTGCCTTGGCCTCCCAGAGTGCTAGGATTATTGGCATGAGGCACCACGCCTGGCCTGATACAATACTCTTAACTAAGCCAAAGACATTTGTCAAATTTTACCCTTGTCCTACCAATTCCTTTCTCTGGACCAGGATCCGATTCATGGTCACACATTACATTTAAGGAGTTGCAGTGTCTTCTTTAATCTGGAACAGTTCCTCAGTCTGTCTTCGATTTTTATGACCTTGACACTTTTGAAAAGTACTGGCCAATTATTTTGTAGAATATTCCTTGATTGGTTTGGCTGATGTTTGCTCAAGATTCAATGAATTGAATCATTCTTGCATTTTTGGCAAGAATCCCACAGAGATAACCCAGAAGCACTTGGTGTCAGTGGTCCCATTACTGCTGATACATATTTTGAACACTTGGTTGAGATGGTATCCACACCGTAAAATTACTGTTTTTCCTTTTGTCATTAATAAGTATCTTGGGGAACTGGGTAACTTTTCTAAAAGTTGCTCTTGGGAATGTTATGCCAGAATGGTGAGAGGCAAAAATAACATCAAGATAAGTGACGAATTTGAATATTTTAACTAAAAAGTCTTTATCTTAATATATTAAGAATGAAGCTACATGTTTAGAGATGGCGTAGAAAAAGTGAGACTAAAGTTAAAGTCTCTTGAGGAAAATGAAGCAGTTCTGAAATGTGTGCTGCTAGGAATTACTGGTTGGAAATCAGCCCAGGTTAGAGGAATGTTTCTGAGCTGGATTGAATAGCATGAATTATTAGTGAATCAGGTGTATATAGGTTCCATTACTTTTTCTAAAGTACTCAG
This sequence comes from Otolemur garnettii, assembly GCF_000181295.1. NCBI lineage: Eukaryota > Metazoa > Chordata > Mammalia > Primates > Galagidae > Otolemur > Otolemur garnettii. The sequence goes on along the minus strand of NW_003852408.1, from coordinate 2,870,045 downwards.
AAACTCTGGGACCTGAAGTAGAGAAAGTTGTTTTTTTTTGTTTGTTTGTGGCCGGGTCTGGGTTTAAACCCACCACCTCCCATATATGGGGCCGGTGCCCTACTCCTTGAGCCACAGGCGCTGCCCAAGAAAGTTTTGAGTAAAGCATATCCAGGGTTGTGTAGGGGAGCCACAAGACTGAGCTGCTGGTACAGGTAGCACTGAGCTGTGTGGTCTTAGCAGGACAGGCAACACCGGGGTCCGGGACCAGGGACCAATAGGTTAGTTGACAGAGGATGATTTTAGCAGCTTGAAAAGGACACAGTGTTTCAAAGAACTGTAAGTGTGAATAGCTTACTCAGTAGGTGTGAGAGGACTAACAGAGAGGTGGCGAGTAAAGAGGGATGTGGTCAGAGGGCAGAGAACACATTGATATAATAATGCCTGCAGGCCAAAGATGGGGGGACTAGGCATGGTCACTAATGTGAATGAAGGAACCAAGCCAACTGTAAAAAGATCAAGTTTACTTGTCCTGCATGTGACATCTTCAGTCAGTAAATACTTGCATTTTCTTATGAAATACTTCTTAAACTTTTCTGATCATCTTTTAGTATGATTTGGACATGTTTATTTCTTCTTTTAAATCTTTTTAAAAATCAACTTGTAGTTGTACACCTCATAGGGAAGAAAAAAATCACACAGTTGAAATATACATGTAATTAAAAGTCATTGATTGAAATATGAACTTAATCTCACTTGTTTGGCAGGACTGCTAATAAGTAATGAAGTTGATTAATTTTAGTTTTTCGTTTATTACCATGCTACTGACTATTCTATGATAATCTTGTGATAATTAGTAGGAATGCCCGTGTTGGAAGTCTCGTATTTCCAACATCCATTATCTGGCTCTGAACAGTTGAGTGAGTACCTTCTGGCTGTGAAATCCCATTCTAATCTTGGGGTTTGTGTTTTGCATTGTTTGTAGCGCTTTTGTTCAAAGTGTAGTTGATAGACCTGCATAGTTAGTTATTTGCCAGGAATCCTAAAAATTTGGATGGGGGATATCTTGAGAGGAGGGATAAAAAGGGAGAAATGGAAGAAGAAATTAGAAGATGAACTAATCAGTACTAACCAAGTGAACATTTTGATTTCCTTATCTTGTCCTCTATTTTTATTTTTAAAAAATAAAAGTAAAATGTGAATTGTAAAACATTCAAACAAATCTGAAATAGAGCAAATGAAAAGCAAAAGTACTTTTCTAATTTCTCCTCAGAGGTAGACCATTTGTTTGTATTCCCCCAGACTGTTGTCTCTGTGAGATCACAGGGAGTCAGGTTGAGCACAAGGCAAATTGCAGCCAGATCACACCACTTACCTTTGAAAATCCCTCAGTTGCCCATAGAGAGGCATATCCAGTGTGAGCAATACCGTAACTGAAGATTTCCAACACGGCAAGTATTTCTCTTGACGCAGGTGAGTACCAGATGCAGTAGTTGACTTTCAGTAGGCTCGGTTTAGGGAGGTGTTCTGACTGTCAGCTGTGCTTGCCACTGAGGCCTAAGCTTAGGACAAACCCTTGGTAAATTAAATGGTCAGCATTATTGAAATATCCAAGTGGGAACGTTTTCAGTAGGATGCTGAATGTACTGGTAAGGCCTGGGAGAAAAGAGCTAGGAATCGGTGAGGCATCTGCATTTAGGTGTTAATTAAAGCAGTGAATGTGGATGAGATCACTTAGAGGCTATGGAATGGGGGGTGGGGGCTGGTACCTTGCCTTGAGGAATTCCCTATGTTTAAATAGCCTAGCGAAGAATGAGCCAAAAAGGAGACAGAAGGAGCAACCAGAGAGACAGGAGGAAAAGTTAGGGTGGTGGTGAGTCACAGAGGCCAGGAAAGGAACAGTCTTTTTTTTCTTTTCTTTTCTTTTCTCTTTTTTTTTTGAGACATAGTCTCACTTCATTGCCACAGTAGAGTGCCTTGATATCATAGTTCACGGCAACCTCTAATTCCTGGGCTTAAGCAATTCTCTTGCCTCAACCTCCTGAGTAGCTGGGACTATAGGGACCTACCACAATACCTGGCTATTTTTAAAGATGGGGTCTCGCTCTAGCTCAGACTGGTCACAAACTCAGGCTCTCCTCCCACCTCGGCCTCCCAAAGTGCTGGGATTACAGGAGCGACCTACCGCATCTGGCCGGGAGGAACAGTTTTTAAAGGCATGTGTGATCAACAATATCAAATGCTGCTGAGAGTCCAAGTGTAATAAAGACAGAAAATTGTATTTAGTGGCATGTAGGTCAGTGGTGAATAGCCAAGAAGGTTGGGCTGAAGAGTGAGCGAGGAAGAGACATGGACTGTCACAAAGATAAGCAGATGTTTCAAGAGGTTTAGTTATCGGGTGAGTAGGAGCAGGGAGAGCTTATTTAATTTTGTTAAGTGGTATCTTGATCATGAAAAGTTAGGTGAGGGGGAGATTGACTGTGAGGAGGTGAGATACCAGGCAAGGTGAGTTCCTGACAAGGCAGGAGGGGCAGGGACCCAGAAGCAGGTGAGGTTTGGTGTAGGTAGATGAGCACAGTGATCAGCCAGTAAATAGGGAAGGGCCATTGCCATTTCTTCCCCACCTGTAATGCAAGTGACCATGTCATTTTCTGAAAGGGAAAGAAAATGGATGTAGGTTGCCATCCAACAATAAACAGTTTTCTATTTATGTCACTGCCTTTCTCACCCCATTTTATGAAAAAGTTTTATAGAGATATAATTCATTTGCCGTTTAATTCACCCATTATAAGTGTACAATTCAGTGGTTTTAAGTTTATTCACGTATGTGTGCAGCTGTAACCACAATCAATTTTAGAACATTTTGTTACTTCAAAAAGAAACCTATGCCCTTTAGCTGTCCACCTCTTCTTTCTCATTCATCTTTTGCTATCAGAATAGACCATGATCTGAATTCAAATCTAAAATCATAATGATTTCAGAGAAGAATATAAAGGGTTATATAAAGGGTTATATAAAGCATATATATATATGCTAAGAGCTTTAAAACTTTAACCTACCTGGAGAAACAGAGGCGCCTGAGCCTGAGGTCTACTACTGAGTCACTGTTGTAAAACCAACAGATAATACCTTCAAAAAAGTCATTTAGTGTCAGATACTTTCCTGTCAGAATCATCTGAAGAATAAAAGTTAACAAATGGAATTGAATTGAAAAGGCAACACATGTAAATAGATTATAAGAGACTATCTACTATTGCTAAATGATTTTCTTCTGACCCAGAAAAATTATGTCCTGAGTTACTTAAAATTTGCATATGGGGTGATGAACTGCCATCTGAAATCTCTGAGGCATTACTGACAAGCAGACTAGAAAAGATAAGACTACTTAACATTGATAATGAGTAAAGTTTCATAATGAGATTATTAGGAGGATGATTTATAAATATTAGAAAAGAATGTCATCAGTAGATTAGTAAAAAGTATGCCACGTTCATAGGGAAGAAATCATATACTTTTATTTTATCAACGTATTTAACCCATGATTTTTTAAATATGATTGAATATGAATTGAAAGATGGATTGATAATGAGATTAAATTAAATAGTAAGAAGAGTTAAAGTCTTCATTGCAGTGTCATTCATTCTAGTTTAAGAACATTTGGAAAGACCTGGTTTGAATATAAGCGGTGCCTATGAAAGCCAAGTGTTTTAGTTCACTTACAGTTCTTTCTGAGTCAATTATATGAGATAATTACAAAAACCTTTTTTTTGAGGCAGAGTCTTCTTTTGTCACCCTTGGTAGAGTGCCTTGGCATCATAGCTCACAGCAACCTCAAACTCATGCTCAAATGGTTCTCTTGCCTCAGCCTTCCGAGTAGCTGGGACTACAGGTGCCTTCCACAGTGCCCAGCTATTTTTAGAGATGGGGTCTTGCTCTTGCTCAGGCTGGTCCTGAACCCGAGAGCTCAGGCAACCACCTGCCTCAGCCTCCCAGAGTGCTAGGATTATAGGCGTGAGCCACCAAACTTAGCCCTGGGCTGCTTTAACATTTGCGTCATTCCATGCAGAAGGATTGGAGAAGGTTGGAACATCAGCTTTGCCTTTCCTTTGAATAATTTAAAAAGTTTCCTGGAGAAGAAGACAATTTAGGGAATTTAGGGAAGAGAGGCAAGCTGCCTTCAAATAGTACCCTTTATGTGGACGAGAAGTTAGAATGTCACCTGATCTTCAGTATAGACCCAGGGCCCCAGACTGTGTAGCAAGGTAATGTTTATCTGATAAAATTGTCTAACAGCTGTATGAGTCTGAAATTTGCTAATACTGCATTATTGGACACTGAAAATACCCACCGAAAGTGAAGCAATGTGATTATTTAGTAGATGATTAAAAGAAGGTCGTAGAAGGGAGGGAGTACCATGTGAATAGATGATTCTGTAAGTACACTTAAATGCTGATGTTCTGTGAATCTGTGCTAAGTAATCTCCCTGAAGTATATATCTTGTCATAAAGGGCTTCACTTTATATCGATTTTTACAGCCTTTGTTTTTCCACATATCTTTAAATTCCACCTGAGTCTCTTGTTGGTTAATTAGCTATAAATTTTTACTTTGAATTTTAGTTTTAAGTGGTGGTTTTAGGACTTATCATATATATCTTTAACTTACTACAGTCTTTAGGAAATAGTATATTTTAGTCATTACAAGGACCTTACTACCAGTACTTCCATCACCCCCCTTTGAGCTATTATTGCTATACATTTTTGTTTTTACATGTATTATAACCCCAGAATATGTCATCATCTTTGCTTTAAACAGCTGAATTTCTTAAAGATGTTTTGCCACTTATAGGGAGAAAATATTTTATATTCACATTACTTTCTCCATTGCTCTTCATTCCTTTGTGTGTATATATACATAGTCTCATCTTGAATCATTTTTCTTCTGCAGATAGATCTTCCTTCAGCATTTCATATAGTACAAATCTTCTGATGAAATCTTTTCACTTTTCTTTGCCTCAAAAATTCCTTATTTTGCCTTTGTTTTTGAAGATATTTTTACTGGGTATAAAATTCTAGGATGACAGTTTGTGTGGTTTTTTTAAATTGTTATTACTTTTACAATGTCATCATTTCTTTCTTTTTTGTTTTTGGCATTATTTCTGTCAAAAGGTCTATTATCGTTCTTTTTTCATAATATTTTTACCTTCTAGCTGCTTTTAAAATTTCTTTTAATCAGTGAAGTTAAGCACTTTGATTGCTGTACTTCCCCATGTATAATGCACACCCATATTTTTGGCCCATACTTTCAGGGGAAAAAAGACTTTCATTTTAACTTTTTATTTTTATTTATTTTGAGACAAAGTCAGTCAGTGTCTCTCTCTCTCTCTCTCTTGCTCTCGCTCTAGCTCTAGGGTTAAGTGCCCTGCCGTCACAGCTCACAGCCACCTCTAACTCCTGGGCTCAAGCCATCCTCTTGCCTTGTTCTCCCGAGTAGCTGGGACTATAAGCACCCCCCACAACGCATGCCTAGTTTTCTATTTTTAGTAGAGATGGGGTCTTACTTTTGTTCAAGCTGGTCTCATGAGCTTAGGAATTCACCCGCTTCAGCCTCCCCGAATGCTAGGATTATAGGTGTGAGCCACTGCACCCAGCCTAATTTTAATTTTTTAATCCAAATTTTTATTTGCTCATATTTAAATACTTGTTTTTTATATTCTAAGAGAATATTTTAATGTTTTTAATTAAATATTTTAATATGTTTATATTCTAAGAAAATATTTTAGAGACAGAGTCTCACTTTGTCGCCCTGGTAGAGTGCTGTGATGTCACAGCTCACAGCAACCTCCAGCTCTTGGGCTTAGGGGATTCTCTTGCCTCAGCCTCCCGAGTAGCTGGGACTAAGGGTGCCCACCACAACACCCAACTATTTTTTTGTTGTTGTTGCAGTTTGGCCCTGGCCAGGTTCAAACCCGCCACCCTCAGTATGTGGGGCTGGCACCCTACTCACTGAGCCACAGACACTGCCTGGAATATTAGGATTTTTAACATATGTATAACATTTATATAGATAGTTAGTTCTTCCCATTTATAAAGCACATCCTTATTTTTCCCTCAAAAAATTTGGGCAAAAAAGTGCACATTATATGGCAAAATATGGTATTTCATACTTTTTTATCGTCTTCCTGGTTCTCCTGCTTGAGATTTTTTTCACCTTTTTGGCTCCATGGGATTATAGTTTTTATCAAATTTAAAAGTTTTCAGTCATTATGTCTTCAAATATTTTGTCTGCTTTCCCTCTTTCCTTTGGGTTAACATTTATTAGATTGCTTAAAGTTATCCCATAGCTCACTAATGAAATCCCCCCCATATTTTATTTTAGATAGTTTTTATTGCACTGTTTTTGTGTTTGTCAGTCATTACCTCAGATATGGTGGTTTTATTTCTAAGTGTTTAATTCAGGGGTTTTTTTTTATGTCTTCTATTCTTCTGCTTGGTATACCTAATTTTTCTTGATCATATTGAATATAGTAATTGCTTTCATGTCTTTATTTATTAATATAGTCTATCAACTGCATCTTTTCCAGGGATATTTCTGTTGATGTGTTCGTTCTTGATCATATTTTCTAGTTTTGATCCTTTCTAGGCTTACTGTTAAGCCTTGTTGGGCAGGACTAGAGCAGAGTTTGGTCTAGGGCTAATTTTATATAACTACTGAGGCAGAACCCGCAAGTATTCTGCTTGATGCCCTGTGAATATGAAATTTTCCCTGTAGACTGATTTGAACAAGAGCTATTTCCAGCCGTGTCACATGACACATGCTTGTCAGTACTCAACTGAGGATGGGAGTAGGACTCTGCTGAGTAGGACTCTGCTGGTCTCTGATGTGTTCTGTGTGGCTCTCTTCGCTGGTACTCTGCCCTGTGAATTCTACTCTCCTTGGCCTTCCTAGGTTCCCAGCTCTGCCTCCTCTACTCAGGGAGGCCACCTCGTCTGGCTTCCACCTCCGTGTGCTCTGGCCTAGCAGTAAGCTAGGGGGATTATTAAGTCCCCCTCATTGGGTTTTCTTCTCTCAGAATCTCGGTTCTGTGCTGCCAGAAGTCCTGTGTTTAAACTCGTTGGTTTCATATATCTTATCTTATTCATTAGTCTTCCTTCATCTTGGCCAGAAGCTCTTTTACATCTTTTTTCCCCTAGTTATTGTATTAAGACATTTATACTCTACACTTAGTAAATTTAACATGTACCCTTGTAAAATGCACCATAGGTGTGTTCCCACTAATTACCCTCCCTCCACCCATCCTACTCACTCCCTGTCTTTTAATGACTTTTTATTATCACCAACAACTTACCTTTGCCCTGAAAGCCATTTTCAGTTTCATTTTCTGCTACCTCTGTCTCTCATCCCTGGCTTATGCCTCTCTCTTCATTCTCACAGTTACCTCAGATGCCTCTTCCATGATGTTTCCCTCCTACCTGAGGAGGAACTGAGCCTTTTCTGCCTGTTCTGTTTCTACTATACATAAACTTGGCTTCAATGTTGAGGTGTCTGCTGTGTGCATGCTGACTTCCTGTAGAGCGAGCACATTGGCCCCCGTGCGCAGGTGGCATACACTGTGTCCATCCAGCTCCTGAGGACGGGTGGATCTTGCCCACCTTTGCCTGTTATACATAGGTCTGCAATGTAGAGGATCTTTAATGCAGAGAAGAGTTATTGTAGATATATTACATGTTTGTTAAAATGAATTGTTTTTCTCCTCTTCCCCACCCCTGCCCCCAAATCAGGCTACAGAAGAAGTTTCCAAAAATCTGGTTGCTATGAAGGAAATTCTATATGGCACAAATGAAAAAGAGCCACAGACAGAAGCAGTGGCTCAGCTTGCTCAGGAGCTATATAACAGCGGGCTCCTTAGCACCCTGGTAGCTGATTTGCAGCTCATTGACTTTGAGGTAAGAAATTAGTTTCTTCTTTTTCAAAAACAGCACCTGTTCCTGGTCATTTCTCATGTATTCCCTCCTTTGAAGCATTTTAGGATCTTGTTGGGCTCTTGGTGGGGGTCACTGACCTCCTGGGCATGCCTGGGCTCCCTGCCTAATGAGCAGAACCAGGGCAGGGACCCAAGGGTGTCTTGGGCTTGGGACAGGGTTTTCCCTCTCTTCCACCACATTGCATATGAAGTTTGGCTCTAAGGAACAAACAGTCTCTGGAAGACCATGGAATGCTGGAATTTTGGAGGTGGATAGGTCTTAGGGCACGTCCAGTCACACCCATTTTTTTCCCTGTTGATATTCATTACAGCAGAGATTGTATGTGTTCTGTTTGTTCAGCACTGCTTTTAAACTTTAACGTAACATTTAAGTAGCAGGAGATTTTTTTTTTCTTTTTTTTTTGAGACAGAGCCTCAAGCTGTCCCCCTGGGTAGAGTGCTGTGGCCTCACAGCTCACAGCAACCTCCAACTCCTGGGCTCAAGTGAGTCTCCTGCCTCAGCCTCCTGAGTAGCTGGGACCATAGGTGCCCGCCACAACACCCAGCTATTTTTTGGTTGCAGCCTCATTGTTGTTTGGCGGGCCGGGCTGGATTTGAACCCGCCACCTTAGGTGTATGTGGCTGGCACCTTAGCCACTTGAGCCACAGGCGCCGAGCCGAGATTTTTTAAACAATTTCTGGCTTCTCTTGACAAATTTAGCTCTAGCAACATTGATCCTGTAGTGCTACTTGGTCCCTGAGCTGGTCAGAGCTGCAGTACAGGGCATCCACTCCTGGGTTCGCCTGAGATTACACTTTTGTCCCAGGGCCTGCTTTACCCATTCACACTTCCTTCTTTGTCCTAGTAGGCATTTGAGATCATTGCCCAAGCTACTATAGCTGAATTGTGCTATGCTAAAGACAGGGGTGTCCCAAAAGTCACCACGAAAGTCATCATACATAGAGAAAATGGGAAATTATAGCTAAATGTAACTTTATTTTAAAGTATTCATTACAAAACTTTACAAAGAGGTGGCCAACATGTACAGAATATTTTATAAAATTTTATAATGAATATTTTATAAATAAAACACATCTAGCTATAATTTCTCATTTTTTGTATGGCAGCTTTAGGGATGACTTTTGGGATGCCCTGTATTTAGTGAATTTAACAGTAAGAACCATGGTCTTTGAGACCAGGCTAAGTAAACTAGTCCAGGAAGCATATGTCATAGTGATGCACTCTGCCAAGGTCATGGGCAGTTTCCTCTTTGACTTTTGTCATGAGCATGCCTTATATTAAGGCCTAGTGTTTTATCACCCTGAGGGGTTGGGTGATTGCAGGTGCTTGAGAGACAAGTGCATGTTTCTGGGGAGAAAAATGACAGACACACAGCAAGATTAAATTTTGGAGGAAGATGAGAGGTTATGGTTCATAGGTTATTTAAACATAGCATTGCTAATAAAAAAATAATTTATTTTTGTCCGATAGAACTAGGATATTTCCACTTGTATAGCTGATTTCTTGAATTTTTAACGAGTATATCAAATTCCAACAACAGCAAATTTTCTTCTGCTAAGTTGGAGATACACTGAAGCACCTAGTACCTTCTCCATTGTCTACTCCAACCCACCCTGCTCCCCAACCTGGACATTGACATTCAGGTCTTTAGAGACATCAACTTAAAAGAAATGTGTGCCCCTGAGACTGGGTCTTAGAGATTGCCATTACTGCTTCTGAGCTAGCACAGGCCCCAGTGTGATGTTTGTGTTTTAGGGAGGATGCTGAGAAGTTAGCATTTCACTCACTGTCCTATGGGCGCTTGTCAGCCTCATAAGAAGTGGCAGTTCTAAAGCAGCTCTTGGGGTCTCCCTTTGTTAAATTCTTGTGCAACTTTCTGATTGGAAGGTTTACCGGTGGGTCCATCTATTTTGTACAGTGGTGTAATGAAGTTCTGATCTCTGAACCACTGTATCATGTGATACTTAGCTCCTTTGTCATTAATCTATATAAAATCTTTCCTAAGTGGAACTAGCTTAATTGGGAGATATGTCTGCTTGCCCTTAAAGCTCAGCTTTTTGCAGAATTCTTTCATTTTCATAACAGTAGAGTACAGTTTCCTCTCCTTCCATCACTATAAAAGGAACAATACAGATACTGTTCACAAGGCAAGCTTCTAATTTGAAGCTACTTTGTTCCATTTGGGAGAGCTTCAGATCCCTATAGGTTGTTAAAGTACAGTAAGGTTTTGTTTTTCATATCTGAGTTAGTGTGATCCTGAGAATTAGAAATGATCGAAATTATATGTGGAATGTAGTGAGATTTCAGTTTTCAATACATTGTTCATTTAAAAGTAGTATACTATTAAAACTTAGAATTTGGAATTACAGATGAAGAGATAAGAAAATTTAATGTCTACAAACACATTAAAGTCAGGCATTCAGTCATAACTGTAAATATTCAGTGGCTTTATTTAGGTTTATTCGGGAGGGTGAATGGGCATTTTGATGTTTAGTCAGGTAAACATTTTAATGATTGTATTCCTAATAGGGCAAAAAAGACGTGGCTCAAATTTTCAACAATATTCTCAGAAGACAAATTGGTACAAGAACTCCTACTGTTGAATACATCTGCACCCAGCAGAATATTTTGTTCATGTTATTGAAAGGGTATGTACAATATAATAAAATTTATATTCTTAGTTTAAAATAAAAAGGGAAAGTTGCCTTGGGGAAAAACAGGATGGTGAATGTGGGAAGCATTCTCTCTGTAGTTTGATTAGATAATTTTCCATAGATCTTCAACACCTTTCCCTTCTTAAAATTCAACCTGTGAGCTAAATTGAGTTTGAAAATTCCCTATAGATAAGAGTTTAAAGTTAGGTTATTAGTAAGCCTTTAAATTCGTAAGTCAAGCATGACTGAAGGAAAAAAAACATACATCTTCTGTGGTCTTATTTCTGTTTTCTAATATTAAATTGAAATATTAGTTACATCCTATATTTAAAGACATCTCTGGACATAATGTGCACACTGTAAGTTGGTAAAAGCTGCCTTGTAAATGGAGCATGGATGCTACATAGCTTCACTTTGTTCAGTCAACAAAGCATGTGTTCATGATATAGTATCCTTTGATTTTTACCTCTGTGTGTCCATCACTAACCCACTTAATTTGACAGCTCACAGTGTATCTTCCTGGAGTTACTCCTGGAGTGAGCAGGCATTAATGTTTGGGTAATCTTGTCAGTTTAAAAACAAACTCAAAAAAGCCTAAAAACTAAAACTAAAAAAAAAGAAAGCAAGAAAAAGAAATCCTCTTCTCTCTCATCTCTGAGCCTCCCTGACTGGCAAGGTAACCCCCTGTTGTTTCACACCAGGGTTGTCCACCAGCTCTGGGTATAGAGTGCATCTGTTTGTCCCAGGTTGGGATGGTCTCTTAAACTGGGGGGGCAAGCACATTTCTGGCATAGCTGTTGGCATGAATCAGCTTGCTCTCCTACTCTTGGCTTTATAGCTTGCCTCACTCTGATTCATATCTCTGTGGTTTAACACTTCCCTCAAGTTCAAACTTGTTTAGACAAAGCATGAGTCAGTGCATGTGTTGCAGGCCAGCATTCTGTTTCCTTCTTTCTGTTTCTAACCATCTATGTTGCTTCTTCAGATGTTGCCACACAGAACTTTTGGCATCTCATTTGTTGTTCTGTCAATTCACAGTTGTGGGTGTAAACACGTAGTGAGTAGCCTGAAATTTTGATGTGCTTAGACCAGCTTCCAGACGCTTTGTATTTTTAAAGCCAGTTATTTCCTTTTCCATGGAAACTGATGATTATTAACACCCCTAAATTACTTAACTCTGCCTACATTTTCACTTTAGAGTAGCCAGAAGTATGTATAAACATTGTTAAACATCATGTCAAGTGAGACTTTTGAGATAGAATTTATTTATATTTTTATTTGTTATCTTTTTTTTTGAGACAGTCTCAAGCTGTTGCCCTGGGTAGAGTGCTGTAGCGTTATGGCTCACAGCAACCTCAAACTCTTGGGCTTAAACAATATTCTCTTGCTTCAGCCTCCCAAGTAGCTGGGACTACAGGTGCCTACCGCAATGCCTGGCTATTTTTGGGGGGGGGGGGTTGTAGTTGTCACTGTTTGGCAGGCCTGGGCTGGGTTCAAACCCACCAGCTCTGGTGTATGTGGCTGGCACCCTAGCCGCTGAGCTACAGGTGCTGAGCTATTGAGATACAGTTTAAAGTTTAAAGCTCTCTGAGTTTGTCAGAGTAGAAACTTCAGCCAGGAAGAGGGGAGAGGAGAAGCATGGAGTATGCACCTGATACTGGGATCCAGCAGACCCCTCACTTTGTTGCTGAAAATATACATACAACTGGCAGGAATAACAACAAACCCATCCCTACCTACAACCCAGCTGCAGCAGGTATTAATGTTCTATTGTTCTGTGTCCTCTATTCTTTGCTTCCTTTTTTCCTTCTCACATGTGGTATCACTTCAGGATTTGTCCCTAGTACATAATACATAGCGTGGTGTAAGTCACAGCACCATTTACAGATTTCCTTGATTTCCACAAAATGTCATTTTATAATTAGTTTTCAAACAAGAGCCACAAACTGAATTTGGTTAATATGATTCTTAGCTCTCTTCTAATCTATAGTAGCAGATTTAAAAACAAACAAATGGCTTGGCACCTGAAGCTCAGTGGCTAGGGCACCAGCCACATATACCAGAGCTGGTGGGTTCAAATCCAGCCCAGGCCTGCCAAACAACAATGACAACTACAACAAAAAATAGCCAGAGCTGGTGGTGGGTGCTTGTAGTCCCAGCTACTTGGGAGGCTGAGGCAAGAGAATATTGCTTAAGCCCAAAAGTTTGAGGTTGCTGTGAGCTATGACGCCATGGCATTCTACCCAGGGCAACATAAACTATCTCCAAAAAAAAAGTATGCCATTTATTTGTTGAAGCAACTGGGTTATTTTGCAGAGAAATCACATATTTTGAATTTGTATTCTTGTGGTTTCATTTAACATGTCCCACTATCCTACATTGCTTTAAAGTGGTGGTTAGTTCTAAAGATTTGTTTAGATTCAGATTGACTTTCAAGGGGTAAGAATTCTTCATGGGTGGTGCTATGTATGTACTTCCTATATTGTATGGCACTGGTCAGTCCACTTGTGGGGACATTTGAATTGACCAGTCTGTGTGTGATCTGTCCATAACAGAGTTTTCTATAGACCTTTCACTTGGTGGTTTTAGTGTTCATTGATCATTGCCTAGAGTCAAAATGGAAATATTTTTTATTGTTATTCTTTCTCTATATAATTAAATGTATTTCTTCATAAAGAATAACCTTTCCTCATTGATGACTTAGTTGTCTGAAAATACAATCTGTATGGGAATAACAATAACCCACCTAATATGACAGTTCACAGATATCATCCTAAAAATGTAATCATTTGGTGGCCTGGCCACTTCCTTAGGGTAAGCATTGAGTTATTGTTTAAGTTTTTGTTTTTTTTAAAAAATACATACGTGTGTGTATGTATATATATATGTATGTATGTATATATATATATTTCCCCCGCCCCCTCAGTCCATTGCAATCATTACTTACTTCTAAATTGCCACTGGTAACTCCTCCAGATTGGCTCCTGTGTCCTTTTGGCAAGACCCATTAGTCTCTGATAGTGTCCTTGCTTTCTGGCACAAGGTGACTGACCACCTTGCTCATTTTATACAGTTCCTCCCAGACATGGAAACAGGCAGTTCCTCAAGGAGCCCTGTGAACTACCTTTTAATATTTTTGTATTTTTGTTGATTAATACAGTTAACTGCCATGTGAATTACACTAGTTTTGAGCCGGGGGCCTCATGAAGTATATATATAACTCACATGTTGTGTCTTGACCTATTTTGACCTAATAAAACACTGTGGCCCCAAGGAAAAGTTTTGTTTCTAGTGTAGCAGTCAGTGTGTTAATTAGTGTAAACTGCTGTGTATATCTATTTTTTTAAGCTATAAGTATTTTGATGTTAGATATTTGGGGTGGTGCCGCTAATATTAATAATGCATGTGAAATCTTACTGCTAATGTTAGATGCGTTCAGAGGTAGTAGGGTTTTATACTGGCAATTTAAATGTTAATGTGCTCTCCACTTTAGTGCTAATAGGTCGTACAGCATAACTGTTTGCCTTGTACCCATTGGTGTATGGTTTAATCATTTAGACAAGCTTGACAAACCTCCATCAAAACCTGCTCAACTTGTGCTAAACTGTCTTACTCTTGTCCTTCTAGTCTCCTGCCTATTAAGGATCAACAAACATAAATTCAGCCATTTGTGAGTTGACTTTTCAGATAAGAGCCAGACAGCATTCTAGCTGCAGTACAGTACCTCAAATGAAGGAATGTAGTTTTTTTTTTTTTCTGAGACAGAGCCTCAAGCTGTCCCCCTGGGCAGAGTGCCATGGCATTACAGCTCACAGCAACCTCCAACTCCTGGGCTTAAACAATATTCTCTTGCTTCAGCCTCCCAAGTAGCTGGGACCACAGGCGCCCGCCACAACGCCCGGCCATTTCTTGGTTGCAGCCGTCATTGTTGTTTGGCGGGTCCGGGCTGGGGATTCGAACCCGCCACCTTAGGTGTACATGGCTGGCGCCTTAGCCGGTTGAGCCATAGGCGCCGAGCCAGGAATGTAGTTTTGATCTTATTGAGGATCTGTGGTGAGCGTATGTACAAGAAGATAATATTATTAGATAACAAATTAGTACTACAAGATGTCAGAAAAGAAAATGTAGTTTTGGTTAAAAAGGCAAGAGCTAGTAAAAGCAGTGGGATCTTGGCTGGGCATGGTAGGATTCATATCTGTAATCCTAGCACTCTGGAAGACTGAGATGGGTAGATTACCTAAGCTTATGGGTTCAAGACCAGCCTGAGCAAGAGCAAGACTCCATCTCTAAAAATAGCTGGGCATTGTGGCGGGCCCATGTAGTTCTAGCTACTTGGGAGGCTGAGGCAAGAAAATTGCTTGAGCCCAAGAGTTAAAAGTTGCTATGACGCCACAGCACTCTACTGAGGGCGATAAAATGAAACTCTTGTCTCAAGAAAAGAAAAAGAATGGGATCTAAGATTGGAGATCTGCTAGTTTAGAATTTGTATAGTCAGAAGAAGGAGAGAAGGCACCTTCTGGTGTATTGCCAGGCAGGAATAGACTCAATGTGTCAGACAACAGTAAGGAGGTAGTCTGAAAGTTTTATGGCACGATGGGGGAGAGGCCTGTGCCAGAGTGGTAGATATGATGAGGAGGAGACTGGACATTGGGCTCAAAAGTTTCTCTTTGATTATCTAGAAGAAATAATTTTAATCTGCTAAGATGGAAATGTGTTTGGTAGATTTATTAAGACAGAGCTTAAAGATAACCAACCAGTTAAGAGACATTTGCAGCTGGGTGAGTTAATTAATGAAACAGTGGGAATGGGTAAAAAGAAATAAAGCTGAGATATTTTAAAGAAGTATTTTTAAAAGCCTAGTGACACTGAAAATGGGAAGATTTAGAATGAAGAAGGAAAAGTTATTTCAAATTAAATTAAATATTTACAATTCAGTCCCTCTGTCACAGTAGCCAAATTTCAAGTGCTCAGTAGCTGCCAATGGCTAGCAGTTACCATAACGGACAGCACAGATCTAGAATACTTTATCACAGAAAGTTCTGTTAGACCTGGTTTAGAGCTGACTAAAACAAAATAATGATGCCAAATTTCAGAAGTGAAAAAGCAGCAGAGTTGGGAAGTTATTCTGTATTCTGTGGAGAGGGATGAGATTTGATTGTACACATGTTGCATGTTTGGTAGACCTTTCACTGAGGTTGCCCAGAGGCAACAGAAAATGCCTAAATGCAGTTCAGGAGTAGGCTGGAGTGGGGTTGGTATTCACAGTGGGATCCAGGAGGTTGTGTGGGCTTTCATCAGTAGGTTGTAGGCAACTGGTGAAGAACTCAGCCAGGTAGGAAATAGGAACAGTCAGAGAAATAGAAACTGGGAGAGATTTTTTTTGTCCTTTCTTTTCTTGAAGAGAAAAATGCAAAGATCAGCACTATTAGGACACTTAGAAGAATCTGTGTTATGAGAAAAGATTGCTTATTTTATCCAAGAGGAGATCTTTGCCTACCAATTAGTTATTTCACTAGAGTGTTGGAAAATAGAATTTAACTGCAAGAAACAAGGGGAGAATGGGAAAGAAAGCCAGTGTGTGCAGCTTGGAAGGGAGCAGTGAGTGGTGCAGCAGACTGGTGTGAGGGCTTGGTGCAGAAGGGGAAAACCCTCTGGCTTGGCTGAGGGGCTTTTCTGATCCCAGGCAAGGAAAAGCTGAGGGACTCAGGTGAGCACAGAGGCCTCTGGTGAGGGCAGCCCTGTGAAAGGCTTCTGCAGTGTCCACACATGGCTGGGAGCCTCAAAGTGCTATTTTGAGTACTGAATTGAAATAAGTATAAATACTATATATTTATTTGATAGAATTATTTAGATATTCTGAATTTCTGAATTTGGAAAAGTATTTTTGTTTTACATTGTTTTTTAATTCAGCTTTTTTTCTGAGTGTTGAAAACACCATATTTAAAAGTTAACCACTCTGTGGAGTAGTATTGCTTTAAAGACTTCTGTTTGAATATTTTAGCTTAAATAGTGAGCTTTTATTCACACTATCATTCTCATGGCTATTTTTCTTTGGTTGAAGGTGGTTACCCCAACAAATGTGTGTGCACTAGAGTAAATTTACCTGAGTGCATGATCTACTCAGAAAACATGTTCTACTTGTTTAGGACACATGTCTCGAAAGGTCCTGTTCTAAAAGTTTGAACTGTTCAGTATTGCAGTTTTAAAAGAACAATCATGTTTGGGTTTTTTTGTTTGTTTTTTGTTTTGTTTTTGCAGGTATGAATCTCCAGAAATAGCTCTAAATTGTGGAATAATGTTAAGAGAATGCATCAGACATGAACCACTTGCAAAAATCATTTTGTGGTCGGAACAGTTTTATGATTTCTTCAGATATGTCGAAATGTCAACATTTGACATAGCTTCAGATGCATTTGCCACATTCAAGGTAACAAAAACTAGAATTCTAAGTTATACTTAACAAGTCAGATTAACATGTATGCTATTTTTCCTAAACCCTCCTAAATCTATACATGGCCGCCCTCTAGTGGGAAGAGAGAAGATACATTTTGTAAGTGTTAATGTGATTTGAGGTAAATGCAGTCAAGTCACAGCTTGAAGGGGATGGAAGAGTTAGATTCTAAAGTCTTTCTGCAAGACAGAAGTCTTATATGGTCAAAGTTACATTGTTCTGTTAAATTGCCATTAAGTATGTATACCATATAGTATACCTAACAACCAAGTTTTCTTCTGTGTTGGAACTTTCTGTAGCAATTTCTTTGGTTAAACACCACATGAAGTAGTTGACTCCCTCCGGGGTCGATGCTAATTTAAAATATACATGTCATTAAATACTAGAGCCACATTTAGGACAGAGGTACCTCCATTGCGGACCTGAAGGGACTAGTCAGTTCACCTCTTCCATCTCTGCTGTTACCAGAGCATGTCTATTAAATGCAGTATGGGAACAGGAACAGAATCACCCTGCACTATTCCAATTATCATGTATCCTTCCCTGGCACCCCCGTTGCCTTACTTCCCCTGTATATATTTGTATAAATGAAATACACATGATATGAGTCCAGTGTATAACATGAAGATTTTTTGTTTTGAGTTATAAGGTTCTATACTGTTTAAGCAGTAATCCTCATTAGTTTTTTTCACAATGAGAACAAACCTTTCTATGTTGCATTTTCTTATATAAAATGA
>NW_003852408.1:2849729-2852058 GCF_000181295.1 Otolemur garnettii | reverse complement strand
GCCCTTTAGTTGAGATAGGATAAAAGCCTGAGGATCTGTCATTAGAGTTTCACATTGAATAAGGTCCTAGCATGAGAGGTACCCAGGGATTTATTTCTCAAAACCAGGAAAGAGGGTGTCAGAAGCCTTAAGTAAGACTCAGATATTGATATGTCAGTGTACAAAGCAAAATGAAGTGAATTTGAGATTATAACTTAGAGTGGTCAATATGATGTCTTAGGTGTCACCGCAGTTGGTGGGATAGGACTCATGATTAGAATACATCGATGGAAGGGTGTGCCCCATTCAGAAGCAGCAGACCCGGCATGGAGGGAGGTGTAGCAGCACCATGTGTCAAGGAGAGATTCCCTGTGTGGAAGGACAGCCAGGAGCCTGAGAGTGGCAACACTCTGGGCACAGGAGGGTGAGGGAAGAGGATTGAGGAGCAGCAGTGGTGTGGGAGAATGCAGCAAGACCCCTGACCACGTGGAGGACATGCTCCTGGCACAGATGGCAGAAGTGGCTCAGGTGAGAGAGATGTACTGACGACATGCCAGAATGTGATTTGCAATATCTGACAAAGTCTTGACTGGCCTTGCTGATGATTACATTTGAGTTAGGTCACTTTGTTACCCTTTGTTACCCTCACCAAGGAGGAAGTGCTAGTGATAGAATCATTGTGGGCAAAGCAGCCCTGGAGGTCATGGTAGCCAGAGAAGGAAAAGCTAGGCAGCCAGGCAGGTCTTCTGTTTAAAAAAGGGATACTTTAGCCAACAGTTTAGCACTCCAAGGGTGAGCTCTAGGAGAGACTCTGCGTCCAGTGCTCCTCATTCCACAGAAGGAGGGAGCTGATGAAAGAGGCTCCTGAACAGAGAACTCACCAAGAATCAAAATGAAGCAGAGCCTGCAACCAAGACAGTGAGAAGAGAGAGGCGCAGCCCTCCCACCACACCGTGACTTGAGGTTGGGTGCTACCAAATAGGCTGAAGCCACCTCCCTACTTCACCCTCGGAAAGTCTGCAGTGCAAGTGAGGCTTGCTGGCGGGGCAGTCCCACAGCTGCACAGCTGCACAGTGCCGACAAAGCGCCCAAAGAAATCGTTCCTCTCCTGTCTTGTTTGGTTCTCATCAGAGGATATTTTTATAGTGGAAAAGGAGACCAAATCTGTGGTTCATGCTCTCATTTGAGAATATGGCAGAAAACTACCTGATCTAAATGTGTCCAAGATTCATAGCTTGAATAATGGATTCTGAGCTAATAAAACAGATGGCCAAATATTTGTTAATGATTTTTTTCTCTCTTTTTTGTGGAATTAGGGAGATGGAGAGGGACATTAGAAGACCAAAAAATATATTTCCAATTTTCCAGAATAAAACAGGGTAGGTTCTCCAGAGAGGCTGGTTAGAGCTTGAGGCTTGTTTTTATATTTACATAAGGCTGTAGAAAGTATTTCTAAAGAGATGATTTCTGAACATTTTAGAAAGGAAATTACCCACAGCCAGCGTGGCTTCACTAAGAGTAAGTTCA
Organism: Otolemur garnettii; assembly: GCF_000181295.1. Taxonomy (NCBI): domain Eukaryota; kingdom Metazoa; phylum Chordata; class Mammalia; order Primates; family Galagidae; genus Otolemur; species Otolemur garnettii. The sequence continues at coordinate 2,850,552 of NW_003852408.1, read as the reverse complement.
TTCTTACCGATCTCATGGGGGGCGGGGAGGGTTGTCAACTGGCTTCAAATCAGCTCTGCTGCTGATGTAACCTCCATCTCTTCCTCTGTTAACGTGCGAGTGTAATGCAAGCTAGCTATTAGAATTATTCCTTCATGATGAAGAGATGCTAGGCATTGAATAATTCTACAAGTCTGTTCTCATGGAAGCAGTTTCAAAAAGCTGAGCAGTACAGGGTGGCCATAAAGTTCATGTGCAGTTAAGTTAAATTGCCACCCTGTATGTAGTTTCAGTATTGTGATTCACAGCTAATCAAATGCCATATCCATATGCTGTTGGAAAGTGCGTTGCCATGACCTTGGAGAGAAACTTCCAGTGGAACTCCACTGGGCTTTCCCCACCCAGCCCAGCTGAACATTTTTATTAATGACTGAAAAAAAGGGTGACAAGGCATACTTACCAGATACGTAGATGCTAGCTAGCCGGGAAGGGGAAGACAGTAGATAACAGTGCATCATAAAATGTATAAAGATCCAGAGAAGGGAGAATGTAACAGGATGAAATTAAATATAGGTTACTGAGATCTTACGCTTGAGGCCCCAACTGTATAAATATGGGATGGAGGAATAAGACATGATAATAGTTAAAACTAAATGAAATAGTTACTAAATGTAATAATTACTAGAATGTAAGTCATTTCATCTCATACTTAAACCCCGTGAAGGAGGTGTTGTTATCATCTGGTGATTGCATTTCAGTTAGGCTCACTTTTTTCAGTTACCCTCACCAAGGAGAAAGTGGTAGTGATAGAATCACTGTGGGCAAAGCAAAATGTCCAGGAAAG
>NW_003852408.1:2848213-2849709 GCF_000181295.1 Otolemur garnettii | reverse complement strand
TAGGCAGGCTAACTGCAGAGCCCACTCTGAGCGTACAGTTCTGAATATGTACAGTAAGAGAAACAGTGTGATGATGCTGCCCCCAGAGCTCCTCGTAACTGCAGTGATGGTCTCACTCCACTATAAGCGTATCAGGTAACAACACATAAATGTGTTCCGTTCCAGGCGCTACACTTTAGGAGGCACATAGACAAATAGATGACTTTCAGAAGACAGTAGATGGTGAGGGGGACTCAGAACCCTGTCATTCGAGGAGTGGTTAAAGGAACTGGACGTATTTAGCCTGGACAAGAGAAGACTCGGTAGGGACTTGCCATGAGAGTACTACTTGTATACTTCCAAAGTGGGGTCCTGTAGAAAATGGACTGAATACACCTGTTGGCTCTGATGGCTTCGGAAAGAACATTTGAAGATAGGTTCGACTCTAGCACAGAAAGAACTTTATAAGAGCTCAAAAGGTGAACTAACCACACAGTTGGAAGAATCGAGTTCCTTGTCCTTGTGCATAACTGAACATTAAGTAGGAAATGGGGCCAAATAACTTGCCAAGGTGAACATGCAAATAAGCCCCCAGTTTAGCAGTATTTCTTCAGGGATTCAGGTCTGTCTGTCACATGATGTTTGGGCACAAACTCAAACTTTTAGGAAGCTTTTTTAATTCCATCCACCCTAAAAGTTGGCTGCTCAGTCTGCTGGACTTGGGAAATGATCCCTGGTGTTTCTCCACCGTACGCCAGGGCCTAGGTAGATTGGAATTCACTTAGGTGGGAGGTCACAGATCCTTTTCTTCCCCTCTCCTCTGCTGACTGACAACTCCACTGTCTGGGATTGTACATACCCTGTACCCTGTCAGCTTTGTGAGGCCTTGTGGGTCCCCGACCAGACTCTGGCTTCATTTTCTATTCTATTGGTTTCTACTCCCCTCCTGATCTCCTGTTTTAAACTCTCCAGAGCGTTTAGCTCTAGCTGCTAGCTGAGGTCCCCTCCTCTCAGCAGGTAGAGGCACTGTCCAGCCCCCATCTCTTCCTTTCCCTAGCTTAGTAGAAGCCTTTTTGTGGGTGCTGACTCTTAACAGCTGCTCATTCCCTGATAGTCTTTGCCCTCAGCAAACCCACCCTTCTTAATGGTGCTTTGGGTCCCCTTCTTCTTTAGTGATCTCAGAGCCCTTTCTGTCTCTCCTGTGTCAAGGCTGTTGAGATTTGATTCCTAGTTGGCAATAGTTTCCTAAGTTTCCAGATGGTAACAGATAGAATCTATCCCAGACTGGGAGATGTTGGAGGTCCCCCTTTCACTTTTTCTTTCTTTCTTTGTTTCTTTTTTTTTTTTTGTGGGCCACCATACTTTGGAATCAACTCAGAGCCTCTTGCTCCTGCTTAAGGAGTCCTTCATCAAATGTTCAGTAAAAATCTGCGTGCAGCATGTTTGCACCTAGAGGACCTTTGCCATATAGAGTAGACACTTCCTACCTACCCCAGTGCTGTGGCATCTCTTTCAGC
>NW_003852408.1:2842711-2848104 GCF_000181295.1 Otolemur garnettii | reverse complement strand
CTTAATTTACTTATTCATTTGTTCATTCACCATGTCTCTAAGTGCCTGCCCTAGGTGCTGGCACTCAGCAGTGGACCATACAGCTAAACCTCCACAGGGGAACACCAGCCTGTGGTAAACAAACATAGTAGTGTGTTAAAGGTGGTGAGTGCTCTTTAACAGGCGCATGTTAAATGCCAGCTATGCTCGAACCCACCCCCCACCCCGCCTTACGTCTTCGTGGTCCTTTCCATTGCATCTAACCTCATGGACCAGGGATTAAGATGATGTGAAATTTCCTACCAGTGTTCTCTTCCCTGTAGCAGAAATCTTGTAGCATTTCTTGCCAATTTCTTGGGAGTACCCAAACTCTTAGGTTTTCTAATTTTGCCTATTTAATCCTCAAGGGAGATTTGGGAAAAATTGGGTAGGTTCTTCTTGGACATCCCTGTTATAATCAGGAAATATGACATCTATCCCATCCAGCAGTGTGAACAACTATAAATCTTTGGGGTGGGGTTAGAAGCCTTCTTAAAAGCATACTTTGAAGATTGCTTAATGTGATGTTTTTCCAAACAGGTTCCCTGATTTTATTAGTTCATGGATTTAATAAATATTAAGTTCTTACTATATGCTGGGCACTGCAGAGGTGCTTGGGATTCAAAGGTTAGTAAAAATAGACTGACTCTTGTATTTACGGAATTTACAGACTAAAACAAGAGAGACTGTACTCAGATAACCCCACAAACAAAGCACTGTGTCCAGTGCTTTCGTGCTAATGACCTTTAGGAGAGCTCCCTGCAAAAGTGATGCTTGAGTCGAGGTATGAGGGATGAGTAATAGGTAGCCAGGCAGAAGGGAAGGGCTGTATGAAAGCCTTTGGGGAAAGGATATTAACAGAAAGAAGATAGGTGACAGAAAGGTCCTTCCAGAATCTCAGATCCCTGACAGGTCTCCACAAGGAACTTGGGCTGTTGATGATTTCCACCAGGGAACATTTGTTTCACTAGGGAACATTACTCGAGCATTTCTCAGGACCAGTCTTACAATTGAACATAGGAAACACTAGTTCATTGTAACCTGGACAACCTCAGAAAAGAAAACACGTTAAGGCAAGTTGGTTTGGAGAAAGGAATGTACATAGGTACTAACTGAGCATTCCTGCTATCACCTATTCTCATTCTAGTAAGACCAAGGCCTAGTCCATTGTGAACTTTAGGTCCTTGAAGGCAGAGAGCATATCTTTTTGGCTTTGACGCTCCAGCACCTAGAACTTTACCTGGCACATAGTAGATATTTCTGAATGATTGATCCTCGAGTTGTTTCCTGGGAAAGCTGAGGGGTAAGGCATTTCATGATAATTCAGAATTGGCCATAGGTTGAACTAATTGTTAATCCTCCATTCTTATAGCATTATTCCCTTATATCATAGGGACTGATATTTGTAATATGATGGGGCTTTCAAAGAAACATTATGCGTTTGAAAAAAGATTACGTCAGATGTGAAGCTGAAAAAAATTTAGGAGGAAGAAAATAGAGCCTCAGATGCTTTTTCTAATAAAAGAAATTTTCTTTCTCTACCAGGAACACTAATGGGTACAGGATTCTATTTGACATTTTACCACTAGTGTTAACTTATTTCACTACAATTCATTAATCCTTTTCTTTTTATTTTTATTGCCTTATACGTTTGTTTTCTATTCTCCTTCTAAGACCTATAGATTCATGTCTAATTATAATCATTGAAATTGCAATTTCAAATTATTTTATTTCCTCTTATACAGAATCAACATTTTCAGTACAATCATACCCAAATGTGAAGTATAGTAATTTTTAACAATGGTTTTTGTCAGGTAAAATGGCGTGGAATGTTTAGGATTCTCTTTTCTGAAAGAATTTGGATGGTGAGCAATGTAAAAACATAAATTTTCTTTTTTTAGGATTTACTTACAAGACATAAATTGCTCAGTGCAGAATTTTTGGAGCAGCATTATGATAGAGTAAGTATATGAAATATGTCTGCTATTTGTACATAACACTGTAACTTTTGTTACTAGAATTGACAGAGTTAAACTAGATTTTCTACTAGAATTTTGTGTATATGGTGTTTATAAGTGATACTGTAATCGTTTTCCTACTGAAACAGCTTGCAGAGTGTTACTGGGTCAGAGCAGGTCTTTTTGATTAACACACCGCCATTTGTATCTTTTCTTTGAAAGAGAACAATAGAGCATTTTTTTCCCTGTAAATAATAGTGAACTTAAGATGAAATGAAAAGATTATCTGACTTTTTAACTTCTCCTTCCTTTCTGTCAGTTGCTGCACCACCCCTGCTGCTTACAAATGGTGAGGAAGGGAGGCCCTGCCCAGGGGATGAGAGCAGCCCTGGCCAGAGGGATGGAGCCCGCTCTGCTCCTACCCTGCTACTAACTTCTCCGTGGCCAAGGCCAGAGCAGTTGACCGCTTGGGAACTTAAAAGTTTGTCCTCATTGTAAATGAGGACATGGGACTAGAGCCTTCCAAGGCTGAATAATAGTGTCTCCCAGAGATTGAAAATGATTCTCAGACTGCTTTGATACTGTAATTTTTCTAGACGAGCCCAACCTTGTGGGTTCTGCAGTGGGTTCTGCTTTCACCCATAGGGTCTTCGGAGATAGCCACAGGCAGTCTCTAGTGCCATTAGTGGCTCAACTACATGTTATCCAAGACCCGACAGGTACTCTTAGGGACCTTAGAACAGTATGACAGCCCCCTCCAAATCCCTGTCTGTCCCACAACATTGGGCTTAGGTTTTAATTTTTGAATTTTTGAAATCCTAAGTATTGTTACTACCTCATTGTTTACTTTGCCGTTCATCTAAGTCACAAGATTATTGAAGACAAAATACAGTGTGTGCTTTCTCATTCTTTTGTGTACTTTCTCCTTGTCTTGCCTTTCTGCTGCCAGAAGCATTGTAACACAATGCCATCCACACACTAAGTCCTTCATAAATAGCCTCATAAATGGCTTTAATATTGTTGGTGCTTTTGTTTAAATTTCTGCCTGTATTTTTGGATATGAGTATGTTTCTTTTTGAATGTTCGCTGTTTTAAAGCGGCAGCACTGTCATTTCATTAGGCTTTTTTACACATATTAGAAACATAGGTTTGAGTTATCAGACTGCCTAGAACAAGGATCCTCAAACTTTTTAAACAGGGGGCCAGTTCATTGTCCCTCAAACCATTGGAGGGCCGAACTATGGGCCCCGGGACGAGTTGGCTGCTAAGCAGGATGGGCAGCAGCAGCAAAAATACTCGGTGAGCCAGATAAATGTCCTAGGTGGGCTGCAGTTTGAGGACGCTGGCCTAGAATCTGGCTGCACCTCCCATCCCTGCCATGTACTAGTGAGATCTCAGGCAACTGTTTCATGCATCCTCTGTGCCTTTAGGGCGTTCAGCACCTAACAGTACTTGCCTATTAGGGTCAGTGTGAGGATTAGATAAGAATGTGTGTGTGAGGGCGGCGCCCGTGGCTCAGTGAGTAGGGCGCGGCCCCATATACTGAGGGTGGCGGGTTCAAACCTGGCCCTGTCCGAACTGCAACCAGATAATAGCTGGGTGCCTGTAGTCCCAGCTACTTGGGAGTCTGAGGCAAGAGAATCGCTTAAGCCCAGGAGATGGAGGTTGCTTTGAGCTGTGTGACGCCATGGCACTCTACCGAGGGCAACAAAGTAAGGCTCTGTCTCTACAAAAAAAAAAAAAAGAATGTGTGTGAAGTGTATGGCACAGTACCTGGAACATACAAAGCACTTAATAAATGTTAGCTAATTTATTATCATCACATGGTCTCAGATTTTTTTAACATAATGGTATCTCACTTTAAAGCCTACCAAAAATACAGACTAGCCAATTTCTGACAAATTCATTGCTGGCAGCAAAAATCTATTTAATCTTGCAGGAAAATAGTTTCCTACACATTATTGTTAGCAGGATTTTAGAAAACTGTTACATGAGGCAGCTAACAAGTACATACACTGCAGTCAGATGGGAAGAAGAGAGAAGCAAAAGCGGGGGATATGGGTAATTTAAATAAAGCCAGAGGTTCGTGCTCCGTACACTTTGGCTCTGAGTTTTCTAATAACCAAAGCATAGAAAGAAACAAAATCAATGAAAGGATCACAGTATTTGTAAATTAAAATTATATGCTGGTTGCTTAAAAGAAATAGTCTTTGCTAGCGCTGGTACCTGAACAAACTTCGCTGTCTTAAAGGGAGTCAGATTTGCAGTGTTGCATAGTGGACACTTAACCGCGGGTGACACTGCAGTAAATGCAATACTCAGTTGAAGTGCAGCTCTCTGGCAGCAAGTCTTAGAGTTTCTTAGAAGTGTGTGTGGGGTGGGGGAAGTTGGCTGGGTTTGCTGCCTGGCCTTGGTCCTAGAGAGAAAATCTACCATGTCTGGGGGAAGCACCCACTACTGTGGACATACCCTTCAGGCAGTTCCTGTGAAAAATTTCTTACTGTCATACTTATGCAAAGAATTAAGCAGCAGAAAAATCTTAACTTGGCATTGTCTGTTAAGAACTTGGGATACACATATTTTGTGTTACTGGTTAAAAGCAGACCCATTTGTTTATATCATCAATTTAATCGTCTGAGGAGAAGGTAGGAATAACACCTTTTTTCTGAAAAGAGGGAAATCTGACTTGCTTGCATATTAAATAGATAGCTATCCCTGCTCTACCGGGCTGAGCAGAAGAAATAGTGGATAGGCAATGCTCTGCCAGCTCTAATCTAAGAGATCCACATAATTAATATTTGAGGCTTCATGGGCTCTGCTCTCCTGTTTCAAACAATTGCAAACAATACATAAATATATAAATGAATTCATTTTCAGGAAACAAGTGAGCATGGCTGTGCTATTTATAAAAACAGGCAGCAGGCTGGATTAAATCCATGGGCCTTAGTGTGCCAGTCGTCACTCGAGACCACAGCTGGAAGGCTCACGAGGATCCATCCTAGACAGTGGGCACATGTAGTTTTCACATGGGTAGAAGACAACACTGGCATCTTCTAGCTCTCACTGTGACCAGTGAAAAGGCAAGGAGAAGACCAGTCCAGCAGAGTCATACTAGTCTGCGAACTTTTAGAATGTCTTAAACCTCCACAGTTTAAACAAACAAAAAGTATGTATAAAATCTTCACGCTAACGCGCCTTCTCTACCAAGTCTTTGAATGATAGCCTCGTCCCCATCCTTTTTGGTTCCCAGTTTCCTCCTTTATTGGCTTCTATACCTTACCATCCCAGTGATGCTGTTCTTGCTAGTGACCACAGGTTTAGAGATTACTGGACACTCGTCATTTATTAAACTGGAAGCATTTTGTTCTCCCAGGTCTTTATTCAGGCTGTGCCCTTCCTTTCTGATCCCCCAAGCAT
>NW_003852408.1:2841595-2842321 GCF_000181295.1 Otolemur garnettii | reverse complement strand
CATCAGAGGAAAGTGTGAAAAAACTGAAGCAGGCAGGCCAGGGTAGCCATTGACCTTTATACTGTTAGAAGTTTGTATTCAGGCTTTATAAGTTGTCTACCAATTCTTTTTGTAAATAACCCCAATATATGTTTTCTTATTTCTTAGTTTTTCAGTGAGTATGAGAAGTTACTTCATTCAGAAAATTATGTGACAAAAAGACAGTCACTCAAGGTATGGAAAATTAATTTTTATAATCTATTTCTCTTTCCCCTGTGTTTGAAGTTTGGATTTGGGCAAAGTGCTGGTAGGGGCTGTAGAATGTTGAGTGTTCGTGGCCAAGATTATTGCAGAAAGGAACAGGGTTTATCAGTGAGCTGTGCAGAGCCCCTGCCCATCTCCTTATTAGGTAGAGACACCAAAAGGGAATGTGCTGAAGTTTGAGGAGGGCTTTCTAGAATGCATTACTTTAGATTTTGAGGCATATTTTTAAAACTTAGAGTCATATTACCTAGGTGTGAATGCTTTGTACTCTACTACCTGGATGGCGCAGGCCTGCTGGTGTGAGGGGAGGGCACAGGACAGTGATGTGTGAGGCTGTAAACCAGGGACAGATTTGGCTGCTTTGTGTCAAAATCGGATATCCATTCACAGCTTGAAAATGTTAACTTTAAGGTTTAAACTCTAAAACAGGGGTTGGCAAACTATAGCCCATGGGCCAAATCCAACCAACTTCCTATTGTTGTA
>NW_003852408.1:2828946-2841414 GCF_000181295.1 Otolemur garnettii | reverse complement strand
CTCTGTCAGGAAGCAGTGCTGACAGGAACTATAGATGGACTTACAAAGGGCTTGGGAAAAGAAATCATAATTCCACTTAATTTCTTGCCAGGTTGCTTATAAATCCTACTCTGCCCAGAGTTCTCTCTCCTTCTTACGTGGGAATTCTCCCTTGAAGACCTTAAATTTCTGTGACACTAAGGATACTAGGAGCATTTGTAAATACTTGGTATCCTTCAATAAGAATGCTGTCTGTCATCCCCACTTCCAGTCCAGTCCAGTCCAGTCCTTTGCATCTGAACAGCTATTTCCTTCTTCGTCCAGAGGACTGCAACTCTTGGAGTCAGGGATCAGTCATAGCCATAGCTTGGAAATATGCCCCTACAGGCATGGTCCTGTGAGGTCCCAGTGCTTTCCACTAATTGCTATTGATTGGGCCAGGCCTTGCAGTCATTCTGGAGATACTTATTGTACTCCCATCTCAAGGTATTCTGGCTAGATGGTCAAGGGCCCTGAGAGCTAGTGGCAGCACCACTTGCATTTTCAGAAGGTTGGACAGACCCTCAGGCAGCCCTTGGAACAGTTTGTCCTGCCACTCTCACCATTGGTGAGAGAGTGGAAGTTCCCAGTGGGATTCTCAGCCTAGGGGCTATACACACACAGTTCAATGGAGTCAGTAGCGTGTGTGTATAATGTGCACATATATAAAATATATATATATGTGTGTGTGTGCATATATATATATATATATATATATATAGGCAGTCATGTTAAATACCCCATGAACATACAGAGCAGTGTCAGAACCAGTGTACTTTAAAGATGGGTTACTGAACTCTTTTTTATAGCCACATTGGCATTTATTTATTCCTGTATTTATTTTGCCGCAAATTTCTATTTCCTTATTTTTATTTGATTTTATTATTTCAGAAGAAATTTAAAGAATTAACCAGTCATCTTCCTTCAGACAACTGGACTGAAATGAGCCATCTTCAGATTTTCTTACTCAGTGTAGCTAAGTAAAGTTTTAAAATAATAAAATTTTATTAAGTTTAGGTTTATGAATTATCAGTAACCTTTCTTTCCTTTTTTTTTTTTGGTTTGTTTCCTTTTAGTGAGCCAACATAAATGCACATTTAAAGAGTAGGCTCTGGCAGGCTCTGATCCTGGGCCAAAGGTGCCTTGAATGTCCTCTAGAGAGCAGGGTCGGGTTTTCCATAGACTTAAACTCCTAAGGGAAGGGTAGGTAGGTGTTCAAATGGCAGAGAATAGGCACTTGATAGCTTTTAGGTCACAATTAAATTTTTAATCTTTCAAGTGTCTGTCAATATTCTGTGCTTAATAATGATTATCAAATGAATTTTTTTTTACTTTGTTTTTCTGTAAATCTTAATGTAAGAATAACTGTTCAAATGTCTTCTCAGCTTCTTGGTGAACTACTATTAGATAGACACAACTTCACAATTATGACAAAATACATCAGTAAACCTGAGAACCTCAAATTAATGATGAACCTTCTACGAGACAAAAGCCGTAACATCCAGTTTGAGGCCTTCCACGTTTTTAAGGTAGAGTACTAAAACCATAAATAGTATTTTCCTCAGGAGTTGTTAATATCATTTCATTTACAAATTACCAAAATATCATTAGCCTTATTTTGGTAATCTCAGTGATAGAATTCAATTCAGTTCTATTTGTGTGGTATAGCATTTAAACAGGGAGATAGAGTCAGAGGGATTTGGATTCTGGAAGCAAGGAAATTTATTTATAGAAGAGTGTCATTTATCTTCAGCATAAAAGATTATCATCATAGAACAAAAGCATTTGTTAATGCTTTCCACAGAGGTTTATTCTTAAAATCCAGTCTGACCTTTTGTGCTCTGAAATAATTTTTGGCTTTTTCATTCTAAATCAAAAACTGTGTTTCGTACTAATCACTGTGTTTCAGGGCTGGCAGAATGAGTTTATCAGTCCCATTTGTGCTAAAACATGTAATCGTTATTTTTTCTTCAAATTGTAAAATAAGGTCTTCTAAAGCAAAAACTCCTTACCCCACTTCACCACCTGTTATGGGAGAGGAGTGGACGTGTGGTTTTGTGGCTGCTGCTTCTGCTCAGGTGTCTGTAGACCCACAGGAACTGTATTTAAGGGCCGCAGCATTAGGAAGGTTGAGAACCACTGCTCTTTGTGTCTTATTCTTGCTGTGACAGATGCACTTTCTCTCCATGCAGGTGTTTGTAGCCAACCCTAACAAGACCCAGCCCATCCTGGACATCCTCCTCAAGAACCAGACCAAACTCATAGAGTTCCTCAGCAAGTTTCAGAATGACAGGACCGAGGACGAGCAGTTTAACGACGAGAAGACCTATCTAGTTAAACAGATCAGGGATTTGAAGAGACCAGCTCAGCAAGAAGCTTAATTTCCAATAAACATCTAAAATATTAAACCCAAATTCAGCGTTTGCTGTTAGCTGTTCAGCATCAGGCACTCTTATCGATTCATGAGGAACATTACTGCTAATCTGCTGTGAAGTGAACGGTTTTTCATTTTACCCTTTGTTTTTCAGTCCAGGTTGGAGATCGTAGCTGCTGCCGCTTGCACACTAGGGCTCATGTGGGCTTTTTCTCGATCTTTGTGTCATTTCAGAATTCAAAGACTTCGTTTGCTACAGGAGTTCCGAACACATCTGGGTTCATGAAGACAAACATGTAGATGAGAGTGTCACGTAGGGAAGAGGGCATTGATAGTATCAGGTTAAACCTATGTATTTGCATTCATCTTTGTTGATGACCTGAGCACCAAGTGGCATGTGCACACCTGGTATCCTGGCATCAGATTGTACCTCTTCGCTGAAGGAAATCAGAGGGGAACTGGATCCAGGATGTGATCTTTGGGGGCAGATAAAGTTGACATGCGAATAAATTGATACTGAAACTTAACATCTACTCAAAAGTGTGAAGCTTCATGAGGTCATAAGGAAAATGTATATATGCTTTTCACAGCTTTCTAGAATTTTTTGACATTTGATTTTCTCGAGACTTGTAAACCTGGATATGTTGAAGGGTATTTTTTAATTTTACTTTTTGAAGCTATTTTAAAACAGTAGAGCTAGCAACACCTTGCATTTCATTTCAACACTGCTTACAGGTTTCTTTTGTATATAATTCTTAGAATGCTCATTTCTTTTAAATGGTTTAATTTGTACAGCAGAGGAATGTTATTGTAGTAGTATGTAACTATTACCTAATACTGAGTTTTTGCAAAAAAAAAAAAATGAATGCTCATATGTAATTGAAATACTTAAGATTTCATGAAAATGCTGATATAACATTTTAAGTATCACAGCATTAAAAGAAAAAAAGGAAACCAATCCTTTGTATTCAATTACCTACTGGGGTGCCATCAGTAGGCTGAAACACAGCCCTGGAACTCAGCCACTTTCCTGCATAATATTGGCCTTATTCATTTAAAATGAGTTAGGAATTTACCAGATCTATGAATGATAGCGATTATGCTAAATTAATGCTGATTCTTTGTATGTGTGGGAACCCTCTGTAGAGCACCTTTCCTTTCTTAGAGTAAGTAATCCAGTACAATAGTTGTGAAACTGAATAATTAAAACTTTGGCTTCTCTTAGGAAATGAAGAATTCCTAGTCATAGGTGTCCTAAGGGGAAACTTCTTTTTTTTAATGTCCTGTTCCTTAATGCTGCAAATTATCAGTATTTATAAAGTAACTGATTTTGCACCACTTTTTTGTTACTGTGACCACGGCAGAACGTCTCCTAGACTCTATCTATGTAAAGTTATTAGAATGGTATCTTTTCTTGGTGATATGAAGATCAACGACTAACAACTTACAAATCAGAGTGTGCCAGTTCAAATTCAGCATGGCTATAGCTGATTAAGAAATTGATATAATTATTCTTTGCTAGCCTTCTTACTAACTGAATTACTTATCAGCCAGTAAAATGAGCCTCCCAATTGATGTCTCAACAGGTTTTAAAACCTCCGTCAAGGAGTACTAGTTAAGAAAATAGCTTCAGAAAATGCATATTTTATTCTGGTTAATTAAAATGGCAGTCAACATAATAATTGGTTTCCCGAGACTGTTTTTAGCAGAATAGAATCTGTGTAAAATAATTCATGTTTTTCTATTGAAAGTAAGGAAAGCAATCTAATCTCCTTGAAAAGAAAATCTCAAATGTTTAGGAAGGCAGACTTGGCCGTTATGTCACATTCTGGCTCTTGTGAGGTAGTGCTGTGTGCATGGAATTTGTGTGAGAACATTGATTACACCAAGTAGAAGAAAGGTTTCCTTGCCAAGCTAGCTCTTAGAACTTAAACAACAAAACAGCTTCCACTTTGGCAATTACCTGGTAGCACTAGAGCCTTTTACATGGAAGACAGTGAGGGAGTGCAGTGTGTCAAAACAGTGATGTGTTACTATTTACAATGGAATCTGAAGATAGTTATTAAGACTTTCCGGGGTCTGTGAACGCAATGTGAAAACACTCGAAAAGTTACATTTGAAGTTATGATCACTTAATATTACCAAAACTATTATACTGGAAGTGCTTTCTTTTGTGTTACAAAGGTTTAATTTTACACAGGCAGTTACTTAATGTGATTTTTTTTTTTAAACCCTTAAAAAAAAGTGGAGATGTATACATTTGTTAACAATGCCAGGAAAGCATTCTTTTTCTCCTGAGGAAAGTGAATTTCTTATCAGAATATCTGGCTGGCCCTGTAATTTAAATTAAAATAAAATTTTGGACAAACAGCATTGTCTGTCTTTATGATGTATTTTAGATAGTTGCATTCATGTCACTGTGAACAGTGCTCAGGAGACACAGCATGAGTTTTGTCACAGGCTGAAAAGGAAACAGTTAATTACACTTTTTCCCTATTCAGTTTTACATGACAGAAAGGTTCACTTACCCCTCCCGCCCCTATGCTCATGTTTTCCTTATTATTGTGGCTTCTGTTAGCACCACTTTTTTTTTTTTTTTTAAATAAGGGGAAGGTCTAGCACCACTTTTTAAGACAGTAACACTTGAGCAGCAGGTCCTTCCTTTTTCTTGGGTTCTGTGGCCCTGTTACTAACAGTCCAAGGTGAAAACTAACTTAGCAGGAGTATTCACAGGTTACTAGAGTGAAATGATAAGGGAGGTAAGAGAGAGGACTGTGGGCTGCCTGAAAGAGCATCCACATCTGTTGGCTGTAGGCCCAGACTCCTGCCCTCAACTTCTGTTTTAACCCTTGTCAGTAAGTCAGATCTTCATTGTCCAGGGTGAGGGCAGGGGACATGCTCTTGTCAAAAACGCTTCTTCTGAGTAACAGCATCTTATTTGCTATCAAACTGCCAGGTTGTTTGATCTGCTTTTATGTCCTAATTCCCTGAAGATAAGAGGGTCCCATTAAGTCATAGCTTGTGACTGCTACTTCAAGGGTGGCCACATTGAGGTCTGGACTCTTGCTTCAGCTCAAATTCTACTTTCTTTTTTTTTTTCTTTAAAGACTCACTTTATCACCCTCGGTAAAGTGCTGTGTTGTCACAGTTCACAGCAACCTTCAGCTCTTAGGCTATTCTCTTGCCTCAGCCTCCCAAGTAGTTGGGACTACTGGTGCCCACCGCAACGCCTGGTTATTTTTTGTTGCAGTTTGGCTAGGCGTTGTGGCCCTACCAACTGAGCCACAGGCGCCGCCCTCAAATTCTGCTTTATACCACAGTCACCAATCGAATGTTCTCCTCCCCTTGCCAAAATGCCCTGAGCTGTCAAGCCTCAGGCTGCTCAGGGGTAGTGTGATTCTTACCCCTCCTTCCTAATCGGTAAGGATCAAACAGGATCACAATCAAGAAGGTAGTGTGTTCATTCCAAAAGCTAAAGGCACTCCAAGGAGAATTTTCCAAAGATGTCCTTTTGAGATTCAGAGGACTGCCCAGAACACACTGCCCTTCAGTTGCTCCGGATTTGTGAGATGTGTTCTCCCCAACCATTTCTATTTGCTTCCGCATCTCTGCCCATGCTCTTACCCCTAGTTTCCAGAAAAGTATGAAGGACAAGGTAAGATCTCCCACAGTCTTGGTGCTGCTGGCTCCCCAAACCCAGCCCCACAGAAGGACATCAGTAGGCCGAACGCATCACTCCAGCTTTCTGCTAGGGGTGACCGTCAGCTTTTGCCTGCCAGTGTTTCACCTCTGCCATTGGGGACTTCACCAAGGCATGAGATTTGAACCTCCAGGGATTGTGGCCCCAGCATTCACTCTGAGTAAGGATGGTGCTAGTTGCACATGGCCACCTCATTTCACAGTTTGCACGAGGCCTTCATGAGTTCCCCATGTGGCCAGCAAGTGAAAGCTGGCAGCCCGCGCCCCTGCCTACTGCAGCTGGGAGGCAGGGTGTGTTCCACCTGAGTGCTGTCCCTGGTGAGCTACGTCCCCAAGGATGGTCACCTCCAGGTTTCTCTGCAGGAGATTGCATCCTCTACAATTGGCTAAGCATTTTTCCTAGGCAGCACTGAAGTTCAGTAACGCCTTAGAGATTTCTGTGGAAGGTTGTCATTTTTTCAACATTCTTACCAGCTAAATCTCAGTGTTCCATGCAAGCCATCTGGGAAAGATTCAGGCGTGGCTGCACCCCAGAGGCCTCTTTCATTCTTCCCTAGTGGGCTGGAGCTTGAAGGCATGAAGTCCCCTCCAGCATAGCCTGGTCCTATGGAATAAAGGCCCTTTTCTGCTGCTCACACACATTCATGGGGACCTTTTAAGTTTCCCCATCTTACAAAGTCTTCACTTTTGTGGGGAAAAAAAAGGTGGTAGTCCCACTGCATCAGACTCCTAACCCAAGGGGTGCCTCCTGAAGCTTACAAAGTCTCTCTCTGTGGGCCTGGGCTCACACTGAGCCATCAGGGTCCTGCTGGGACCTCACTCCTTTGGAGATGCATGGGGTGAGGCCGTGTTGGATGCCAACCGTCATCATCTTAACACCCTGTCAATGCCCCACCCTCTGTCCTCCGCGGGACCCTCTTCTGCCTGCTTTGAACACCAGTGACTGCCTGCAGCACTCTCCTCTGGCCCCAAGTGCAGACATGGTGGTCTCTGGAAGCAGTCTTCACCTGATGATGGTGATGGTGGCTGGTGGGTAAATAAATACCTGAGTGCCTTAGCCCTGACCTGATCAGAGTCTACAGCATTGGAGCTCAGCCCACTGTATTACCCAGCTTGCTGCAGACTTTGATCAAATTCTTCCTCTCCAGCTAACATCCCCCTCTGTACTAGTATTTCCCGGAACCAAGTCCCAAATAAATGACCAGCATTAGAACCTTTCTGCCAGGGACTGTTTCTGGGGAAACCCAAAGTAAGACATGCTCTTTCCTTCCTTCTCATGCAGAGGTGTGGATAGCCACGCCTGCCGAGGGCTTCCCTTCTAAAAGAGGAGGTCTGTGGAATAGCAAAACAGTGCTGCCTGCCTTTCTGGAAGCATCCTAACCATCCCTCCTCCCACAATAATTAGATGAGACCCTGCCCCCATGTATCAAAGCCTGCCACCAGGGCCTGAGTGGCCCAGCACAGCAAGACTGCCCTTAACCACAGCATCTGCTGTCCCAGGCCCCAGACACAGGCCTGCCCTCCCCAGCCTGAGGTCCAGGCTGCTCACACTTTCAGACTCTCATCTTTGCCTTTGAAAAGCAGGATGGGACACACCCTCTGCCCCCAAATCGTTCTTCGTGGTCATCAAATAGGCTAGCACAACTGGAAAACTACTCTGATTCTCTCACACTCTGCCTTTTTCCAAAAAGGATGCCTTTTTTCAAAAGGCATGCTATAAACCTACAAAATGATTGCACGACTGTGAATAGAGGACAGAGAATTTGGATAGTGACCAGTGAAGATCTGTGTGGAGTCCCAGCGGGCGCTTCAGTGCTGAGACAGCTCAGGATCTCCAGAAAGGGCCTCTGAGATTTGAACCTCCAGGGACTGTGGCCCCAGCGTTCACGCTGAGCAAGGATGGTGATAGTTGCACACCACCAGCCTCAGCGGGGCTCAGCTTTTGCCGCAGTCAACTCGCTTTCACTTTTTAAAGAATCCACTGGGTGGCAGCAGAGCCCGTGTTTGTAGCAGGAGCCAAGCCCACGGAGCGGCGCATTCTTGGACACCCCAGGAGGGTTGTGTATCGGGACCGAGGGAGGAGGGGGTAAAGTGTCTGAGCACCCTTTTGAGCAAAACGGTGGAGGTAGTCAACCAGGGTTATAAAACGAAGGATAGAGAGGGATAGATGAATGTGGTTGGTTGTTAAGAAGCTTTATGTTTTGGAAGACTTGGATTCACGAAAAACACGGCAGAGACAGTACGAAGAGGTGGCTCACACCTCGCACGCAGGTTCCCCCGCGGTTCCCGTCTCACCTAACTGCAGAACACATGTGACAATCAATGAGCCGGGATCGACACATTCTTAAGTCCGTACTTAGATTTCCTCAGTTCTTCCCTGCCCCGCTTTTTCTCCAGGACACCCGTCACTTTTAGTCGTGTTCCTTGAGGCTCCTCTCAGCTGTGACAGTTTCTCAGACCCTCCGATTTCTGATGATGGGTTGAGAAGTACTGAACAGGCACAAGCAGTCCCCGGGCTCCGGATGACCCAACTTCCAGCGTCCCCTACTTACCAACGGGTATCCATGGCTCCCCGTAAAGATAACTTACACAATAAATGAATTATTCGAGAAGTAGTTTCTTCCGTGCATATAAACGACCCCGCGTAGCTAAGCGGTTCCTCGCGCTGCGTCTTTCCACTGTCGTTTACGCGGTCACTTTGGCACTGCAGCTTCTTGCTCTTAACTTACTCAATTTTGTGTGTCTGCGTTTGCCCTGATGATGGCGCCTCCAAAGTGAAGTCACCGTGAGGCCAGGTGAGCCTGCAGCGAAGAGAACGGAAAGGGAAGTAAAATGAGCGTGGGGGAAGGCCAGACGCCGCTGTTCTCTGACAAAGCTTAGGCTTTGGTGGCAGACTGTAGGGACAATCATACAGGGAAGTGGGAATAATGAAACGTGAAAGGCAGGGCTCCAGTGCAGGCATCAATTATCACTAAGCAGCTTAGTGACTAATTACTGAAATGGAAAGGTACCAAGCAATGCATTGGTTTGGTTAGATCAAAATAAGTGATGCCTAGCTTTGATGCAACATGTGAGTGTTAACCCTTAATACTCTTTTTTGAAATTTCTCCTATCTCCTATCTAAACTTTTTGAATGAGTTTGTTCTTAAACTCTGTTTGATTGAATTAAAAGCAAGAGCATAATAGTTTCTGTAACTTATTAATACAGTACAGGGTTGTTATTATTGCGGGATTACACTGTATTATTACCAGATATGAGTCATTATAGTATTTTTATTATTACTGTTACCATATACACGCTGTTTATCAGGGATCTGAGTTATATACAAATATGACCTAAAGATATCCTCAGGAACTATCTGGTCCATAACCCAGGGACCAACCACCTGTATTTTCTAGAATCTGCTGCCTTCATTGGGATTTGTCCGAGGTTTTCTTCGTGGGTAGAATGAGATTACAGGGCTTGGAGAGGAAGACCATGGGGTAGTCACCACACCCCGTGTGGGTGTCGTACTGTGCTCGGGACTACTCCCTGCTGATGTGGACCTTGCTCACCCAGCCAGGGTGGTGTTTATTGGGTTTCCTAACTGTATCATAGCTTTCTCACCTCCCCTCTTTCACCTCTGAACTTTTAGGAAGGAAGGAAGTCACTATGTCACTGGGCACCCACACTCAAGGGGTAGGAGTTATGCGCCAGCTCCCTGATAATGGAGTAGTAGCCACATAAAGTATTTGGAGTTTTTCAGCATGAAGATCTATCTCTTCTCCATTCTGTTTTATTTTTTTTTCCTGTAAAATTATTTCAATTTTCTCTATGCTTGAAAAGTTGTATAATAAAGTGGTGGAAAAAACTAAATGACCAAAAAAAAAAGTTTGGGGACATGGGGAGGGAGCATGTGTTGCTAAGTATAACGCAGAAGGCCCTGTGGGCTTCAGGGGCATCTCGGGGCTGAGCAGCTGGCATAGCACCTTCTCCAGAATTCACTTCTCAACTGCCTGGCAACTGCAGGACACAGATGCCACCAGCAATCTCACAAGCACCATGTCCAAAACAGAACTAGATGGAGGCCCACCCACCAGCACTCCAAGCTCAGGGCACCATTGCCACCTGGTTTCTTAACCCAGCAATGCAGGAATCATGCTGGATCCCTTGCCTGGCCTTCTCCCCATGCAACTGACAGCCGATCATATCCTGCCTGGAAACACTTTCACTTCAAAGTTGCAAGTTAGACATCCTTGAAACTAGTAGATCAGCTTTCTAATATCATAAGAAAGCTGGTTTCCCTTCATAAAACAGAAATTCAGTTTTATGATAAAGCAATACAGGCTAAGTATCAATTAGATTTAACTTTTACGATAACAGGTAAATCTTTGCTAACCTTGCCCTTACCTGGCTGAGAAATCCATCAAGCGCACATGAGAGCAGATCTCCATTCTTTCAAGTTCTTCATTAACAGCCATCATTAATACTGCTAAGGAGATCGGTAGCAGAGAAGTGAACACAGCCGGCAGCATCTCTTTTCTTTAATCTGGCCCTCTTCCAAGTGCTGCCTTCCTCCAGATTCCCTCCTGATAACCTCCAGGGCAGGTGGCTGAGGCCAGACAAACAGTGGCACAGGGCCTGGAATCCCATCTGCTCTGATCAACTGTTTACATTAAATGCCCAGGACAGGAAGAAAGGCTATTTGGCACCCTCACCTTGCAGGTTAGAACCAGAATGTTCTGCTTTCATGGCCCCCAGAGTCTGAGGCAAGGTTCAGAGCAAGTAGTGTACATATTGACTACCCACCTGGGATCTCCATCAGTCCTGATTCTGATCCAGAGCGGCCTGAGTCTGCTTTCCTAATAAGCTCCCAGACAACACCATCAGCCTAAGTTCCACATCTGGAGGTGCAGAAGAAGGCTGGTGACATCAGCCTCAGGAGCTAAGAGTGGCCAGGTCTCCTAGCTCCATGGGCTGGCAGTGCAGATAATGAGGGGACCACCACAGGAATGTGTGCAGTTGGGGTGGGCACCTGCAGGACAGTGCTGGCAATGAACACAGGGCATTGCTGGGATGGCAGCTCAGAGGATCAGACTGTGAGGGGTGGAGCCCTTTAAAGGAACAGGGTGAAGAAAGCCCTTTATTTTAGCACCAGTACAGTGGGAGGTAGACTACTTAGATCTCAGTTATCATTTTAAGTTATTTTCTGTTAACAACTTTTGTAGCTTATGAATATTAGATGTAAAACCCATGTGATTAACTATGTCCTCAACATAGTAATTCAGTGTCTAAACAAATTCAATATCTAAACACATTTTCATAAACAAAATTGAGGAAAAATAAAAAGAATTTTAAAACATAGGCCAAGAAACCATCACAAAATATAGTTTTTATTATTACTTTTTTAAACTTAAACAAAACCTATTGAGATAAACATGAGTAGTCTCGTGAGACTTGCTGTTCTAATAGTGTAACATTTTTAAAAATTCTATAAATACAGTAGAAGTTTTAGAACACAGCCTGCAAAAGATGTTAACTAATGAGATCTTTCTGAAAGACCAACATCCCAAAATAAAATTTACTGACATGACATCACCTGACTGTAGACCAGTGGTTCTCAACCTTCCTAATGCTGCGGCCCTTTAATACAGTTCCTGTGGGTCACGACCCACAGGTTGAGAACTGCTGCTGTAGACCAAATAAACCTTTAACATCAATCCTTAATATCTCAAATAATGACACAAAGCTACTAACATTGTTTTGATAGCAGGATCAAGATCAAGCTATCTTTAAAAACAGTCTACATGATCTCAAGCCATTTTCTAACTTAGGTGCAAATTTGAATACATGGAATACTTTCAAAGATTAAGATTGTTTTGAGAATCTCTTTGGATTCTAAGAATAACCGTTTTGTTCATTTTGTTTATAGAAATACATTACTATACAAAAATTAATAGTTCAGGGATTCCTTTTCAAATTGGTCCGGCTCTGCAATACACGTGACAGGCTGGCTGGCAACATTGCTCAGAACAAATCAAGAGTGAGCCAGATCAAAGGGACAATTGCAGCCTCTGATTCCATTTAAGTTCTTGTAACTACAGCTCCTCAGTCAGTTTTAAATCCTAACAGTACTGTTAATATCAAATGATAGAGTGAGTCAGAAAACAATCAAGTTCAATGGAAGACTCTGTATCTGCAACTTGGATTAAGAGACCAAAACCAAAATGTCTTCATAGGCCCCTGACCATAAGTTCTGGTTTTCTCCTCTCATTACTTACAGTTTTATTTATTCTATAAATACTGATACTTATTTTGTTTAGGCATGCCTACTTTTTTACCTAAGCAAGAACCTTAAACTTCTCACTCTTGCAAATAGATGGAGGCTTATCTGACC
>NW_003852408.1:2825648-2828164 GCF_000181295.1 Otolemur garnettii | reverse complement strand
TTGAGTCTTAGCCTCAGGAAGTCTATCCTGCTGCCTTCAGAATCTCAATTCCTTTGTCTTGCAGGAAATCCACTATTTCTGGGAAATAACTCAAGTAGACAAGGGAGGGTATTATGAAAAACATACAAGGTCACTGGAATTTGTTCATGGAGCTGATTTCATTGATATGGCGCCTCCTCTGCTGAACCATGAACTACAAAAGGGAACAGAGGCTCACACCTGTAATCCTCGCACTTTGGGAGGCGGAGGCAGGTGGATTGCTTGAGCTCAGAAGTTTTAGACCAGTCTGAGCAAAAGCAAGACCCCACCTCTACTAAAACTAGCCAAATGTTGCGGCAGGCAGCTGTAGTCGCAGCTACTTAGGAAGTTGAAGTAAGAGGATTCCTCAAGCCCAAGAGTTTGAGGTTGCTGTGAGCTATGACACCAAGGCACTTTACCCAGGGTGACAGAGTGAGACTCTGTCTTAGGAGAAGAAAAAGAAAGAGGAATCAGGTGTAATTCCCCTTTCTACCCTCAGCTCTTACTTAGGGCTCAGCTGAAATAGCTTCACCATAAAGAGCACATTCTAGGTCATATAATTTCGAGATGTTTCTGTGTAATTGACAGCATCTCAGCAGATGCCAACAAGCCATCTTGGGAAAGGTGCATCCTTGTTTTAGTGCACACAACACACCCTTAGGACTGCCTCTCATTAACTAAGTAAGGAAAAGACCCCCACTGCCTTTCACGGGCTGGTCTTTAGCCTTGCAAGAGAGCCGGGTGCTGCCTGCCCCACTCTGGGATTTGGAGGTTCATGGTCTTGGAGCCCATAGAACCTGGAAGAGAAGCCCCAAAGGCGTTGCAGTTCTGGTGGTGACAACAGTGGGCACTTGCCAGCTGAGAGAGGACCTATGCTTATCTGAGGGCCTGTCTCTGCTCCCAGGGAAACAAGTGCTGCCATGGAGTGGTTGGGGTCTGGCTGGCAGGAAGCTTTTCCAGCTCACATGGCAGCAGCAACCTCTGCCTCCCACATTAAGTGCAGGATGCAGGTCTTTGAGGCTTGGTGGCGATCTTGGAAGGTCTGGTTCTTCCTGGGGTATAGTGCAAAGAGGCCCTGCAAGCACAGGAGGTGTTTCTGAGGAACAGGTCGCTAGTTGAATGTGGCACCCCAGGGAGGGTTGGTGACAGGGTCTGACGGCTCAGACATACACCCCAGGGCTGACTCTGGGGGTGCAGCTGGGCTGCCCCCTGCCGAGAGAGGCAACAGGAAGCAAGATGTGTGCTGGGACCCCTTATTGGGGCCCACCCTGCTCACCCACCCCAAATCATGACCCACCGGAACTGGAGACGGGACACAGAGATGAGCAGCCAGCTGACATGGAGGCCTGGGCCGGAGGTGAAAGCCTCCTAGAGGCGTGGTGCTTTCCTGGACACACCTCAGCCTGGCTCCCACCTGAGGAACGTTTGTGAAATGATGAGAACACAATTTCATTGCCACTCGGCTTCACCTGCATCCAAACACAGTACTAAGGGAGGGGTCCCTCAGATCCCTGTAGGCCACCATAGGTGTGGGTGGGAGATCCAGATGAGGGGGTTGCTCCCCACTGTCCCCTGTATTGGTTTCTCCCAGACATAAATGGGCCCCTCACAGAGGCCAGGATGACTAAAAATCCTTTATTCCTCACATACGTGGAACTTTGAGCCAGACCTGAAGCTATAAAGGAAAAAGTCTTAGAACTGTCTCAATGAGAGGACCTATTGGTTTAAGTCCTACTGTGAGAGACAAAGTCAAGTTCGTGCAGGAGCTGAAGTGTAGCACAACAGCAGGATCTGCACTTCCATTCTCCCCAGCCCCTCACCTCGTCTCTGGGCAGGAGCGGGGACAGTAAGAGTTCCCTCTAGGCTTCCTGCCAGGACTAAATCAGCCAGTAGTTACGGGAGCCTAGGAGAGTGCCAGCAATATAGGTCTGCTTGGAACAACCCTTAGTTGTCACATGCCAGCCTCATCCTGCAGGACACTCTCTTGCCTTGGTCCATCACCTCTGTTCGATGGGTAAAAGCTCATCCATGCACTGGCATTTGCTGTGCCCGACTTGGGCCACCATGCTTTGTGACACTGTTTACAGCTGTGGTTGGTTGAACCCTTAGCACCTGCGATGTGGAGCCTGTGTCTGTGGAGCCTGTGTCTGCATCAGCTTTATCCTCACCAGCTCAGGGAGGTCATGGGCCGACCAGCAAGGCAGGGTGGTCAAGAGCAGTCGCTCTAAAGTCCAAGACACAAGAAGGAAAGCTCCAGTTCTGACCTCTGAACTGGACTTAGAAGGTCACAAAAGAGGTAAGTCTATGGTAACAAGAAGAAAACAAAAACAATATGCATCTTAAAAAACTAGCAAGAAGTAGAAAACACAAGAGTGAAAATACTCAGTTTCTTTAAATGAAATGAAAAATATTTAAAGTCTTTTATTTGTGTGACTATTATCAAACACAACTAAACCTCTTACAAATTGGGAGGAAAAAAAAAGAACAAAATTCCTGAG
>NW_003852408.1:2820467-2823254 GCF_000181295.1 Otolemur garnettii | reverse complement strand
AGCTACTGGAACCTCTTCCCTATGAATTCATGGCATGGTAGATAAGAATAATAGCCTACCGCTACTGTAAAAATGTTTTTTGTTCATTCACTAAAAGTGTGATTTTTTTTCCCCCAAAGAAGTATTAAAGCAAATTTTAATGTATCCTAAAAAAAAAATAAAATAAAATAAAAGGCCTGAGAGCTAGAATAGCCATAGGGAATGCAAACTATTAAAGCTCCATCCCAGTCTAGGAGGAATCTGAAGAATCTTCCCCCCCACACACACACCAGATGGAGGGAAGGGCTTACATCAACAACATATTATATATGAAACAACAACATTATTCTACACATCCTAGAAACTCAATGAATCCCAAGTAAGTTAAATGTATAAGAGAGCCACATAGTATATCTTAAAGTATGTTGAATCTACAAAGAAGAAATTGTAAAACCAGCAAGAGAAAAACAACTCATCAGTCAATACAATTAATGGCTGGCTTCTCTCATCTGCATGATGGAAGCCATGGGGCAATAGATGGCATACTCAGAGTGCTAAAGAAAAAACTGTCAATCAAGAATTTTATATCCAGCAAAACTATCTTTCAAGAATGAAGGTGAAATACAGGCACTTTCAGATAAACAAAAACTAAGAGACTTTATAACAAGCAGACCTGCCTCAGAAAGAATAGTACAGAAAGTCCATTAGGGTGAAAAAAGATGATACCAGATGTTATGTTGAGTCCACAGGAAGAAGTAAAGAGTGCCCAAAAAGAGTAAAATTCGTAAGTTTATAAAACAGGTATGTTTTTTTCCCTTATATCTTCTTTTAACTTCTAAAAGACTTAAATTTATATAAAGCAGTAAGTATGACACTGTAGAATTATGCTCATGATATACAGGGTGTCCATAAACACCCTGCAATGGTGCAATTAAAATAAACAACTATAGGCTGGACACAGTACCTCACAACTGTAATCCTAGCACTCTGGAAGGCCTAGGTGTGTGGTTCACCTAAAATCAAAAGTTTGAGACCAGCCTGAGCAAGAGCGAGTCCCTATCTCTAAAAATAGCCGGGCTGGGTGTTGTAGAGGGTGCCTATAGTCCCAGCTATTTGGGAGGCTGAGGCAAGAGAATTACTTGAGCTCAAGAGTTTGAAGTTGCTGTGAGCTGTAATGCCATGGTACTCTACCCAGGGCAACAGAGGAAGACTGTCTCCAAAAAAAATAAAACAAAATAGACAACTATGTAGATTTACTGTCTATGATAATAATAGCACACAACAAGGAGAGATGGAATTAAGCCACATTAGAGCAAAGTTTCTATATTTTACCGAAAGAGAGTTAGTATCAGTTTGCAATAAATGGTGGTAAGTTAAGATGCCTAAAGCAACCATTAAAAAAGACAAAAACAAAAATCTTCAAAATGTTGGTCAAAAATCAACAAAAAGAATTAAAATGGTACATTAAAAATATTTATTTAAGGCTCAGCGCCTGTGGCTCAAGCGGCTAAGGCGCCAGCCACATACACCTAAGGTGGCGGGTTTGAATCCCCAGCCCGGGCCCGCCAAACAACAATGATGGCTGCAACCAAAAAATGGCCAGGTGTGGTGGCGGGCGCCTGTAGTCCCAGCTACTTGGGAGGCTGAGGCAGGAGACTCGCTTGAGCCCAGGAGTTGGAGGTTGCTGTGAGCATGATGCCATGGCACTCTACCCAGGGGGATAGCTTGAGGCTCCGTCTCAAATATATATATATATATCACACAAAAGAAGGCAATAGTGAGAAACAGGAGAAAGATATTCAAAACACGAATAGCAAATTGGTAGGTATAAATCCAAGCATAACAACAATTACAGTAAATTTGAATAGTCTTAACTACTCTAATCAAAAGGCAGATATTATCTTAACTGGGGAAAAAGCCAAATCTGGCTACATTCTGTCTAAAGGAGACAGATCTTAGATTCAAAGACAGAAATAGGTTAGAAAGGAAAGGATAAAGAAAGATAAACCTTGCAAGCAGTTAAAAATAATCTTGACCATATGACCTCCAAATTCCATTCCAAGGAATCTTCCCAAGAAAAATGAAAATACGTGCCCACACAAAGCCATGTACCTGAATGTTCATGACATGTACAGGCGTGTATTTTTATAACTAAAACCTTGAAACAATCCAAGTGTCCAATAACAAATCAATGTATAAACTAGGTGTGATCAATCCATACAATGGAGTATTCAGCAGTTAAAAGGAAAAAACTACTGATACGTGCAACCACATGGGTGACCTTGAAAAAGATTATGTTAACTGAAAGAATTGAGGCATAATGACTACATATTGTGTGATTCTAAGTATATGAACTGTCTCACATTTCTAAGACAGAAACCAGTGGTTCTTTGGGACTGACAAAGGAAGCAAAGATTAATTGTAATGAACACTTGGGTATGATTGAACTGTTCTAACACCAGATTCTAAAGATGGTTGCTCAATTCTATAAATTTACTAAAAATCATTGAATTGAGAAAAGCTATACATATAGCTAAAAAAAGATATGTTTGACAGACTATTTTGCTTTTCTCCATCTGTCTTAAATTTTGGAAACACTTTAGTGTCAAAAAAAGGACTTTTTTCTATTGACTATAACGCATTGAGAAATAAAGTAATAGTTACCAATGCATTTTTCCTAGCACAAAGTGGTGGTAAAATATCATTGTGATATGGAAATAAAGAAGAATATTTTAATTTCTTTTTCTTTTTCTTTTTTTTTTTTTTTTTTGAGACAGAGCCTCAAGCTGTCCCCCTGGGTAGAGTGCC
>NW_003852408.1:2814987-2820074 GCF_000181295.1 Otolemur garnettii | reverse complement strand
CTATAGGCGCCGAGTCGAATATTTTAATTTCTAGCATACCTTTTTTTAAAGTTTTAAATGAAGGTGAAGTAAGGACATTTCTGGATAAATTACAGCTGAGAAATTCATAGCCTACAGACTCATACACAAGAGATGCTACAGGGAGCTCATTAGCTGAACAGAAATGATCCAGATGGAAACAGAGGATAAAGAGGGCAAGAAATGCAAATATATGGGCAAATGTAAAAGGCTCTTTTATCTCTTTCCTATTTTCATTAAAAGGCAATTGACTATTCAAGGCAAAAATAATAATACAGGGTAGCCATAAAGTCCGTGTGTAATTTAAATAGCTGGAACTATTTAGCCATCCTGTATATCACAGGGTTTATAATATGGGAGCAAAGTGTCTGATGTGGGCAGATCAAGGAAAGCACAGGAGTAATTATACTGTTGTAAGGTTCTGGTGTTCTACAGAAGTGGTTTAATATTAACTTAATATAGACCATGATAAATTAAGAGTACATGCTTTATTGAATCCCTGAAGCAACCAGTAAGAAAAAAGAAAAAAATCAAAAGGAAACAAAGATGTATATCTGAAAAAACAACAGAGGAGATAAAATGCCACAATATACTTGATTAATCAAAAAAATAAAGACAGAAAAAGAGAAACCAGGAACAAAGAACAGATACGATAAATTAAAAAATGAATAAGAAGACGATGAACTTAAGCTCAACCATATCAATACTAACATTAAATATAAACGGGATAAACACTCCCATTAAAAGCGACTCTGGATTTTTTTTTTTTTTTGTATGCCACTCTGGATTTTAAAAAAGCAAACTTAACTATATGCTGTTTACAACAAATGCATGTTAAATATAAAGACGCAGGTAACTTAAAAGATTAAGAAAAAACATGCAAACGCTACAAGAAACCTAGTGTAACCATATTAATATCAAGAAAGTGGACATTGAGGCAAGATGTGCTCCCAAATATAAAGGCAGATATTTCCTCTCAAGAAGACACCAATCCTATATATGCCTGTACCTAATAACAGTTTCAAAGTACATGAAACAAACATTGACAGAACTAAATGGCAAAACAGATGAATCCACAATCATAGTTGAGTAGTCAACACCCCTGTAGTGGTTTATCTCCAAAAAGCGTCACCAAAAATTCCTCCATCCTCCAACCACATGCCACACCTTCTAACAAGAGGTTGAGTTACTTACTTTCTCATTTCTCAAATTTGTACCATCTTGTGACTTGTTTTGTTTAATAGAATGTAGCAGAAACTATGATTGGCCAGTTCCTAGGCCTACCCTGTAAGAGGCCTGGAAGATTCTTTCTCACTCTCTTGGAAGCCAACCACCAAGTAAAACACCTTGAACTAGACTGTTTGCTGTTGAGAGAACACAGGGTGATGGGGAGGTTAGTGTTTTTGTTTGTTTGTTTTTTGGCGGGAGCTGCGTTTAAACCTGCCACCTCCGGCATATGGGGTAGGTGCCTTACTCCTTTGAGCCACAGGTGCCACCAGGAGTTAGTGTTAAAAAAGTAAGTCAAAACTCTTTGTAGGCCCCCATATCACCTGCTACACTCCTCCCTACACATATCCCAAACTGGCCAGACCCAAACCAAAGAGGGACTTAGTGTCAGGAGTTTTATGTGACTTTGTATGGGCAAGATGAGACCTCTAGGGCCTAAGAATGAAACGTTTATTCACCAAGAGAAGGAATATGGGCCAGGCCTGTGGCACTTGTCCCTACCTCATCTTCTCTGGAGTCTGCCTTTGTTGGTGGGACTGGGTTGGTTCCAGGTAGAATGTTCTCTGTGTTCTGCTTGGTCTGTTGTGGCTGCCAGGGTCCTGGCAATGTGAGGGACTCCACAGTGGCCTCTAGGCCACATAGGATATGCCATGATGCTCTGTGTGATGCTGGTCCTACAGACACCATGCCAGGTGGTGGCAGCAATGTAAGGGATGTGGGACCAAGCCCAGCTCTCCATAAACTGTCAGGCAAGATAGCAGTAGTGATGGAGTTTTGCTAAGAGCCTACATAATGCAAGTACAGGCAAACTGGGCACTGGAATGTCTACCCTTTTAGGGGAAACGCATCAAATTTCTGAAACTCAGCCTCATGGAAAAATGACAGTAAAGGCCTTGAATGAACTTTAGTGGAAACCAGACTGGAGAACAAATTATCAGAAATATAGAAACTGGAGGAGGCACCTGTGGCTCAAAAGGGTAGGGCCCCGGTCCTATATGCCAGAGGTGCCGGGTTCAAACCCAGCCCTGGCCAAAAAAAAAAAAAAAAAAGAATTATGAAAACTGGGCTCGGCACCCGTAGCACAGGAGTTGCAGCACCAGCCACATACACCAAGGCTGGTAGGTTCTAATCCAACCCAGGCCAACTAAACAACAATGGCAACAACAACAAAAAAATAGTCAGGTGTTGTGGCGAGCACCTGTAATCGCAGCTACTTGGGAGGCTGAGGCAAGAGAATTGCTTAAGCCCAAGAGTTTGAAGTTACTGTGAGCTGTGATAACACAGTACTCTATCGAGGGTGATAGCTTGAGACTCTGTCTCAAATATATATATATATAAACTAGAGACCATTAGTAAAAAGCTGGAAATTGCCAACTCTTTACTTGGGCTTTTAACAAATGACCTAAAGAGAAATCTAAACATCTGTTACAATAGCATTGTAAGAAACATTTGGTCTTTAGAAGATGCATCAAAATATATCCAATATCAAGTATCTGCAACTGAAACTGCCTTCAAAATACATCAAAAGGGAAAAGAACACCTTTAGGCAATACGAAGAGTACTCTTGGGGGACCATCATGGGCTTCAGGGACACATAAAGTTGCTTTCACAAGAAGCCAAAGAAGGGAAGGGGGAATGAGTGAATATTGCACAGATGAAATGTTAAGTCAAATCCAGCCTCTGGGTGGCCACCTGCTTCAGGAGGATGGACGGGGGTTGCTGCCGGGAGAGGACAACCCCCATCCATCCACAACATGGATGGTGTCGTCTTCCACACTTAGAGCTGGAGAGAACTGCCGCACTTGAGAATGAACAACCCCCAGAAGACAAATTGACAGTTGTGAAGAAAATGATGCAACTCATAGGGTTCTCTGAAAACACTTGAAAAGGAAACGAATGCACACTAATTAGCTGAAGGAGATGAAGTCATCGGTGCCCTCAAAGTCAGACAAACACAGACAGGAGAGGCGGCAGCTTCAGCAGGAACTCCAAGTCCTTCCTGAGTTACATCAAGGAAAAGAAACAAATGTGCATTCAATATCCAATCTAGAATTTACCCTTTAATGGTAGAGGAGACTATTTCCAAAGCAGATGGCAAGATCAGCCATCCTGGGCATTTATGCAGTACAAGCCAAAATTCTATCTGAAAAAATTCAGGAGAATCATAAGCTATTACTGAAGCTGGCTTATTTCCTGTGAGAGAAAAAAAAAAAAAAAACTCAGATAAATTGCTGATAACTCTACTGGCTGGAAGAACCTGATAAGTTTTTTTAAAAAAATAGATATTAGGCAAAAACTATTAAGGAAGAATTTTAATGTTTTGAAGGGTTTCCTTGTATCCCTGATGTTCTAGATACGCATTCGGCAGAGGCTGAGAGGATCACTAGGTAGGGTTCCAGATTAAACACAAGATGCCCATTTAAATTGGACATACTTATACTAAAAAATTCTTTGTTGTTTATCCAAAATTTGAATGTAACTAGGCACCGAGTGTTGTGTGTGTGTGTGTAGCATGTGTTTAATCTTCCCCGAGGAAGGAGGGGTACCAGGCCGTGGTGGCCCAACCTCCTCCCATCCACATATCACAATGCCATTTGATGTCTCCTATATGGTGAGACTGTTCCTGATTCCCCCTCTGGAAGCTTCCCATTTCACCACCATCCACCCGGATCCTTAGGCCAAAAGCCAAGGAGTCATCCTCTCTTCCCTCCCACCTCCCCAATGGATGTGTTTCCAGCGGTTCTCCGAGTTCTTCTGACTTTACTTACAAACACGGCTCAAACTACCTGCTTCTCTCCATGTCCCAGAATATAAGCCTCCCTAAAAACAGGGACCTTGTCAGTCCCTCATTGTGTACCTCCAGTACCTGCACACAGTAGGTGCTCAATAAATACAACTTGGGATGGCTGGAGAACACCCCTCTCCGAGGTTAGGGGGCTTGGAAAGTTAAATTATAAGTCAAAAGGTTGATCCATCAGCACCTGAAAGCAGGCGTGGGGAGAGGGCTGTGGGCAGCAGGGCCCCCATAGCCTGGGAAATGCTCAGAGAGGGAACCCCAACGATTTCTCCTCCATTAACAACATTCTGTCCTGCCAAAAGTCACATAGCCCATGCATACTTTCCTTGTTATTGGCAAGTGCACAGTTTTCCCTCTTTAAAGTTGATCTCTACTCCATGTGTTAAGATTTGTGCAACCTTGTTAAGACACTATAAATAAAGCTGTTTCCAGGGAAGTGATGCCAAAGTGGAATTGAAAATTAGCAGAAGTGCAGCCCCTGCGGCGGCCACAGGGGACGCCACCCAGTTTACCATGTGGTTGTCGGGACTGAGCGCCGCCACTAGGAGGCCCCCAGGGGCCCGGAGGGGCGTCCAGCTGTCCGCAGCCACCTTCGGGTCCTCTGGCCCCAAACGTGCCTCTCACCCTGTCCAGGTGCCTAGACACAGGAACAGGGGCCAGGCCAGCACTGCTGCCCTACGAAGAATAGCAACTACGATACAGAATTCCCTAAAATAAATTTATGATCTACATGAAGAAAGGCACTAAAGTGTATTGGGAGCCGTAAAAGCTTAAAGGAAGCTAAGAGACAAATCATATTGTCTCTTAGGTGGGAAAATGGTGAAAATATTTGTTCTCCCCCAAATTAAAGCAAATCCGATTGAAATCCCAGTAGGTTTTTGCAAACAAGTAGCAAAAACATTCTAAAATTTGTCTTGAAAAACCAATAAATTACGATGATCGAAAACACAAAGAAAAAAGTGATGGGCTCGGCGCCTGTGGCTCAAGCGGCTAAGGCGCCAGCCACGTACACCTAAGGTGGCGGGTTTGAATCCCCAGCCCGGAC
>NW_003852408.1:2806898-2814831 GCF_000181295.1 Otolemur garnettii | reverse complement strand
GTCCCAGCTACTTGGGAGGCTGAGGCAGGAGACTCGCTTGAGCCCAGGAGTTGGAGGTTGCTGGGAGCGTGATGCCACGGTACTCTACCCATGGGGATAGCTTGAGGCTCCGTCTCAAAAAATAAAAAAAAGTGATGGCCAAAAATGTCCATGTCTTATATCTATATTATACTTTAAATACAAATATATATCAGTCCTGGAGGGAAATATTGGTGAAGTATGTAAGTGTGAACAGGAGAGAGACTTTCTACATGTACAGGCAAGGAAGAAATCATAATGAAGAAGTCTGCCGGATTTACAAATCAAAAGAGTTCGTAAATGCAATAAAGAAGCTGATGGCTTTTAATGGACAGAGCTAATATTCTTAATATACAAAGAATATTTGTTAAGATAAACACACAAACAGAGAAAGTGGGAAAGAACACAGGCAGGCTATTCAGAAAAAACTTCATGACCCATAAACGGAGAAATATCCAAACCTCCCAGTAATCTCAGAAGTGCAAATTAAAAGAATATGACACTCTCTTCTGCCGGTCAAACAGGCAAAGGCTTAAAAAGACTGCGCCAGAACCTGAAAGGATGGATTTCTCTTTGCGGGTCGGTGGCGCGTCTCAGGCGCCCGCCTCGCCCCCAGGCCCCGAGACGCTCCCAAGGGGCACGGGCGGGGACGCGGGAATGGGCGACAAAACAGAGGCATCACACCGAGTGGGCAATGAACGTTAGAAAGTAAAGTCACGCTGGGAGGGACACGAGCACCATTCTGAAGAGGCCAGGGAAGGCCAAAGGGACGAGAGGACACCGAGTGACGACACCTGGGTAACGTCAGAGAAGCGCGCGCGGATCTGGACCAGAATGTTCTAGACAGCAGTAGCGAAGGCCGCCGCAAGAGCGGGACGAACGTGTTCAAGAAAGGGGAGTGGGCGGGGGAGTGGGCCGAAGGGCAGGGTCCGCAGTCCGGGCCGGGGCTCGGGGCTTCCTCCGGAGGAAGCGGGAGGCCGGGGCAGCTTTCGGCAGCGCGCAGCACGACCTGGTGCGCGGTTTCAGGCGCGAGCTCCGGCGGCTGCGGCGTCAGCTGGCTGGGCGGGGGCGGGGGCGGGGGCGGCTCTTGCTGTGGTCTGGGTGACAGAGCAGGAGCTATGGGCCCGATGGGAGGACTACGTGGACCCAGGTGCGAGATATGGGCTTATCTGGACAGATTTTAGAGGTGGCGCCTGGGGAACATGCTGATAGATGCAAAGTGGGGTGTGACGAAGAGAAGAGAGGGATGACTTAAAGGTTTTGGCCTCAGCTGCTGGTACAGAGTTGTTCTCGCTGAAAGGAAGACTAGGGGGAGAGGAGCTGGTGTGGATGAGGAAGCAATTTGATGGCAAAAGTGTACAAAGGCACAGCTTTTCGGACGGCCGTGTTGTCCACGCAATGTTCTGCAAGGTGCAGGCGGTTTAACCCACTGACCCACCTGTAGCCAGTTCTCTTAGGAAACGAAACCAGCAAGCTAGAAAGCAAAGAAGCATGCAGGGCATAGAGATACCCTCAAGCCTGTTTGCGTATGAGACCAAATATTTGGGAAAATATACACGTGATTCAATCAAATAAAGCACAGTGCATCAAGAGATAGAAGTCTATATAACACCCATTATAATCTACCTTTAATGACAAGGAGAAGTGATCAGAACGTTTTCTTTTAAAAGAGCAGATCAGGAAACTGCACAATACCATTTTTTACAAAATCAGCTTTGTGAGTGTGCGTATGTGTGCAGAGAAAACTGGAAGAAAATACACCAGTTGGTACAACATGTAACTGCTGCCTGTTGACATTGATAGCAGCAGTTATCCTAGGGAAGTGTAGTTATGGACAAGGCTGATATTAGGGGTTGAATTGTGCCCCCCTGAAATCGTTATGTTGAAGTTCTAACCTCCAGTAACTCAGCATGTGTTGGAAATAGGACTGTTGAAATCATTAGTTAATATGAGACCACTGGGATGAGCCCTAATGAGATGACTGATGTCCCCATTAAAAGGGGACATTTGAAGGCAGGCGTGGTGGCTTACATGTGTAATCCTAGCACTCTGGGAGGCTGATGCGGGTGGATTGCTTGAGCTCAAGAGTTTGAGATCAGCCTGAGCAAGACTCTGTCTCTACTAAAAAAAATAATAATAATAATAAAAATAGTCAGGGCTGGGTGCCAGTAGCTTAAAGATTAGAGCACTGGCCCTGTGCACCAGGGGTGATGGGTTCAAGTCCTACCAGGGCCTGCTAAACAAAACAAAACAAAAAAAAGTTGGGCATGGTGGCAAGCTCCTGTAGTCCCAGGTACTGGCAAGGCTGAGGTAAGAGGATGGCTTGATTCCAAGAGTCTGAGGTTATTGTGAGCTATGATGCTACTGTTCTCTACCCAGGGCAACAGAGTGAGACTCTGTCTCAACAAAGGGGGTAAGGATTTGGACATAGACACGAGGGAGAACACATGAAAATAAAGACAGAAATCAAGGTGATGCTTCTACACACTAATGGATGCCAAAGATGACCAGAGACCAGCAGAATCCAGGGGAGAGTCATGCAGCCAATTCTCCTTCAAAGCCCTGAGAAGGGACCAGACTCCAGAACTGTGAAACACTCAATTTCTATTGTTTGAGCCACTCCATTTTTGTTACTTTGTTACAGCAGCCTCAGCAAACTGAGACAGCTGACTTTCTATATTGTCTGAAATTTCTATACTGTGGAATATATTTAATTCATCTTCAGAAAAACAAAATATTTTCATTTGAAATAAAAATTGTAATTAAAAAGTAAGTTATCCAATATAACTTAATCAGGTAAAAATTATTTGCCTCAAAATGTATTTCACATCTATATTTCTGTTGATGGTATTTTTATTTTCAGAGTATCCTGAAGGTAAAACAATATGAATCATTGAAACAAAAAATCCACCTCCCTACTGGGGAGGCTAAAGGAAGGAAGCAATAGTAGTAGCAATCAGTGCTGGTGGGTTTGACTGAGATGCCCTTTGTGACGCATAATGAGGATGTTCACTGCAGTGTTGTTTATTATAGTGAAAAGCTGTAAGCACTGCAAACCACCAACCACAGAAAGATAATTTGGTTAAACACCAGGCTTGGTGGCCTGCACCTGTAATCCCAGCTGCCCAGGTGGCTGAGGCAGGAGGATCCCATGAGCCTAGGAGTTCAAGGCAAGCCTGGACAACACTGTGTTTTTAAAAACTATATACATATACATATGTGTGTATGTGTATATATGACATAAGTACTATTTCCCCCAATTTGTAGACAGAGACATAATGAACATGAGAAAAAGAATGCATCTTCATGAGCAATTAAAAACGAAAAGAACAGAACAAACACAAACAAAAGAGAAAGAAATAATGGTTTTTTAAAAGGCAAAAATAAAGTAATTAGAAAACAGAAAAATATAGACTTGATAAATCCAAAAAGTTGTTCTTTGAAAACATTATATAATCAGCAAATATCTGATTACACTTCAAATTGTTTTTAAGACAGAAATTAACAACACATTATAATATCAAGGTGTATGTTCTTATCAAATTAAAGGACATGTTTGAAATGATTTCACTAACTAGTCATCAGTTCTCTCAAATGGAACTGATGATAAATTGAAACAAAATTGCTGGAGAGAACTAGGTGATATTTATAAAACAGCCTAGGACATGGGGACAAAATTTGTACACAAAGGTGTTTATGAATATGAGAGAATTTTTAATTATGCCAGACATGTTAGTTTTATATTGCTGCTGGAACATATTACCACAATTTAGTGGCTTAAAACAATACAGATTTATTATCTCAGTTCTGTAGGTCCACAGTGCAGGTGGGCTTTGCTGTTCCCTTCATTCTGTCTCACAAGGTCAACATCCAGATGTCAGCCAGCTTGGGCTCTTACAAGAGGCTCTGGGGGGAAGTCTGCTTCAGGCTCATTGAGCTTCACGTGGCACACTGCAGGACTGGGGTCTCTGTTTTCTTGCTGAGTGTCAGCTGGGAGCCTTTCTCACCTCTCTGAGGATGCCTGCCTGCCTTCCTGGGCACGTTGCTCCTCCAACATCTCTAAATAAGCAATGCTGCATCCATCCAATCTTTCTCAAACTTCGAATCTCTCTGATTTCTCCTACCATCTCTGTTTCTAGCCAGAAAAAGTCCTGTGCTTTTGAGAGCTCATGGGATTAGATTGGACCCACCCCGATAGTCCAACTTATTCTTCCTATTTTAAAAGTTCATACCTTAATTACATCTGCAAATTTATTTTCATCATGTAAGGTAATAAATTCACAGGTCCCAGAGATTAGGTTGTGTTTATTGGCAGAGGAAGCCTACACTGGAGAAAATGCTGCAATTGTCTAAAGAGAATTTTTTAAAAGCGGGGGGTGGGGGGGAGGATATTAACCATAGTCTCTCAACCTTGGTGCTAATGACATTTTAGAACTGATAATTATTTGTCATCGGACTGTCCTGTGTGCTGGTACGATGTTCAGCATCACCCCAGCCTCCACCCACTAGAAAGGCCAGTAACACACATGACTCCCCCATTGTGACGATTGAAAATATCGCTAAACATTGCCAAATGTCCTGATTGAGGAAGGTGAAAATTACCCCCAGCTGGGAATACACACACACGCACAATGTGGTCCCAATTAGGTAACAAAACACAGTATATATACACGTGCTCATATATTTGCAGAGTAAAAAATAGTGGAGAAAAAAATAACAAGGTATTAACAGTGGTTATCATGGGTTTTGTCCTAATAGTTGGGTTTTGTTCTTTATGTTATTTTATGCTTTTCAACTTGGAATAGCTAATACTTTTAAGACATCATTTTATAAAGCAATTTCTCCCCAAATAGATTTTTAAACATGAAATTTATGTTTTTATTCCTAGGAATTCTACTTGATGGTATTTCACTGTTCTTCTAATGTACTGTTGAATTTTTGTATCTATTCAAGACTAAAGTGATTGTTTTCTTTTGTCAGATTTTTTTGTGTGTCAGAATATATAATCTATGCCTAAGATTAATTGAGCCATCAATAGAATTAGCCATTCCTCTCATTTGAAAAAAACTATCCCTAAATGCTCAAAATTATTTTTTGGAGATAATTGCTTGAGCCCTTTTGCAGTAGTTTCCTTGATTATGAGGTATTCATATTTTCTACTTCTTGTTGAGTTCATTTTAACCATTTATGCTTTTTCATAAAATCACTGGAGAATTTTTATATTTATTAGGACTACATAATTTGTCATATCTATAGTTATATCTTCTTTCTGATTATATTTGCTGTCTTATTATATGTTTCACACCTTTGTCTCTATTGACGTCTCTCTAACAGACTCCTTCTTTAATATAACTATCAGTTCTTGCATTTTCATTTGCTTTCTTCTGTTTTCTTTAGGTTTGTTTTGTTGT
Source organism: Otolemur garnettii (assembly GCF_000181295.1). Classification (NCBI taxonomy): domain Eukaryota; kingdom Metazoa; phylum Chordata; class Mammalia; order Primates; family Galagidae; genus Otolemur; species Otolemur garnettii. The sequence continues at coordinate 2,809,402 of NW_003852408.1, read as the reverse complement.
TCTCTCCCTAGGTTCTTGGTGTCAAGTCTTAAGTCATTTACCACGTTTTAATTTTTTTAATTATAAATTCTTATTTTTTAATAATTGAAGGAATTTAAATTTTATACATTTTTATTTTTTAATTGTAAATTTAATTTTTGTAATCATGAATTGTTGCAGCAAAAACTGCCAACTGATTCCCATGATCTATTTTCCTTTTCTTCTTTAGTAATAAATACTCATTTAACTGAGCTCATCCCTAGCTGGTTAAAAAGACTACATTTGTTGGCCTTTTCTGCATCCATCAGAAATCACTAGAATTTTTCCAGTTTGACAACTGCCTCTGTATTTCATTCATGGTGTTTTCTGATATGTAAATATATCAAATTTTCCATCATGATTTCTAAACACTTAGAAAGTCTCTGCTTTAAACTTTATATTCGACCAGTGTTTTTTTCTAGCACTGTTATTTCCGTTACAGTGAAATGTTTAGTCATTATTACTTTTTTCTTTCAAAGTTCTTAGCATCTGCAAGACAAATATCAAATATGTATTAGAATATATCAAATATATATATTAGAATGATTTTTCTACTTGTCTGCAAAAACTTATTAGGCTCTTGATTGGCTCTATTTTAATTTGGGAAAGAATTGACATTAATCTTCCCATCCCGAAATGTAGTTTGTCTCTTCATTTATTAGCTTTGTACCCTCAGTGGAATTGGGGGACTTTCTTTGTACTCAGGTTATAAAATTAGTTCCTAAGAATGCTACATTCATAGTTGCTATTGTGAAGGAAATATTTTGCCCATCATATTTCCAACTATATATTGTGACAGCATGTGTCAAATCCCCTGGGGTGACTGTTTCCAGACAGCCTTCTCAGTAATCATTCCAGGCCAGTCTCCTCCTCTTGCAGTCCTGGTGCCTGGAGAGAGTGAGGATGTCCTTTGAGGAGGCCCTTGGATTAGAAAGTGGAGTTGGTCTATCTCCAAAGCCAATCTCTCTGCAAAGAAGCACTTTCCACCAAAATGTTTCAACATTTGGAATCACACCTGAGACCACATATGCGGCAAGATGACAATGAAAGCCCTGGTAGAAGATTCTGAGCTATAATGAAGGGCTTTGTTCCTTGCCCTGACAGCTGGTGCCCACCACCTCTGGTGGCTGCTGTGTGGAACTTGGCCTTATGCTGTGAAGAGCATCTATTCCTAATGGGCAGTTTTATGTCACCACGGAAGTTGCATTATTCCACCCAACTACAATTTGAACACCAAGAAAATTGAGGGGTGCTTAAAATAACTATGAAAGGTGTATGTGTTACTGTCAGAGCTGTAGAAACTTTGTTTTGTTTTTGGTTTTGGTTTTATTTTTAAGCAAAGTGGTTTGGAGGAACATGGCCTTCCACCGTGAAAGTCTAGCCTTCTGTCTGAGAAGCAAATACCACACATGTAAAAATGAGACTGAGTTTCCAGGTAAGTACATACGCAACAGGGAGGTGTATATATGATCACTGAGGGCACATGCCAGGATGTTTGTAATAGCCCCAGACTGGATATATTCCAAATATATATCCATTGTGGTACATGATAGAACACCAAATAATCTTGAGAATGAACCAGCTGGCGATATACACCACGTGGGTGGCTCTCCCCACCACACAAGGATGCTGGACACAAAACAGCACATATCATGAGATTCATAGGTGGAAGTCTATAAAAATAGGCAAATCTCCTCAATCTGCAGGAAATAGAATAGCAGTTACTCATGGGTCAGAAATAGTGATAGAATGAGGCACCATTGGTGGGTCTGTTTATGTTCTTCCTATGTTGTCACATCAGCCCTAGGAATCTAATACAAAAGGCATCTATGGAAAACCTACCACTAAATTTATCCATTATGAAGTAGTGAACACTTTCTCTGTAGGATCAAAAACAAGGTGTCTACCCTCATCACTAACCACTAACTAAGCCTCTCCCTCCCACCCGACCCCCAAAAAGAAAATCCAGCAACAATATAAACAAACAAAAGGCATAATGCTAGAGAAAAGAAGTAACATTGTCTTTGCTCTCAGCCAACATGGTTATGTATATAGAAAACCCAAGAGACCTATAAAAAAAGTACCATGACTAATAAATATATTAAGGTTACAGGACACAAGGTCAATTTTCCAAAATCCATTTATGTCTATGTATCACCAGTAAGAATTGGAAATGAAATGAAAAAATAAGTGCAATAACATCATGAAATATAAAACAAGCATTAATTTAACAAAAGATATGCAAGACCTCTACATGAAGGCTACAAAACATTACTGACAGGAATTAAGACCTAAAGAAATAGAGAAATATACCATATTTATGGATTTGACATCAATACTGTTAAGACGTCATTTTCCCCAAAATTGATCTATAGATTTTACACAAGCCCAATTAATAGCCAGCAGGTTTTCTTTTATAGAAATTGATAAGCCAGGGCAGCACCTGTGGCTCGAAGGAGTAAGGCGCCGGCCCCATATGCCAGAGG